>NC_056733.1:966104905-966131518 GCF_019279795.1 Protopterus annectens | reverse complement strand
GGGGGTTGTGGTGCTTCTCTCTCCGGTCCTTCTTCCTAGCTTCCCTCTCCTCCAAACCCATAGAGAGAGTTTGAATCCCGGGAGGAGGAGCGGGAGCAGGTAGAGCAGGTACTGCAGGAGCGAACTACCAACGGGGTGGAGGCCAAAGCTGAGTCCGGGGGTAATAGTCCCACCAAGACCAGCTTCGACCTCCACTCCTTCAATGCCCTGGGGTTGAACCCTGCACAGACTGAACATACAGAAGTGAGGTGTTCAACCCCAAGGCATCGAACGCACCGAGTGTGGCCATCCGCAGGGGACAGCTTATGGCCACACTCGGAGCATTTCGAAAATATCGCCTTTGGGGCCTCAGACATTTTTTTTTTTTTTTTTTTTTTTAAACAAAAAGAAAACTAACAAGTTAACAACCCAGTCACACTAAAGGCCCCAAAGAAACCACGCGCACACAAGCTACGCTACCAGCGAGGGGAGGGAATTACAAAAAAATAAGTAATTTAACCAAAAATTAGTTCAAAGGGGTGAGAAACCTAAAACTTTCACACAAAAAACTATTTGACAAAAATACCCTTAGTAAAATACTAAAATAGCACTTAGCTGAAGGAGCTCAAAGATCCAGCTGTCACCATGAACGCGGCAAACTAGATCTGAGGTCATGTAGGGACAGCAGGGCATTATGGGTGAGGGGAGGAGCTAGGAGCTCAGATCCAAAGCTGGATAAACCATGCCGGTTCGGATCCGATATCTGATCCATACCCACAGGTTGCTGACAAATGAATCTCCTACTTCAGATCTATAAACTCACCCCAGGGGTTCCAACTTGGCTAAACTTGAAAGGGCCCTAGGGTCATCAGCCTAGTAACCTATGATACTCTGAATATTTAGGGAAATTTTGGACAGCTTGTGGAAAACTTAAGGGTAAATTAGTCTAATAAAACAGGCCTGGCAATATGAAGGGAGGGAAAAACAGTCATATGGTATATTTAGAGAGAAAGTCCAAGAACGAATCTGACAGAAGGAAGTAAAGAAAGGAGACCAAGGAGGTATAAGAAACGAAAAGGTACTTGTTCACATTTACGGTAGAGTTTACCCTAGTTTGGAGCAAGAACAGACACAGATTTTAGCTAAGAAGTCTTTCAAAGTGGTTTTGAAAAATGGGAGGGAGGGCATCGACCCAATGGATACAGGTAAAGGAGTTCCAGGCCTTAGCAACCTTGTACGAGTACAAACAGGCCCAAGCAGATCTGATTGGTTTGTAAACAGGGCTGCAATAACCATCTGGGAACATAATTGTGTAGAATGTTTTTTAGCGCTGGACATATTGATACTGGACAATTTTATAGGTGCCAAGAAGCTGTGTTATATGTTAGTTGATGATTCAGTTCCAACCAATTAAGGCTTCTTGGTGCAATACAGTGGTGGGGTCTGAAAAGGGGTATTTGCTGCAAATTTCATGGCTTTGTGATAGCGTTGTTCAAGTTTTAATTTTTATGATGCCTGGAGGTTAGTAAGGACGGCAGCACACTAAAGAAGTCTGGGGAGGAGATTAGTGGCAAGTGTAGTTTTAGTTGTGCCGGTGAGAAGGTTTTTGGTTCTATAAAGTATGTCTAGTTTTTCAGGTCGAATGCAAGATTACCATCCACTATCACCACTAATAATTTGCTATGAGAAGTGACTTCAATGGTTGTATTATTAAGAGAGAGAGGACTTAAAATTTTGTTTTTTCATGAGAAGGATTTGGAGAATAATGTAGTAGTTGGTCTTTTTTGGGTTGAGCATGAGTTACGAGTTCCAAAGCCATGTGGGTAGTTAGAGGGCTTTGGCGAAAATGTTAGAGAGGAGGGGACCACGGATAGAATCTTGCAGTACACGGATGGTGACTGGGAAGTTAGGACAAAGCTTGGAGTGCCACTTTACTGTTACCTACTGACCGGTAGCTTTTGTACAACAGAAGGGTGGGCTGAGAGACCTAGTGAGGGTATATGAAGTAGAAGTTTGCTGTAACAAACTGTAATGAAGGTTTGAGACCAGTCTAGAAATAAGGAAGAGACCAGTCTAATATCATCTCTAGGTTTGACACCATTTATATTAAGAGGACAGTGCTAGTACCATGGAAAGGACGGAAGCCATGTTGTGTAGGGGACATGAATTTTTCCTGCAACAGATATTCAAAAACAATTGCTAGACTACATTTTTCAAGCATTTTGGCAAGGAGAGATAGGATTGCTATAGGTTTAAAGTTATTAATGTCTGTTGAATTTCCTCTTTTCTGCAGAGGAATAATGTATAACCTTTTTTTTTTTTTTTCCAGAGACAGGGAATGTGGAACTCCTGGACTGATCTATTTAGAATAAAAAACAGGATAGGCAATGCTACTGGCTGCCGTTTTTGGTACTCGCTTGGAAGGTCATCAAGTGAAGAGCAAGAGTAGTTTTATACAGTGGCTGTTGGGCAGACAAGTCTATGCAGTACTGAGCTGTTAATTGATACGTATATGTACTGCTACTGTTCTGATTTACGATACGTTATTATATCTGGCTGTACATCCATTCATAGAAGGTCCTTTTAACAAAAGCTTTCCATGTACGTAAAAGGTACTGTATGCACTGCACTGTTGATAGAGTGCAGTTGTGGTTACATAATACTTGTCTACGTGTGCGTGGGCCAGTGTTTGCAGGTTAGGTTTAGAGTAAGGGGATAGACGCAGTGCACTGCATATTTGTTGTTGTATGTGGTCATTGTCTGAATGTCTTGTACATCTTATCGTGTTGCGGAAAGGTTTTCCGTAATGTAAGGTGGCAGGTTAAGCACATGGTGGTGCAGGTACCTACATATATGTACACACATGCACGGTACATAAATATGGGTGTAATCACTATAGATGACTACACACATGCACGGTACATACATATGGGTGTAATCACTATAGATGACTACACACATGCACGGTACATACATATGGGTGTAATCACTATAGATGACTACACACATGCACGGTACATAAATATGGGTGTAATCACTATAGATGACTACACACATGCACGGTACATAAATATGGGTGTAATCACTATAGTTGACTACACTGAAGATCAACCCATATACCATGATGCAAAAGTAATTGAACAGAAAAATATGACAAAAGATTTTTGTGCAAAGGCAGATCACAGTACAGTTGAGATACCAGAATAAGCCATCTCTAACGTGGAAGTGCACACATAGGACAAGGAGCCTTGCGCCTCTGCAAAAACACTTTTTGCATGTATGGGTAATATTTTTTAGGGTTTCAGTGCTTTTGCATTTGGTTTTTAGTTTTTATATAGTCAAGATATTTTGTTCATCCATCTGGCGTCAGGCCTTTTTTTTTATTCAACTACCAGTATAGAATTACAATTACACATACAGGGAAACTATCAAGGAACGACAGACTCGGTAACAAAACCAGGAGAAGTGGAAGCTACAAAACAAAACAGGCTAGAATTCGATTGTGGTACACAGGAGAAAGGGTCTCAACGTTAAAAGAAATGCATCTTAATAGCAGAGGAATAAAAACCAAACACCACACAGCATGTCAGAGGAACCGAGGCTGCTGTAACGAGAGTTTCTAATAAAATGACAACTTGGAGATTTGCAGACAATCTTTACCACTAGGGACCTGTACAGAAAAAGTTATGGCCATATAGATGGGACCATCTGAGTGGACAAAGAATAAATGTAGTTAAAAGTTTAAAATATGTTCAGGTTGATGTGATAAAACAGTGAAAAGTGAAAACAGCACAATGGTGTGAGTATTGTATTTTGTAACTTCAAAAACAAAACATGGATTTCCATGGATGGCTATCCCACACCCAGAACTCAGGCAAGGCCAAATACTTGCACGCTGGACTTGTCCCCCCAGCAATACAAAAAGAGCCTTTGTAAAAGCCAAAGGTGTACTCCACTTTACAGTGTTAGCACCTCATCTACATGGAATCCCATTACCTTTTCAGAGATAAATGAATAAAATACAAGCCTCTGACGTGCTGGTTGCACACCAAGACGACATAACCATTCAGAGAACAGAAAGTCTGTTGTATCTGAAGTAAATGCAGAGTTAGAATCTGTAAAGCAGGCAAAGTACCAAGAAAAGTAAACAGTACGATGGGAATCCAAGCACAGAGTACTTGTCATAACTAGAAGCCATAAGAAAGTCCCGTGTCCACCATTAAATAGCTGAAAGCTTTCTGTAGCCTAGCTAAGTAGTGTAGAAAGTCTGCTCCTAATCTGGCAACCACCTCTTGCCCTCTGATCTTACAACTGGGGATGATCACCCTTACAACTGGGGATGATCACCAAGGTAGAGTGGTTTTCTTAAGTCAGACAAAAGATTTCATGACCTAAAAATAAAATTCTGTAGTCTTAATTTTGTGATAAATGAAATCAGAAATCACTAAATAAATATTTACCCTTGCTACAATGACCAATGCATTTTTTTCTAAATGTGTCGAGTATTCAAACATTACCCCCCCCCCAACTTTTTAAACACAGAATATCACTTTTTTTTATTGAGAAGAGAATTTAAAAAAAAAATGTTAAATGTCTGCTTTACAGTTTGAGGGAAAAAGTTATTTGACCCCCAAAACACTTTTAATGTAAACAGGGTGGCAATTTGTGGCAGGTAGGTAACAGTTACTTAACAAGCCATCCTTACATCTCACAATAACATTTCCATAATAAACTGTATATCCAAATATCGCACCTCCTTCTGGAGTCCATTTGAACATACATTTCAAAATAGAGACTTGTTCTAATCTCCCAACCGCGATACTGTTTCTATCCATAACAAAATATACAAAAATAAGAAATCTATCACTGTCCCATATAGGCAGGCTATTCAAAATTATTAAAATTTAAAACATTCAAATGAAACTGCAGTAGCCTTTCCAAATTTTGGAACCAATTCCTTATGAGACTTCTCAAACATGGCTAATGGCTCGACTAGATCCTTTTGAACAGATAAGGGATCTAAACAGTTCTCATTAGTGTCTTTATGAATCTTGGCCATTAAATCTACAAAATAAACATTCTAGACAAAGTTTTACTTGTGAAAAAAAAAAAAAGTAGTTCCTGAGATTGTTGCAAACTGCCCTTCCATGCCCTCACCACAGTTGTATTATCTATACTTTCGACTCCTAATTAGTCGGACCTCGTGCACGACAGTAATGCACTACTCATTTGTGAACTATTTAAATTCTTTGCGCATTAATCTTCTGAATAGGGGTAAATTCTTGTAGCATAAAATGTCATTTGGAGGACCAAATCTGTATGGAACAGGGACTTAATGTTCAAATTTCTAAAATGCTGCACAGCAGACCTTTCCCAACCATGCCATCAAAACTCGATACCTTTACCACAGAATGAGGACGACGGACAACACCATCAACTAGATCAGCCAAACGGCCATTAAACCAAAAGAAATTTGGACCCCTTAACATTTCAAAGATTTTCAGTCTAACATATCAGACTTGGAAAAAAATAATCTGTTCAAAGAACCAAAGTAGTTATTTAATGGGAAACAGGAGTCAGCAAACACCAAACAATATCCTTTTGTCAAGTTTTCAGCGGAGCAACGCACACATTCCCTTCTTTACCCTTCCTCAATATAAATCCAAAACGCATGCCTTCTGGATGGCTGCCAAAATATTCTTAGTCAACCAGCCACATGTAGAAAAGCTTTGAACTGAACAGAATATTTATTAAAACACAATACCTGAAAAGTTACACAAATAGGTTATATGTACATAAAAAAATACACAAAAGAAGGGAAACCAGTATTATGAAATAAAACACAGCTGTTAGGAGCCTGAAACACCAGCAACTTTTAATTAAGTCAGTTAAATTGGGTTATAACTGGTAGCCTTATGCCACCAAGTTATAATATTTGAAACAAAAAGACCACAATACAGAGGCATTTCACTAAGTGAAAGAAAGCAGCACAGATTACTACCAGTCAAAACCTCCAAGCCATAAGGCAATTTGTAGGAAACCAGGCAGTTAAGTTTAGTCTCTGGTGGCTCAAATGGACAGGTATCCAACCCAGGTGCACAGCTTCGTGGAGAGAAAAAAGGATTCCATTCAGTGTTACTCACCACTAGCACACCCAGATGTTATGGACTGAAAGTATTTCTCGTGTTAACAGCCTTAACACCCTTTAGTACAGTAACCATTTGCTAGACTGGAAAGACATTTTCTTCAAACAAAAACCTACTATCCCCTCTTGTTCTGGCAGGCTTAAGAAACGCATGCCACCACTGAGTTGAGTGACAAAGCTAAGAACATATCCAGCCAATACAGTATAGATTTCTTGTAGAAGATGCCCCAAACATAGTGGAGTTGGGGGATACATCCCATATCACTGCTTAATAACACACAAATCCCCATTATCTCCACAATTCAAGGGGAGGGGGGAATTCTCCCACATGCAAAGCTTACTCATGCTTTGTAATGCAAAAATCTTTACTCCCACCTCCACTATTAACAGTAATGCAGAAACAGGCTTTCAAAGACTAGACCAGGAAGGATGACAACGGCACGGTCCTTTATCAACGTTTCAGTTTTCAGCCATCTCTACACAATTAAACAGGCCTGGTCAGATCCTCCTTCCTCCGTTACGTTTTTTTCTGGAGAATACCTGGCTGGTGAGCAGTCTGTCATCTTGGCAACAGCAGGTTCCACCCATTCGATTGCTAGTTTAAGTTCTGTAAAGAAGTCTCAGAGGCAATCCGTAAGGTACAGCTCACAAACACTGGGAAACATCTTTTAACAACCATTCTTTATTCTAGCATTACTAACAATTTTATTTACTTATGTATTTAGTATTTTGATAACTGGCTAGTTGGGTTTACCAAAATGAACCTTTACAGTCTACACTAACAAATTAACATTAATTTATTTACTATTTGACTGGGAAAGTCCACTGGGTCAGTAACCCAGTTTCAGTGGAGGCCCGGGGAGAAAAACTTCATTTACAGTAAAACATTTAAAAGACAGACACATTTTACATTATTTAAAAGTATGATTTTTATACAATTTCAGTAGTTCGTAATAAGCAAAAAATAAGTAAAAAAATATCCAGTCAGCGTGTAGGCAATGGATATTCGATTTAATCAGTTCTCAGTTCATCTTTAGACTCTGATGGGAAAGAAGCTAAAAACAAAGTTATTTATATTAATATATAAATCAGTGCAAAAATGCAGAGTAACAAGAGTTAGCTGGTTAAAAATATAGTCCAGTTACACAACAGAGACCTAGGATTAGTTCTAAAGCAAACGTTAGCTGGTTAAACGTGGTTAAAAATACAGTCCAGTTACACAACAGAGACCTAGGATTAGTTCTAAAGCAAAGGTTAGCTGGTTAAACGTTGTTAAAAATACAGTCCAGTTACACAACAGAGACCTAGGATTAGTTCTAAAGCAAACGTTAGCTGGTTAAACGTGGTTAAAAATACAGTCCAGTTACACAACAGAGACTTAGGATTAGTTCTAAAGCAAAAGTTAGCTGGTTAAACGTTGTTAAAAATACAGTCCAGTTACACAACAGAGACCTAGGATTAGTTCTAAAGCAAACGTTAGCTGGTTAAACGTGGTTAAAAATATAGTCCAGTTACACAACAGAGACCTAGGATTAGTTCTAAGGCTGAAAATGATTTGGGCCATATAGGCAAGTTTGATTTTCAAGAAAGTGGTGTTTTAATGTATAGCTGAAGGACTAACGAATCAAGTGAAGTAATGGGGGAAAGTAGGTTATTCCATAATTTTGCTATGGAGCAGGAATATAAACTTTGACCCACTCTTTTGTTGAATTTAGACACATGCAAAACTTGTTTGAAGATCGAAGTTTCCTAGAGGCTATGCAGAACTGGATGCATATTATATATATTAGTACAATATTTTTATATTATGATTATATCATATGCATTACGAAATAAAATATGATATTACGATGTATATTATGGATAGATTTTAGTTTGTGAGGAGTGGTGAGTTGTGTGTACTGCAGGTAATGGGGGAAATTGAGCCACTTTAATGTATCAATGGCTTGACAATGGTGTGTCTGGTGTGGTAGGCCACAGGCAAACTTAGCTATTTTGTAATAGCATGGTTGTAATTTGTTGCTCAGAGATGTGTGCAGGTTTGTGAAAATGGAGAGCTATATAGGAGGGAAGGCAACAAGAGAATGCTAGCCAGTTTTGTTCTTGTGGGAGTAACTATACACGATTAATGTCTGCAAAGCTTATTTATTTTTGTATTACATTGAGTACATGTTAGTTTGTTCTGTAGAGTAATGCCTAGTAATTCTGCAGTGTGCACCACTTCTATTTCAGTTTTGTTTTGGAAGAAAGTTTTGAAATCTTGTGGGACAGGTTTGGATGAATATATCAGTAGCTTTGATTTTTAGGGGGTTTAGAAGTAATTGCGCATCATGCAACCATGTTTATTTCTGAAAAAGCATTGTTATTTTTTTAGGAGGTCTTGGAAATTACTGGAAGAAAACATGATGGTAGAATCATCCGCATACTAGATATGGGAGCTCTGAAGGGAGGCTGTGTGGAGATTACTTATGAATACTGTACATTAAAAAGTAAGGGACCCAGAATAGAGCCTTGGGGAACACCTATATTATTTACCAATCTTTGGATAGGTCTAGTAGGACTACAGTTCTTAAAAAAACAGCGTCCAAAGCTCTAGTCACAGTGTCAGTAAAGGAATGTAAGACTGTAATCGAGAACATTTAGCATAGAATATTAAACAATTTCTGAAAATTTAGAAGCCTTAAATTATTACCATTACTATACTACGTAATCTGAGCAATGTAAAGGTGCCAATATGTTACAGCACTGGATTTAAATATATACAATTTGAAACAAATCGCTTCAAAAGCTTTTCCATACTTACTGCAGTTTCTGATATACAAGACATGCACAATATTCACAACGTTAAATTTAACAGTCTACAAAACTAAAGTGTCAAGGTTATTTAGGATTAACAAAGTAGTTAAACTTGGTTACTAATAGTACTAAAATTAAAAGTGATTTCTGTACTTTTCCATTAAGGGGCAGCAGTGGTCACCAAACATAAATGGGGCAAAATGTAACCTGAAAACACCTGGTCACCAGTACCCCTTCCCATCCAGAAGCTGTCAGCACACTGACGATACTACCTTGTTCATGCTAACAAAGCTGCAAGGGTTTGCCAGGAATTATGCAAAGTACTTTCAACATGAGGAATGATTCATGCTGACGATACAGTTTGAATGAAGTGATGTAAACAGCAGAAACCATGGCACAGGGTTTGTGAAATATTTAATGTACCAAAAATTAGCTGAGCACTTATTTGCAATTGGCATTAAATGCCCTCTGGCAGCATTTGCGTGTCATTATAAAGTGGGTGACATGTCTGTTCTTTGTTACATTTACTGGACTATATTACAACACCTAGTCTTCTGTTTCAGACTTTGCGCCTGGATCTTTACAAAGCACTATTTCAGTGGTGCTTACTTCGAGGTTACATTATAACCCTTCTTGACGAGTATGTGATGACATTTCTTTGCCTGCTGCCCCCTTAACAAAGGAGTACCGTGACTTCTTGCACAGTAAGAAAAAGGAGAGAGGCTGGTCAGAAGATAAATTGGTTGAATACTGAATAATAAAAAGGGGGCTAGTTGCAGTTTAGTGGTGTGGGGTACTTGTCAAGATGAAATAAAGAGAAGCTTGAACCTCAAAACATTATTTCATTAAAGTATACAGATAAATGGTTTGTGATGGCTGAGATATACTTCAAGATGGGGGCTTGTTACAAAAACATGCATTTAATGGAAGTCTGTAAGGGATTAGTGATTTTAATTACATGTCTCAAATGATGTTTGGGCAGGACATCATAACAGAATTGATATTCCATACAACAGATGCAGTTTCAGAGAATACTTGTTCTGTCTTAAGGACGATTAGCCGTGGTCTCAAAAGAAGCAGGTACTTGGTTAGATAAGGGGTACTGGGTTTCTGTTACTCTGACCTTAAGTAACACGTATACTTGTATAAATCGATAGTAGAGGAGATATTTTCTATTGCTAGTAGGCCACTACAATGTGATAACGAGTGTTTTATACAGCAACAGAGTCTGACTTTTCAGCACACAACGTTCAGATGACACCACTAACAAAATTGCGATAAGGCAAGCAAGTACACGTGGTTTTGTGTTGTAGTCAAAGACTTTTGACTATATACCTCAACAAGCATTGCAAAGTTATAACAATTGTGAGGATACAGACCGCACCAGTGTGTTTGCATACTATCCAAGAGCTGCTACATATCACTGCCACCACAGCACTCAAGTTTAACAAGGGATTTGGTCTACTAAAACAGGAGCGCTCTTATTCCCCTCCAACCCACCTCATTAGTACTCATTTAGTTCCTGCCTTCTAAAATTTTAGAGCCAACAAGCACATACGTGGGACATATTTGGTGCAAACGTCAGATTTTGCAGGGCAAGACATACCCATGGTCAGTACAAAGGACAGAATTTCACTGTTTTGCCTAAATAAAAGTTTATTCTTGTAGCATTTTACTGGCTTATTCTGTTTCTTATAGCATTTAGATTTTTCATATACAGAAAAACTGTTTTATGCAACTATTACCTAAAATAGATTAAATAAATTTGTCCTAAAATCTCAGGACATTTGCCATTTTTACAATTTTTTTTACAGGACACAGCTGCCCTAAGAGGGACTGCCCCTCGCAGTGGGACAGGTGGTAACCCTAACTTAATGGATTTGCCATCAGCTCCCACCAACAATAACTCAACCATAATACCACACCAACTAACAATGCTAAAACATACATCTAGATACTTATTTTGCTGAACAGCAGCCAAATCCCAGGAATACATACGCCTTGCAAATAACCTAACTAGTAGCCAGAGCTACGCTTCCAACCTTAATAGTGAGCTACCAGTGTAGTACCTCGAAGGCGGTTCTGCGCACTTTAGGGCGTGTCCGCATTGATTGGCAGGTCATCACACATCTGAGTGACAAGGTATGCTAATTTCCCCTGTCCTAAGCCAAGTACTTTTTTAGAAAAACACCTTACATTCAGCATTTCCAAAATGACGTTAACATCACTGACAGTTAAACAAGCGTAATTGTACTGTCTTTTCACTATAATGACATCTCTTAATACACCGATCAAGTGCCATACAAAAACGTAATGTAATAATAGAATTCTTTACAAAATAGTAACAATCATTTAATGCACAACTTCCTGCCGCAAAAGAACATTTAACTACTGGTTTAAGACATTGTTGCCACCTATTCAAGTTATTCATACGAGGTACTACACTGGTAGATTGCAGGCTTAATTTACACAAAATATAATATCTTTAAACAAGAAACTATGTTTTTATTCCACGCTTCTCCTAACAAGTCAGGTACTGTACATTCTCCCGTAATACTCACCAATAAACCGGCCTTACAAAGATAATAGAAAGGGCTCACTATTCAAATACATAACACACTTCTAACAAGCTATGACGTCCCATACAGCGTCGTCGCGCAGAGTTTACGTACTGTGGGGCGGTCCGCAGAGCTGTTGTTGCTGCCAGTACAGCTTCTCGTGCACCGCCATCTGTAGAAAAATTCTCGTATTCTATATAGCTGCTGCTGTAAGAGAGCGCATGGCAGCGGAGGGAGGGAGGTGTAATCACAAGATCAGCCAAGAGCAACAACACAGCAGCAGGGAGAGCAGCTCTTGAAGCCATTGTATTCGTATATATTGAGCGACGGCACGGTTAATAGAGAACGGGGGCTGTCGTTTTGAACGGATTGGGAGATCAGGTGTTTTTAAAGGTATTGGTCGGAGGAAAGGGGTGCGGGTGGGTGTTAAGGAGCACTTTGGACGGGGTAGTTGTTATACAACTAATATTGACTTGATGACAAAAGTCCGTAGCATATTTCAAAATTTATGAAGCATACATTGCAAAATCGTTTGTTTTTGTTATGAAGTTGGGGTGTCGACGTTTCTGGACAACATTGTTAAACTTTGTCGTTATTTAAAAATGTCTGCAGTCGTATTGAAAGTACCCATAATACGTTTACAGATTTAAAATGTTTGTTTTGTTGAGTAACTCTGTAATAAAAGGCCTGATTTTTTTTTTGGGGGGGGTGACTCAACTATATTCTATTATAAGTTTCATTATGTAGTTTAGTTTTCCAAAAAGTGTTTAATTTTGTTCTAAATTAATTGTGTTCTGTATTATATTTTATTTTTGTTAAAAAAATTGTGAAAACTAGACACTTGTATTTTATTTATGTTAAGCTCGCAGACTTTCACGATTTAAGTTTCATTATTTCAAGACGGAGGCAAAAAAATTGTATAATTACAAATAATATATTGTATATGATGTGGTGAAATTGCACGTGGTATTATGTAGTAGATGCACAATATTTAGTTGCAGGTATGTACTGGGTTGACCCACCCCCACCATGGAGCAGAATAGTCTGTAAGGCATATTAAAAACTGTTGTAACTTGTGTGCAGTATAGGGAGGATGATTCTGGCACTGTGTGTTGAATGGTAACAGCTGATTGCATAGCACTTGTCCCCGTGCAGGCTTGATCATTTCTGCAAACTTTCATACAGTATTCTTAAATTGGTGTCCCTTACTAGGTTAGTGGAGCTAACCCTGTCCACAAAGAATTTCCCATAGTTTTAGATAGGGTAATTGACACTCATGCTTTCTTTTTGCTTGACATGGTTATGTCAGTGATTGCTGTCATGCTGTTTGTATATATGGCAGTGTTTGTGATGGTACATATTCTTAAGCTGTTAATTGGGTTATCATGCTAGACTAGGAACCTTGGACCTTGTGTGTGGGTATATGACTGTAAAAAGCAAATAACGTGAAAGTTGTTAAAGAGGCTTATTTCTTTGTTATAAATGCACACTGATTATTATTGTGTGTGCTTTTTGAAAACCTTATTAATTACATTTTATAGATTCCTAGATGTTTAAAGTCTATTTCACTGTAATTCCTTTACTGTACGATCACATATTATAGTGGTGATAGTTGAATGGCCTTTTTGTACATTCTTGGTACATGCTGGGTTGCTCTTGCTATAAATTTTTAAAACAAAAGACTAGGAGATGCTTGTCCTGGTCTCTCAACCCATTTCCCTGTTAGTGGGTTAACTGCAAATCCTGCTTAATCAGTTTTTTTTTTTTTTTTTTTATGCTTGTATTGCTGTCATGAATCATTTTAGCCCACTGTCTCGTAGTGTGAAGAATCTGTTTTTGAGTTGTTATTACAGCCATCCTGTTGTACAAAAATGTATGTTTTCATAATATTTAATTCATGTGGATGGTATTGAATTCACCTGTTTGTTTTTTTTTGTGCGTGTCTGAATGTGTTAAATGGATGGGTAGATCATCTGATGGAATAGGTGTGTGCATTGTGCTGCTACCAGAGTAATTTTAGAAAGTCTTGCTTTGTGTGATTGTAGTTAAACTTGTACTGAAAGTGTGCGTCTTAAACATGTATGTAAGAAAGCTAATGGTGAAAGTGGGAGTGGTGTTTTATTACGTAATTAAGTTTTGTTGAATAATGAAGTACAGGTCCTGTTTTACAAAACTAGATTCAGTAGTTCCGCGGATGTTTTTGTACTGTAGGTCTACCTCAAAAAATGCTTATGGGGTGGCCTTTCCAGTCAGGTCTGTTGTTAAGACCAGTCCATTTGAAGCAATTTCTGGTAGTACCATGTTCTGACTCTTTGGTAAAAGTGAAGGTCTGTACTTTAATCGGTTCGTGCTGTTTTATGTACTCTTGATCTAGAGGCATCACTTTATTTGACTGTATTTCCTTGTGGGTAGTATTGCATATAATGCAATGTCTTTTGTTAAGAGGTTGACTGAATGGAATCCCATAAACTGAATGTACTAATGCTTTTGCAGAAAGTTTGGGTGATGTGAAAAGCTCCCGAGTATGAGGGTGAAAGTAACCCCCCCCCCCCCAAGTATGGATTACTGCACTCTGAAAAATGTTCCTGTATATAGTATCGTTATCCAGAGTAACCCCCCCCCGTGTGGATTACTACACTCTCTGTATATAGTATCGTTATCCAGAATAGCCCCCCCACGTATGGATTACTACACTCTCTGTATATAGTATTGTTATCCAGAGTAACCCCCCTCGTATGGATTACTACACTCTCTCTGTATATAGTATTGTTATCCAGAGTAGCCCCACCCATATGGATTACTACACTCTCTGTATATAGTATATTTATCCAGAGTAACCCCCCCGTATGGATTACTACACTCTCTGTATATATAGTGTCGTTATCCAGAGTAACCCCCCCGTATGGATTACTACACTCTCTGTATATATATATAGTATCGTTATCCAGAGTAAACCCCCCCGTGTGGATTACTACACACTCTGTATATAGTATCGTTATCAAGAGTAACCCCCCCTAGTATGGATTACTACATTCTCTCTATATATAATATAGTTATCCAGAATAACCCCCCCCCCCGTATGGATTACTACACTCTCTGTATATAGTGTCGTTATCCAGAGTAACCCCCCTCGTATGGATTACTACATTGTCTGTATATAGTGTCGTTATCCAGAGTAACCCCCCGTATGGATTACTACACTCTGTATATAGTATCGTTATCCAGAGTACCCCCGTATGGATTACTACACTCTCTGTATATAGTATCGTTAGCCAGAGTAAACCCCCTCGTATGGATTACTACACTCTCTGTATATAGGTTCATAGGTTAGTACCCTCGTATGGATTACTACACTCTCGAGCCATTTTAAGCCTATCCAGAGTAACCCCCTCATATGGATTACTACACTCTCTGTATATAGTGTTTGTAAGGCAAACACCTTAACCATTAGGCCACCCTCCCAACCCTATAGTATTGTTATCCAGAGTAACCCCCCTTCGTATGGATTACCAACTCTGTATATAGTATCGTTATCCAGAGTAACCCCTGTGTGGATTACTACACTCTCTGTATATAGTATCGTTATCCAGAGTAACCCCCCCTCGTATGGATTACTACACTCTCTCTATATATAGTATCGTTATCCAGAGTAACCCCCCCTCGTATGGATTACTACACTCTGTATATAGTATCGTTATCCAGAGTAACCCCCCCTCGTATGGATTACTACACTCTCTGTATATAGTATCGTTATCCAGAGTAACCCCCCCCGTGTGGATTACTACACTCTCTGTATATAGTATTGTTATCCAGAGTAACCCCCCCTCGTATGGATTACTACACTCTGTATATAGTATCGTTATCCAGAGTAACCCCCCCGTGTGGATTACTACACTCTCTGTATATAGTATCGTTAGCCAGAGTAACCCCCCGTGTGGATTACTACACTCTCTGTATATAGTATCGTTAGCCAGAGTAACCCCCCCGTATGGATTACTACACTCTCTGTATATAGTATTGTTATCCAGAGTAACCCCCCCGTGTGGATTACTACACTCTCTGTATATAGTATTGTTATCCAGAGTAACCCCCCTTCGTATGGATTACTAACTCTGTATATAGTATCGTTATCCAGAGTAACCCCCCCTCGTATGGATTACCAACTCTGTATATAGTATCATTATCCAGAGTAACCCCCCCCCCTCGTATGGATTACTACACTCTCTGTATATAGTATCGTTATCCAGAATAACCCCCCCATATGGATTACTACACTCTCTGTATATAGTATCGTTATCCAGAGTAACCCCCCTCGTATGGATTACTACACTCTCTGTATATAGTATCGTTATCCAGAGTAACCCCCTCGTATGGATTACTACACTCTCTGTATATAGTATCGTTATCCAGAGTAACCCCCCCTCGTATGGATTACTACACTCTCTGTATATAGTATTGTTATCCAGAGTAACCCCCCATATGGATTACTACACTCTGTATATAGTATCGTTATCCAGAGTAACCCCCCCGTATGGATTACTACACTCTCTGTATATAGTGTCGTTATCCAGAGTACCCCCCCGTATGGATTACTACACTCTCTGTATATAGTATCGTTATCCAGAGTAACCCCCCTCGTATGGATTACTAACTCTCTCTGTATATAGTATCGTTATCCAGAGTAAACCCCCCCCCCCGTGTGGATTACTACACTCTGTATATAGTATCGTTATCCAGAGTAACCCCCCCTCGTATGGATTACTACACTCTCTGTATATAGTATCGTTATCCAGAGTAACCCCCCCCTCGTATGGATTACTACACTCTCTGTATATAGTGTCGTTATCCAGAGTAACCCCCCCCTATGGATTACTACACTCTCTCTATATAGTATCGTTATCCAGAGTAACCCCCCGTATGGATTACTACACTCTCTGTATATAGTGTCGTTATCCAGAGTAACCCCCCTCATATGGATGACTACATTCTTTGTATATAGTGTCGTTATCCAGAGTAACCCCCCTGTATGGATTACTACACTCTTTGTATATAGTGTCGTTATCCAGAGTAACCCCCCTGTATGGATTACTACACTCTCTGTATATAGTATCGTTATCCAGAGTAACCCCCCGTGTGGATTACTACACTCTCTGTATATAGTATCGTTATCCAGAGTAACCCCCCCTCGTATGGATTACTACACTCTCTGTATATAGTATCGTTATCCAGAGTAACCCCCCCGTATGGATTACTACACTCTCTGTATATAGTATCGTTATCCAGAGTAACCCCCCTCGTATGGATTACTACACTCTCTGTATATAGTATTGTTATCCAGAGTAACCCCCCTTAGTATGGATTACTAACTCTGTATATAGTATCGTTATCCAGAGTAACCCCCCCTCGTATGGATTACCAACTCTGTATATAGTATCATTATCCAGAGTAACCCCCCCGTATGGATTACTACACTCTCTGTATATAGTATCGTTATCCAGAATAACCCCCCCATATGGATTACTACACTCTTTCTGTATATAGTATCGTTATCCAGAATAACCCCCCCATATGGATTACTACACTCTTTCTGTATATAGTATCGTTATCCAGAATAACCCCCCCATATGGATTACTACACTTTCTGTATATAGTATTGTTATCCAGAGTAACCCCCCCTCGTATGGATTACTACACTCTTTCTGTATATAGTATTGTTATCCAGAGTAAACCCCCCTCGTATGGATTACTACACTCTCTGTATATAGTATCGTTATCCAGAGTAACCCCTCCTCGTATGGCTTACTAACTCGCTCTGTATACAGTATCGTTATCCAGAGTAACCCCCCCCATATGGATTACTACACTCTCTGTATATAGTATTGTTATCCAGAGTAACCCCCCCTCGTATGGATTACTACACTCTCTGTATATAGTATCGTTATCCAGCGTAACCCTCCGTCGTATGGATTACTAACTCTCTCTGTATATAGTATCGTTATCCAGAGTAGTCCCCCCCGTATGGATTACTATACACTCTGTATATAGTATCGTTATCCAGCGTTAAACCCTCCTCGTATGGATTACTAACTCTCTCTGTATACAGTATTGTTATCCAGAGTAACCCCCCCATATGGATTACTACACTCTCTGTATTTAGTATTGTTATCCAGAGTAACCCCCCCTCGTATGGATTACTACTCTCTCTGTATATAGTATCGTTATCCAGAGTAACCCCCCCTCGTATGGATTACTACTCTCTCTGTATATAGTGTCGGTATCCATAAATGTGCCATTTTCTTGCTTGTTTGTATTTACCTGGTATTACCCCTTTAATAATAACCTCCCCAATGTATTTTCTTTGTTATGGAGTTATGGGGGGGTGGAGTTGCAACTATCTGTTTGGGTACGTGTTAAATATGGAATTCTTACTGACACCCAGTATGATTTTTAGAACTGTTTCATAATGTTCTCATTACAGTCAGTAACTGTAAGTAATTTATTTACATTGGTGAAGGGCTTCATCAGGATATTTTTATTGCACATGTTCTTGTGTGTGTGTCACGTTGTGCTACTTTGGAAGATCCAAAATGGTGATAATCAAACTGAACAGGATACCTTCGGTTAAGAACTACTGCATGAATCAGTTTTCCAACTCGTATTTTCTGTCTGTTTCATCATAAATAATACGCATCTTTCAATGATTACCTTTTGCACTGAGGACCTTCTGTATAGAGTAGTTCCAGTCATAATTCACATTCTAGCAATGTTTACAGCATGCTTTCTCATGTTTATGTAGAAGGCTTGCAGCTAACCACTTTCAAACTTGGCTGTGGGAAAGACAGCTGCTCTGTTTGGTACATACCAAGAGCAAGTCTCTGAATCTCAGAGATTCGGATGAATATCTGATTCTTTGGGTTATGTGGTAGAACTACTTAAGGTGTATATACTAGGTCCCCACATGTCTTTGACAAATGCGATAGTGGGCAAGGCAGATAAGCAATTAAAAGCCTGTCATTTGATGGCCTTTCACATTGCTTGTGTTTTCCATTGCATGTCGCTGCAGTCAGTGTAGTAGTTCTTCATCTGCAATGTACACTCGCCCATCATTACTTGAAGTGTTTTCTAAAACCCTCACAGAAGTCCAACCATTACGAACGACATTTATTGCTCTATTCATCTGTATTTTAGTAGAGATCACCATTGCACATCACTTGAAAAGCAGATTGCTTAGCGGTCCTAACCTTTTTACTTTCTACTTTCATGTTAAACTGTTTAATAAAAATTCTATGTAACTTTTTATCATCATCATTTTGTTGCTTTCGTGCACTGAAGACAGCTGCCTGACTTTTCAAAAGGAGATTTAGTAAGGTTGTGTTAGGTTTACCTTTGGAAATGAGTCGAGTTTATTGTGGGCTTAAAAAGGATCTAGCAATTTGTATTTGTTTCATTGTCCAGGGGTAGATACTTTTGCAGTAAAGCTAGTGCTTAGCATTACTTGGTAAACTTGAGTGCTAGTAAAGTAGTCTTTTTAACTATCGCCTGTACGTGACCAGGTTTGTGTGAAATATTTTTAACCCCCCCAACCCCAGTGCATCTTCCGGTGGTATGTTCCATGCTTCAACGGAGTGTTAGTCTCTTTCAAAAGTCTGTATCAAATTGTGTTTATGTTCTATTGCAGGGCCAACCTTGGCAATTGTGGGGCCCATTTCGGACCATTTTGGTGAGGCCCCTCAGCCAAGTTCTCCATATGCTGGCTTCTTGAACATGCAATTGTTTCAAATTCAGTGTCTAGCATATAAAGTATTACTGTATGTTAAAACAAATAAATGTACTGATTTTATTAGCTTATTTTGTTCTCAGTTGTGGTAAAACAGACAGAGTCCTGCGTTACCCCAGATGGAGAATTTTCTGCAGTTCCTCTGTTTAAGGCTTGCTTACCCTACTCTGGCACCCCATTATGGTCCATTTTATAATGGGATGTTGCCCTGTGTAAAGATGTTTTTTCATTGGGAAGGTGTACGCTAACATACCAGTAAACCTGTTTCTCAAACTATTGTATCAGTGTCAGGATAATCTTGAACTTGTTTAGGAGGTAAAAGCTGAGAGGCCCCTGTGGGGGTGCTCTTTTGGGAATATGGCTGTAGAGATAGAGACAAAGGGTGGGTGTGTTTGTGTAATAAATCTCAACACAAACTGCATACGTCCCCCCCCTTCCATATTGTGTGTGACCACAAGTAAAATTAGTGACATGCTTTCATGTGTGTGTACACACAACACTGTCACAACCCGTGACAAGCTAGGTAGATCACAAGCTATACAGTCACATAAGTGTGCACTGTACCTTTGCCTGTAGGCACATTGGAGAAGTTCACCTAAGTGTGCACTGTACCTTTGCCTGTAGGCACATTGGAGAAGTTCACCTAAGTGTGCACTGTACCTTTGCCTGTAGGCACATTGGAGAAGTTCACCTAAGTGTGCACTGTAGCTTTGCCTGTAGGCACATTGGAGAAGTTCACCTAAGTGTGCACTGTACCTTTGCCTGTAGGCACATTGGAGAAGTTCACATAAGTGTGCACTGTACCTTTGCCTATAGGCACATTGGAGAAGTTCACCTAAGTGTGCACTGTACCTTTGCCTGTAGGCACATTGGAGAAGTTCACATAAGTGTGCACTGTACCTCTGCTTATAGGCACATAAGTGTGCACTGTACCTTTGCCTATAGGCACATTGGAGAAGTTCACCTAAGTGCTTTTCTGTTGTGAAGAAACCAGAGCATCTGAATACAATATAGAGACAAGGAGTGCATGCATACTCTACACAGAAGTAACCACAGCCAAGAACTTAACTTGTGAACCAAGTTGTGATGTGACTATGCTGGTCGCTGCACTACTGTGGTGGTAATTATTCGAATTTGCACAGTCTGCTCAAATTGCCACTTACTGTGTGCAAGGCCAGTGTTTGACTGCCATGAAAAATGAAAGAAGTTATGGCTAATTACTCTTCGATACACTAATCGAATTTAGTGCACTGTGCTGCACTGCTCCTGCAAAGCCAGTTGACTGTAGCGCTATGAAAGAAAGAGGATTAAGTCTGTTGTGTGTGCAGTCTATGTACCCATCAATTGCAACCATTTTTATCAACTGTAGATGCACCTCAGACATCTGGTCCTGAAATGTCACAGTAAAAGCAATGCAGTGTGCTATTCACAAACGGATGCCAGTCCTGCAAAACTAGAATGTCTGCTTGTTCTAAAGAAAAGCAGGATTGTAAGTTTCATCTGTAGACTGCCCCCATACCCGGCAGTTAATAGCCACTTTTGTTGTTTCAGTACAAATTTGTTTACCTGTGCCATTCTATGTGAGATGCACTCCAACTTCAGTACCATCTTGTAGACCCTCCAGAGATGCTAACTGTGCCATTTACAGATTCCTGGTGCTGTTGTAGCCATTTATCCTCAATCATTCAAAGTTACTAGATTATCTGCTCAGTTCCACCCACAGTGAATTAGACACAGTGCCTTTTGAGATTCTCTTAATTATTTATTGTGTAGATCATGGGTAGAACAAAGCAGAAAGCCCAGAAGTTAAGAAATGTGCGACACTCTTTCTTTACTGGACTCTACTCTACCACTGGCCATGGGACTGGGGCCCTGTTGGGCCATGTAGGTCCAGTGGGTTTAAGGCCATCCCTGTTGTCTACTAATTTTATATTGCTTTGTAATGGTCTGAGCTGTTTTGTGGTGGTGTAGTTGTTGTTCTGCCTGGTCATCCTTAAAATGGGGTCCAAGGACCAACCCACCTTGCCAATTTAAGTAGTAGAGCATCTTGCTTCCTAAGCTAAAGTATGGTTTCTCCATACTACCTTTTCTGTCATGTCACTAGTTTCCAGTACAGGCCAAAACTGCTCAGGCTTACCAAAAGCTGATGGACTACTTGTAAAACAGTAATTTGATCTGTCTTTTCAGACTGGTTAAACTGAACTTGTTTTTTTTTCTCTTTGTTTCCTTGCTGACAGATTAGCTATTTAATGACCCCCCCCCCATGCCCCCTGCGTACACAGGCTTTTAAGTGAAATGTACAGTGGTCTTCACAGTCTTGTTCTTGGCTCCCAGACTAAGGGAATTCCTTCCTCCCATAGGAAAATGTTTTAATTATCCAGCATTTAGTTTATGGTCTGCCTAAAACTCCGCTTCACTAAAAATGCAAAGTGTGACTGCTTTCTGAATGACTATCTAATTTGATCTTTCTCTCTTTCTGTCTCACACTTTTTCTGATAGATGAGCATAGGTGCTGTGAAAAAAAAAAATTATTGGTGCATTTACTTCCCTTACAAGTTCTGTGTGTGTCCGCATGCACCTGAGTTCTGGACAGTAAACCTTCATTTACTCTTGCATTTTTCAGTCTAAGGCAACTTACTGTGTCTACAGACATTTGAATTTCTCTGTGTGCAGTTTTTGTATACCAGTGTGTAGTGATGTATTTGAATATTCACACCTGAGCTGCATCTGCAAAAAAATGGTCCACTGACCTATGTGTCCTGCCTTTGCAAAGGCTACATGCTTTTGTGTGGTTGTATAGCTGAGATCTGGGAATGATTGGGATAGTAGTTTATAAAATAAGATGTCTACTTATGAAAGCCTGAACTTCATATGTAGCATCAGTGTGTGGTGTTCTAGCTTTGCATTGAGTCTTGCAATGCAGTCTTGATTTAAGGGCAGTTTTCTTCTGAAAAATGCGGTACAAACATTTTGGCGTCTTGTATGTTTGTGTACTGATTTGAGTAATTGAGGTGACCTTAAGACTGTAAGGAAGTGAGCTGGCTGTTTGTTTTATTGGTTTGAGCGCTAGGTGTTGCTCTTAACCATGGCAGGTTCAGGGGCTGGGGCCCTACATGCCAGTGAAGTAGCAGAGTCTGCATGATTTGAGGGCTTCTCTACAGGCTTGCCATGTTGTAGAGTCAGGTTCATGTCCCTGGACCATTTGCTGCGTATCCCCCACCAGTCTCCTTTGCAGTTGACAGTTCATGGTCCAGAGCCTATTGTCCAGGATGGATGAGCTGGTATTTGTTACTGACTGCCACTATTCATTGTCAATTCCTTTGTCATCTGGCTTGCAGTTTGATTTCCTGTGGCCTTGCCTTTGTGGTGAGATGGTTTTCTTTCTGTGATAAAAAAAAAAAAAAAGGATCCTGCTGCTCTGAGTGCAAGCTTGAATGCTTTTATTTAAAGTACTACCACTGGGGGAAGTAAATACCTCCTCCTGAGTTTGTGGACATAAGAGTATTTGAGGAGAGTCCCTTGCAGATATTAAAATGTAATGTTGTAGCTTGTTTGCAGACTATTGGAGCCTTTGTGAGTTTCTGAAACCAGACTGTTCAGTACAGAAGTTATGGCAACTGTTTAAAAGCTGTAAGGTAAATGATAGTGTTTGCAAGCATGATACTGTGAATACGTTTTGAGTAGTAGTGTTTCTGGCAAATTAACTGGAATGGTGCTTAAGTACACTTTTTGTTATGTCTGTGGTGCAGAAACTGTGGGTTTATTCCTACACTATGTAGTTGATTGCTGTGTATAAGGGAAGTGACCCACCCCTGAGTGTGTTGTCCTTTTGAAGTGATATTAAAATCGGTCCCAGCTGCTTGCGTTGGTGGTAGAGCTCCTGTGACACCTACCGAAAAGAGTAGGGAAGTTCCCCCATACCCTGGCCAAAGTTCCCCTGCTAGTGTAAATACCACTTCAGGTCTCCTCTGGAAAGAGGCTACCAGTCTTGTGGGAATAATCCAGTTAATGTTAATTCCAACACTTTATTGTACAGACCAAATTAGTTTTTTTGAGTCCTGATTTTAAGTCTGAGACGCTGATTCTGCCACCCCCACCCCGAAACCTGTTTTATTTTGAGGGGTATCTTTGAAATTACTCCTGTAACTGTTTCTCTGATGGATGCATTTTGCATGCTTGTATTTAAAAAGATTAAAGAATTACAGTAGTGTCACTGGGAGTTAAAGCAACTTGAACCAACAAAATGGATAAATGGTGTCTGCTGCAGTGTAGCCAGTTAGTATTTCAGAGAGAAGCTTCTGAAAATCTCAGTCTCCAACTTGATATCGAGGAAGTTATTGGTAACAAACCTCAGAACAAGTCTGCTTCTGTGTGCATTTATTCAGACTGGAGAGTTTATTCCTAACTTATCTGTGTTGCTTAGAAAACTACTTGTGCATGAGGTTCCATGATCTTGTTGTTCAGAGCAAGGTACGTTTTGTTGCAAGGTCCTATCCTTAAATTTTTGATTTTTCTCTTGGTTGGTTCGTTTACAAGTTGGCTCCTGACAAGTTTTAGTATGGTATTGTTTTGGAAGGCAGGCCAGCAGCATGTGGGTCTTGGGCTGTGACTGTTGGTATGAAATACAAAGAGCAATGCTAACATGATGCTTGAATCTTGCGTAAGCATCACAGATTGTAAAGAGAACGGGAACACAGTGTCTTGCTTGGACAGAAAGAAACCTGAAGTATATATCACTGTGAAATTTAAACATGGAAAAGTGGTTATTCTGTGTGATATTGCTGGCAAGAGTCCATTTTTTTATAGTGTGTGGATTGCTATTCAGAATATCTAGAATTTGTAAATTAAAACACTCTCTTGTATGACAAAGTACTGCAGTGATTTTAATGTGTTTTTAAAGCCATGTTCTTTCCTCATGGTATACAGCAGAAGGTAGTTTCTGTTTTAATGGTCTAAACTTTTACTGGTCTAAACTTTTAATAGTTCACTTGTGCAGAAATTTCAAACAACTGGGAATTTTAAACCTGCTGCATAAAGTTCATATCCACAAACTTGCATATTGAAAAATAAAACAATTTCAGTTAGAGACATCGTTGCTTTTGTTTCTATACTGTAATAGTGAAAAGTAATGTACCATTGCAACAGTCAGGACTGCTGCTTTCCCTATACTGATGGGTTGTTGGCTCATTGGCTCAGTTTAAATGACCTTTTACTTGTGCATTGGTGCAACTGCAGAGTGGCAGGGTAAATTTGAAAAGAAAGGCTGCTAAAATGTTGTGCTGTGATGAGCAAGTTTACTAAAAATTCATTTATAATAAGACCACAGGATTTTACTGTCTAGTCATTTTACATGCTGTAGAAAAACTGTAGATTGTACTTTAACTCTAGAATATATTGAAGTAAACAATACAGTTTACCAGCGTGCCAGAGACTGAGAGAGAGAAATTTGACACCTATTCAGATTGAAAACACTATGTCACAGAAGTTGTGAATAAATTATGGAGTAATTGTGTGAGAGTGATTATAATTGTGCCTTGCAAAGAAGATTGTAGCTGTAGGTTGAGATGTACGTCAGGAGAGCCATTGCCTTCAGGCCAGTCTGAAGTATTTAATGTGGGTGCATCCTTGTAGCCTTTTTGCTTTCAGCTTAGATTAGGGACAGGTGAGGGCAAAATTGGTCTGTATGATCTGCTACCCTGTCCATGCTGTGATCTCAATGGCTGCCCACAGAAGAGGTCTGGACCTTGGCACCCATGTCTCAGTAGTGCCGAATAGGATACTGGGCAGTATTGTAGAGATTTGTTGGTTTAGCTCTTAGCTGGAGTGCGCTCTGGGCAGTGGCTGTTTGGCCTCTCTGGTTGCATGAAATTACTTGGTGTTTTGTCACATTTCAAAGCTGCACAGCACGTATGTTTTTCTAAATTGTCTGTAGGTGTGTTTGATGTGGAAGAAGGTCCTGGTAATATTTTGTTCCTAGTCTCTCTAGGAGTCTGCTGTGACTTGTAAGCATGTATGGGTGGGTAGGGGGATGGGGAGAGTGCAGTCTTATTGATTTTGCTGCCCACTTTTTTATTAGGCTGGAAAAGCTGGGCTCATTGTGCATGTGCTGAGTGTATTGGCAGATTTTGTTTTTTATGGAGAGTGTTCCACTCTTGAGACGTGGAACCGGTTTAGTGGTTGTTTTAAGGGGGTCTGCTCTGCTGTTGTTTTTGGAAATGGTTTTTAGCGCAACCCTTCATGGAAATTGGCACTTTCAGTGCTCTACCCTGGTGAATGAATATAATTAAGTTGTGCCACTGGAATGAACAAAGGTGGAGCAGGTCAAGCTTCTAGTGTGATTGCAAGGTACTGCATCATTCATGCTGACCTGCTTGCAAAGTGTGCACTTAACGTGTCCTGAAATAATGCTAGAGTATTTTATGAAAATTTGTTGTGGCCAGTGAATAGAGCTGTGATCAGCAAAAGTTTTGAAGTACTCTGGGGAATTTAGGGTACCGTGATATGAATAAGCTGCCTGCTTGAACGTTATAACATGTACATTTGCCTGTGTGTATATACACAAAATATTAAACAAGAGCCTGATTTCACAGTGAGTGACAGTGTCTGCATACATACATACATTATATATATAAATATACGTGTGTGTATGGATTCACTTTGAAACATCGAATGTTCAGAATATAGACGTTCTGATCAAGACCAGAACATCGATGTTTCAAAATGACCCACAAAAACTGTTATGCTTTGCCCCCCCTACTTTCAAATTTCAACTCCAAGATCGCACTACAGTGGGGTAAGGGAAATCTCTCATTTACCACTATATGCGGTAGCGCTAAACGGGAGATTTCCCGTACCATACCTGCAATTCCAACACTCAGATGGCACACGCACAACATGCAGGGCACCTTGCTGCCCTGCATACAAACCCACAATTCTACATTTTCATTTATCTGGCACTTCCACTTTAAACCATCGATGTTCTGGTCTCTATGATCAGAATGGCTATGTTCTGAACATTTGATGATTTAAAGTGTGTGTGTGTGTGTGTGTGTGTGTGTGTGTGTGTGTATATATATATATACAGATATATATATATATATATATATATATATATATATATATATATACATATACACAATATAAATAAATATATATGTATGTGTGTGTGTGTGTGTGTGTGTATGTATTATAATATAATTTATTTATATTAGCCTAGTACCTACCTATGAAATCGGCCCTGGGGCCTGTACAAGCCCAGCCAAAAAGGTACCCTCGCTTTTGCCACCCAATAAAATTATTTTCCTGTGCCACTGTCGAGCAGAGCCACAGAGGTGATCCCTGGGGTGAATTTCCTATTT
>NC_056733.1:966034905-966099905 GCF_019279795.1 Protopterus annectens | reverse complement strand
TCTCTTGCTTCAGGGTTACTTCGTGGTGTGGACGTCTCTTCACCTATTTTAGGGGTTCCTCAACGTCCTCTAGAGAAACTTCATTTCCCAAGGGCTCTAGAGTCCCTGGTGAACCAAAGAGCCGTTCGACCTGTTCTTCTTCCCAAGTGAGAGTGGGTTTTCATTCCAGGATGTTCTTGGTTCCTCAAAAGAAGGGCACTTGGAGACCTATTCTGGGTCTCTCCCTGCTAAACACATGGTCCCCGCTTTTCCGATCCTTATTCTTCAAACTCTGTTTCCTCTCTTGCTTTTCTGGTGTTATTGGATCTGAAGAATGATTATTTTTCATATTCCTATTCACTCTCTTTTCAGGAAGTTTTTACGTCCGTTTCTTCTTTTCCTTTTCAGTTTTTTGTTTTGCCCTTTGGCCTCTCTACTGCCCCAAGGGTCTTCTCAAAATGTGTATGATTTGCTTTCTGCAGGCTCCAATGCTTTCAGTTTTTCCCTTATTGTTACTGGCTCTTTCTTCTGCTAGCAGTGTCTCTGAGCTGCAAGTCCTTTGTGGACATTTTTTTTTTAATCTTTTTCCTCACAGGAACAGGTTGTCCCTTCACATTACTTATTTACTACTGTGGGTCATAAATGATTAGTCATTGAATCGGTCGGTACAACTCACCTTTTTCCTTCTCCATCTCGTAATGAGTGGGGCTTGCATACCCTGGATTTGCAAAGACTCTGGTACTTTTTCTAAGGCCATTTTGTAATTTGTTTTCATTTCAAATCTTTGCTTCTGTTGTAGCTTATTCCTCTAGAGATGTTGCCTCTTCTGGTGCCGTCTTGAAGGGGTTGGACACCATTTCCATCCTTGAAGCTGCCACTTGTTCAGTGCGTACTTTTTTACTAAGCATTATAAGTTGGATGTGGTTTCTGGGGCCAGAGCAGGTTTTGCAAGAACAGTTTTGTATAGGTTTGTTGATGGCTCTTCTCAGCCTTCCTGTTTTGTTTAATGAGCTTTTTTATCCTTTTGTAATAGAGAAATGCTGCAGCAGTGTTCTAGAAGGGCGTACGTTTCTGTGAAGTTTTGCCGTAACTGTAGATGTCCTTGCAGTACTTGCTCCCTCCCTTCTGCCTGAAGGTCTCGCCTGTTTCTTCTCATTTTCTCCTTCTGTATGTGCCTGGACTACTACTTCTTTACACAGCCTACCTAGACCTTGCAAAAGCCTTCGACACAATACCCCACTCGGGCATCATAAAAAGCTCACCAGCTTAAATATCAACCCCTATGTCACAAGATGGGGTTGCAAACTGGCTCAGGGATAGAACCCACATGGTCAGAATTGCAGGTGCCATGTCAGACTCTAAACCAGTTACAAGTGGCGTCCCACAAGGCTCAGTCCTGGGACCTCTCTTGTTCGGTATATATTTCTCCGAGGTACAGGCTAACACGGGTGGACTATGGCTGACATAGTTTGCAGATGACTGCAAACTGGGTGCTATAAGCGACTCCGGCTGACATGAGTATCCTCCAAAAGGGCCTCACAGAGACTGATAACTGGTGCCAGAGCCATGGCCTAAAGCTAAATTCTAAAAAGTGCATTGTCATCCCCTTTGGAGAAAAACAAAGTACCCACAAATTACCACATAGGTGATAATCCATTAAGTACGGAAGAAGTAATTAGGAGCTTGGGGACCCTAGTAGATGGTAATATCTCCTTTGACAATCACATTGCCAAAGTATTTAGAAACCCCTATATAGCCCACCTTATCACGAAAGGGTTCACATCTAGATCGAGAGGTCATTGTGCCACTCTACTCATCACTTATCAGGCCCGTAATGGAATACAGTGCCCCATTTGGGATGTACCTTACCCGACACCTGCAGCAACTGGAAAGACCCCAAAAGTACCTCACCAAGGGGATGAAGGAACTTAAACAGATGCCCTATGCAGTTCGGCTAAAGAAACTCCAGCTCTACTCAGTTGCGTACTGCCTACTCAGAGGCGACCTGTGTCTGACGTATAAAGCCATGTCCAACCCTGAATTAATGGACACCTCCACCTCAAGAAATCCAAATCCCTTAGAGCTACACGCTCCAGGAACTTGAACCTCAGCACAGAAATAAATAGGACATGCTGGAGGGACAGATTGATATCCCAGAGACTCCCCTCACTCTGTAACAAAATCCCAATCCATGTTAGGCAGAGCCCAATCCATGTTAGGCAGAGCCCCTCAATGACCCTCTTCAAGAGAAATCTTGACGAGTGGATGGGAGATCATAGGTTTACCCCTGGGATCTCTTCTGTGACCTACTATACAGAGACACAGTCAACTAATCTAAAATGGTGGCGAAAGCCAAACACACTCTGGCTAGGCTTATAAGTGCCCTAGGGCAGATAGCCTAGTATCAACCTATGAGTATTCTGTACTGGGGCAGTTTGGTTCTGGGTAACTGCATCTGTATGTCACTTTTATGCCCTGTCATATACGGGGGACATGTATGATGCACAGCACGAATCATAAGGCTTTGGTATACTGGCCGAACGTTGGGCTGCCCTGGGCAGGATATCCCTATAGCATTTACACAACTGTGCTTTCCAAAAGGAAGATTATGCTTTTCATTATAAAAAATGAATAGTGTTAAGTACTTGTGTTAAATTCTCTAACTATAGCAGATCATTCATAACGAGAGATACAACTGTAACAGCACTTTCAGGGGTGTGTAACAGTTGTTATACACACTCTAAGTGCTGCTGCAGTCAGGTCTCACCCAAATAAAATTCCTTCACTCTGAATTTTTACTGAATATTTTGTCTTGTATTCTGTTTTTGTAGCTAGTAGTTTGTGGTATAGCTGAAACTCCACACATTACAGAATCAACATTGGGTCTCTGATTGTATCTAACTTCTGTATTATACTCGCATATTTAGAGAGTAACTATATGCTTCCTATCTCTAAGATGGGGGCATATTTGTATGGTGTGCAGCTTTTTAAGCTCAATAAGATGGCTGCATTGATTTGCATGTCAAATTGAAATACAGGATTTTAAACCTTCTTTATATGCTTGAGTAGCATTCTGATATTTAGTTGGTTAAGCCGTGGAGGTATGTGCACCTGCCCCCATTGACTAACTGAAGTGGGGATAATCTCAGTCCAGCTCCTCCTTCCAGCTTTTGCCCATACGAAGTGAAGAGACCATGCCTGCCACGTTGTGTTTTAATATCGTAGACGTACAGTGTGGCCACTGTACGTTGGATTTGCCTAGGCTGCCAGACATGGGGATTCATTAATTTGGAAGGGCTTGGCTGGCTAGGTGCAGACTACATTTAGATTATGTATCTGTTAGCACGCATCATCTTAAGGCCCTTTTTGTGTGATCAAATGGTATCTGGTGAATCTACTCAAACTGTATTTGTGCCGATTTGGCCTCTTTCTGACGTGCACACTGCCAGAAACTAATGTAACAGAGAAATACAAAGAAAAACTGGGAGGCAAAGACTTTGTTTTGAAATTAGCAAGTCTGGGTATGATGAGGGAGAGCGAAGAATAAGTAGGAGTAGGGAGAGCGAAGAATAAGTAGGAGTAGGGAGAGCGAAGAATAAGTAGGAGTAGGGAGAGCGAAGAATAAGTAGGAGTAGGGAGAGCGAAGAATAAGTAGGAGTAGGGAGAGCGAAGAATAAGTAGGAGTAGGGAGAGCGAAGAATAAGTAGGAGTAGGGAGGCGAAGAATAAGTAGGAGTAGGGAGGCGAAGAATAAGTAGGAGTAGGGAGGCGAAGAATAAGTAGGAGTAGGGAGCGAAGAATAAGTAGGAGTAGGGAGAGCGAAGAATAAGTAGGAGTAGGGAGAGCGAAGAATAAGTAGGAGTAGGCAGTTAAATATAATCCGTTAAATGTTTATTACATCTTCCCTTCTCTCTACTACTGTAATCATGGTGTGGGAATTTTAGTACAGAGCAGCTGTTTTGTCAGAGGTATTAGATTGTATTTCCTTCTGGTTTAGAAGTTATCCAGGTGTAGAGGTGCTTTTCAGATGCTGTTTTCAGCAGACTTTTCAGCATTTGTTTCCTACAAACTGGGGCCAGGCACCATCCAAATAAGTTGGCAGTCCAAAGAGATGAGCTGAGGAGCGACCCACTCAAAACTTGCTAATACTCCACAAAAGAGTGCCCATTCCTTTAAACTGTGGAACTCTGAGTAGTGGATACAGACTATTCAAGATGACTACTGTAGTATGTAGTCTGTGTGGGACAGACTATTCCAGATGACATCTGACTGACTACTGTAGTATGTGTAGTCTGTGGGGGATATGTAGTTGCAGAGTGTAGGTAGGTATTGGGGAGTCGCACATGTTCTAATAGGAGTTCTCTGTCTCTCTCTGTCTCTCTCTGTCTCTCTCTGTCTCTGTCTCTCGTAATGTCTTCATAGGTCCAACCTTGGTTCCCCTTCAGGTTTCTTGTGTATGTTCTCTTGCATGGCACTTGGTTACTGATTTGGTGAATTTTTTTTTTTTTTGGCTGTTTCATAAATGTTTTTAACTACTGCAATAGCTTGCAAATGCTTTCTTTATCTAGGTGGGAATTGAGTAACATGTTCCTGATTTCCATATATGAGATGAAGTTCAGATGCATGAAACGAACAGTGGCATTTTTGTTTTTACTGGTTGTCTCTCCTTCCCATATTTTTTTATAATGGGGTGGTATTCTGTGCAGAAGAGAAGTTGTTATAACTACATGAGGGTGGTTGTGGTAAGAGATGAGGGCTAGGTATATGTACAGTGAGTAAACTTGGAAGATTTCATAAGCATTGTGTCTGTATAAGACCTCTCCATTAGTGCTAATGCAGGCCTACAGCTTGTGGCTGCATGAAAGGATTGCATCTCTAACTTCTGGCACTTGTTTGGGAGAATTTTAGCATTACTACATGGGGAGGTGGATTCCAGTAGCTGGTATCAAGCTGTTGGGGGTGGGCATTTTCTCTGGCATTGTGCTGTTCTGTAGTGGAGAAAGTGGTGTTGCTGTCTCGCCATGTGATTGTACAGTCGTTGGCACGGATGCTTATGGGGTTGCTTTGTTTACCCACTTGGGGGGGGTTGCTTTGTTTACCCACTTGGGGGGGGTTGCTTTGTTTACCCACTCTTCGGGGGAAGTTGCAGCATGTAATGCATTTTCCCCCCAATATGCATGTATCCATGTCTTTGTGGCGAGGATAATGCTTCCACTAACTGAACTCTGGGTGGTGACCTGGTGAAAAGTCACTCTGGGGGGGTGCTCCAAAATACAAGGGCTGTGGAGGGAGGGGGTGCTCCAAAATACAAGGGCTGTGGAGGGGGGTGCTCCAAAATGAAAGGGCTGTGGAGTCCAAAAATCAAGTACTTAAGCTAACAGTAAATACATAGTCGTGGTAAACTGCTCCATTACTGGTTTAAAGGTATGACTTTAAATTTGCAGCTGCTTGCCAAGCCTTTTGGTTTTGCTTTCCCACGTAAACTTGACTGTAGTCTTTGTTTAGCATTTGAGGTAGCGGTCATTCCTACATCCAGCTGTGACTTGGTTATTGTCTGGAGATTGAGATAAGATAGGAAATGGTCTTCAGGTTTATGTTATGTTTTTTTTGAGGAGGATTTGCCCCCCCCCTGTGGCTCATCTCCATTTGAATCCCTTCATGATTGATCTGCAATTTTTGCAGGTCTAAACATACATGAGTCTGAAGCACTACAATGTGTGACTAGATTTTGAAACTGGTGTTGCTATGTTAGTGTGGTAGTTTTCAAAATCAATAGTTGGCCTCTGGCAAGACTGTACGAACTGTGCTGGCCAGCTTGACTCTTGATTTACCAGGCAGTAAAATATCAAATTGCCCGCCCCCTTTTTGTTTCTGAGGATTCTGTTTCTAGCGACTTGCCATTGTGTATCACTAAAGTTTAAGTAAATTGTTCATTCTGCATACAGTTCTTTTTCTTCCCAAGTCTCGGATGTATGTGCACATTGCCCTCTCAGTATTGTACTGTTTTTAATGGCTTTAAAGGGAAGGTGCTTACTTGCTGCCTTGTGCTTCCCTAGCTCTCTGACTTTCTGGGAAGCTGGCAGCCCCAGCTCTTTCGTCTGTACCATTTGCCTTTTTGCAGTGGGCTCCTGCCTTTGTGCACAGTGTACCTGTTTCTTCTGTTCTGTGATAAGTGAATTGGGCTTCAGACTGCATTCTGTCTGACATCTGTGGATTGGGCAGGGTTATGGTGCATTTCTGGGACTTCCCTGAAAAACCTGCCATACTGGTTATATTGTGATAGTGCAGATCTGCATGTCTTTAATAGTAAAGATTTCTTCATGGTTTTTGTGCAGCTTTACTTAAGTTTTTCCTGCTACCTTAAAATGAAAAGTCCTGGCTCTTGCCATGTTGATCAAGTTGCGGAGCTGTCATGTGGCTCTTGCCATGTTGCTCAAGTTGCAGAGCCGTCGTGTGGCAGTTTGCAAGGTGTTTTTTGTCATTCCCATTTGCACCGTTAGTAATTGAAAGGGTAAGGCTGACTCTGGAGCTTTTCATCAGGCAGCTTAACTCTGACTGTGAGCTACTACTTTGCTTCGTGCGCTGTTAGCCTGGCTTGAATCCAGTTTCTTTTACCTACATTGTGACTTTGAGTGCATTATTTAAACGGGTCGTCCCTGAAAGGACTTGGTTGCGCCTGTTAGGCGTCATGTGCCTAATGATTCAGAAATGCAGAGTTGAAACTGGATGTCCTTCATGGATGCATCTGCAGTCATAACAGCTGGGTTGTCCTGTCGTCAGGCAGCCCTTCGGTCGGCCGGATTCCAAAGTCCGGGTCCGGCTTCGGCTGATGTCGCACTTCACCCGACGTCATCTCTGTTGGTCTTCGGGTATAAAGGCATCAGCCGACGCCATTTTCCTCAGTCTTTCTTGCCGCGTGGCGCCCGAAGCAGAAGCTGTTCGCAAGTGCCGGTCGGTCGGGTCCAGAGATTACTTCTACCGAATACTACTTCGAAGACTTCTAAAGCTAAGTACCCCGTTGGGGACTCTTTCTTGCCTCAGCCGATGTCAGAAAAAGTTAATAATTGTTTAACCTGTGGGAAACAAATACCTCATAAAGACTTCCATTCTTACTGTCTGCCTTGTTTAGGCCCAGCCCACGACGTAGCAGCCTGTTCGGCCTGCGCTTCTTTCAACCGACGAACGCTTAGGCGTCGGTCGGAGTTTGCGGAACAGTTTTTCGGTTCTGACTTTGCGTACAATATGTCGTCGGATCCTCCGACTACACTTTCTGCCAAAAAACGCAAAGATAAAGACCGACACTCGCGTCCGCGGTTTCGGCCGAAACCATGCTTAAGCAAACGCGAGTGTCTCGGTTTCGGCGAAACCGAAGACTGATCAGGTACAGCGAATCTATTTCTACAGTTGAGGCCCCTGCTACAACTCTTGAATCGGCCTCAGAAATTTTATCCACTACGGTGGTTGCCACTGACTTATCAGACACCATTCCCTTGGATGTCTCTACCCCAGCACGTGGTGCTGCTAGGCCTCCAGCAGCCATGTCCATTAAGGCCTTCGCCAGGGCTAAAGCAGCCAAGTCTAAAACAGTGCCTGTTAAACCACCCTCAACCAGGCCCTCTTCTAGTTCTCAAATGCTTACTTTGGCAGAAGATTTAATTTCATTAATTAGAGGATCTCAATCTCACCCAGACAGGGCCTCTCGGCTCCCAGGGAAGAGACCTAGGGCAGAGCCCCTGAACCAGTGTCCTCTGATGATTCTGCTGATGAATCAGACATAACTGACCAGCCAGAGGCCCCTTTCTCCAATTTTGAAGATTCTGATGCTGAAGAATCCATTCCAGCTGCTTCCTCCAGAAGAATTCTCCTTTGGGGAAACCTTACATGCCATCGAGAGCAGTTCCAATGGCAGCAACAAGATTTTTCAGATTCCAGAAAAGACTTAGAACCTTTCTGCACCTTCCACAGCACAGGCCCTTAGCTATACCTCCTGTTCTCTCTGTGGTAGATGATGCTTTCAATGATGTCTGCTCTGCTCCAGATTCATTACCCCCAGCCCCTGCCAAACCAGACAGATTTTACAGGGTGCCAGATACTCATCACCACCTTTACAAGGCCCCACTTGCAGACCCCGAAACTATATCCCAGGGTTCCAAGGCAGTAGCCGCGACCATAGCTAAAAACCCTATTCCTTCTGAAAGGGAAGCAAGGTCATTAGACAGATGGGGTAAAAAGGTTTATACTTCAGCTACGCTCTCAGCTAGAGCTTTAAACTGCCAGTTTCACATGATACAATACCAAGAGTTTATGCTTGATCAGTTAACTAAAAAGCTAACCACTGATGAATCTCTTGACAAGAAATATGTATTAGAAATGGTAAATAACATACAACAGGTTAGTCACCATTCCTTAAAATGTGGCTATGATGCACTGGAGGCTTCTTTTAGATCAGCCATGACTGGCACACTGATAAGAAGGCATGCATGGCTAAAGGAGCAAGCTCTACCGGATCATGTTAAAGCTAAGTTGCTAGATGCTCCAATGGATAAGACAAGTTTGTTTGGTGCACCTGCCCAGCAGGTTATGAAGAAAATGGAAGAAAAGGCAAAATCAGTTCAAACCGTTAAAGATTTCCTGCAGGTTCAACCCCCAAGGTTTAGCAGGAACTGGCCTGCCAAAAATTGGTCCTTTCCTGACTCCACAAGATTTCAAAGAGGCAGGAATAGACGTTCCAGAGGCAGAAACCAATCCAGAGGAGGTGCCTACAGAGGACGACAGTGGCAAGGTAACAACAGAGGCACAGACACAACCACTGCCACTACATCAACACAGCCACAGTGACTTAATCCTAAATCCGCCTACCAGGGAACAAATAGCAGCTCCTCTAGGCGGAAAGTTAACATTATTTTCAAAGAACTGGCACCACATAACAAAAGACAAGTGGATTTTACAAACCATAGATCAAGGTTACCGATTCCACTTCCACACTTTACCAGTCAAAAGAGGAATGCCAAATCTACCTCCAAATCAAAAAACAGAGGCTCTACAACAGATAATGGAGTTAGCAAACATGAGAGCTGTGGAAAAAGTGCCAACAGCAGAGCAAGGAAAGGGTTCTACTCCAGACTATTCCTAGTTCCAAGAAAGGAAAAATGTTGGAGACCAATTCTCGACCTGTCCACCTTAAATACATACATCATTGTCCCAAAATTCAAAATGCTGACCTTACAGCAGCTTCTTCCCATGCTGGGCAAGGAGTGTTGGCTGGTAACTCTAGATCTCAAGGAGGCATACCTGCACGTCTCCATTCGACCAATCTGCAGAAGATACCTCAGATTTCTTGCAGGATCAGAGCACTATCAATTCTCAGCATTGCCTTTTGGCTTATCTACTGCGCCCAGAGTATTCACAAAATGCCTGGCATCAGTAATCGCCCATTGCAGACTACAGGGAATTCAAATTTACCCATACCTGGACGACTGCCTGCTACAAGGGGACAACAAAAGCAAGTTGACAACAGATTTACAAAGGGTCATTTACTTGCTACAAGCACTGGGATACACAGTCAATTTACAAAAGTCAAGGCTGATACCATCCCAAACAAGGACATTCTTGGGAGCGGAATTGGACACAGTAAGACAAATGGCATTCCTAACTACAGAAAAACAAAAAGAACTCCCTCTTTACTTCTTGGCACCAACAAAACTGAACAAGTTAACAGCAAGAAAGGTACTGCAGGCCTTGGGCTTCATGGCATCATGCATAATCTTGGTCCCATTTGCCAGACTACATATGAGAAAACTACAGTGGTACCTAAGGAATTTATGGTCCCAACACAGACACAGCCTAGAAACAGAAATCCCACTAATTCCATGCTTAAAACAGGAGTTCCTATGGTGGGCTCAGGCATGCCGGACCAACCCAGGCCTTCCCTTTCGCAGATGTCAAGCAAGCCAGAACATCACAACAGACGCTTCAGACCTAGGATGGGGGGCCCATATGCTGGACAAATGCGTGCAAGGATAGTGGACTCAGGATCAACTTCACCTGCACATCAACCTAAAAGAAATGCTGGCTGTAAAACTGGCAATCCAAAAGTTCAGACCATTTCTCAAAGAGGGCCAGTTGATAAGGACAGACAACACCACAGTCATGTGGTACATCAACAAACAGGGAGGCACTCATTCATACCCCCTATGCAGAATGACTTTGGAGCTGTGGACCCTGGCACTCAGCTACAACATCCAGCTACAGGCAATATTTGTACCAGGAAAAGAAAATACTCTAGCAGACATTTTAAGCAGAACCACATCAGATGCCCACGAATGGCACCTGCACCCGGACATCTTCAAGACCATCTCAAAGAAATGGGGAATGCCTCAGATAGATCTATTCGCATCACCTCACAATCACCAGCTCAAAAAATTCTGCACAAGGACATTCCACCCACTAGCATGGAAAGTGGATTCGCTCTCCTTCAGCTGGAAAGGCCTAACAGCATATGCATTCCCACCTCTTCCCTTGATACACAAAGTACTACTAAAAATCAAGGAAGAACATCCAAGGATAATCCTGATAGCTCCAAACTGGCCAAGACAACACTGGTACCCACTGCTGAGGAGCTTGTCTCGGAACAATATGTGGCCAATACTACTGATGCCTTTGATGCTAACTCAGAACAACTACAGCACCATACAACCAAACCTAAAAGCGTTACAACTGACTGCATGGAACATCACATAGCAGCAGCTAATCAAGAACTTTCCCAAAGAGTTAAAGACATTATTCTTGAAGCACGCAGACCTTCAACAAGAAGGAACTACGCTGGAAAATGGAAAAGGTTTGTCATTTGGAGTTCTGAAAGAGGAAAAGATGTGTCAAACATAGATATGCCTAACATTCTGGAGTATCTGGCCGAACTTCTCCATTCAGGCCTGTCCTACTCCTCCATCAAGATACATGCATCAGCTATTTCAGCAGAATACAGCTTTGATCCACCTGTTTTTTCACACCCTTTGCTCAGACAGTTCCTCAGAGGAATCAAGAATGTAAAACCTCCAAGGAAACCACCATTACCAGCTTGGGACTTAGTGTCAACTTTTCTAGTACGAAGTTTATCACCCTTTGAACCAGCAGCAACAGCAGACCTACAACACCTGTCATGGAAAACTGCTTTCCTACTGGCAATTACTTCAGCAAGGAGGGTTTCAGAACTACAGGCCTTAATGGCAGTGCAACCCTTCCTAATCTTCCACCAAGATAGTGTCCATGAGGACTAATCCAACATTTATGCCTAAGGTGGTATCCAGAGTGTCTTTAAACCAGGCAATCCACCTACCTACCTTCTTTCCCAACCCACAAAACAGAGGGGAAAGAATACTGCATACCTTGGATGTACATAGACAGCTACAGAACCAAAAGCAGCAGAAAGACTGACCAACTTTTTGTGGCCTATGCAACAGGAAGGGAAGGAAAAGCTATTTCCAAACAGACAATCTCCAAATGGATAGGAAATTGCATACGATTCTGTTACTCCTTCCATGGAAAACCAATTCCACAGAACATAAGACCTCATTCTACAAGGGCAACAGCCACTACCACAGCCTTCTTACGAGGAGTGGCTACCAAAGACATTATTGAGGCGGCTACTTGGACCTCTGTGCATACATTTGCCAAGCATTATAATTTGCCTCTATATTCCAGATCCCGAGCAGGGTTTGCCACTGCTGTACTGCAAGGGATCCTAAACACACCATAATCTACTTTTATCCTCCTCCCCTAGTTGGCTATGGTATTCTACCCAGCTGTTATGACTGCAGATGCATCCATGAAGGACATAGTACAGTTTTGTACCTACCATAAATGTAGATGTCCGAACTGGATAGCATCTGCAGTCAGGATTACCCTCCCTCCTTCCCCTCTGAGGTACGCCTAGGGTGTTTACCCTCCTAATAGCTAGCTAATGGGGGGGGAGTCTTTTATGGTGTATTTGTTTGTATATATGTACATACATGCTTATTTTTGTGTTTACCTCTATCCTTGTGGAAACATTGGCATCTATCCAAAATTTTAGCCTCCAAGAGGGCTTCTGGCATCTGGGGCAAGAAACACTGAGGAAAATGGCGTCGGCTGGTGCCTTTATACCCGAAGACCAACAGAGATGACGTCGGGTGAAGTGCGACATCAGCCGAAGCCGGACCCGGACTTTGGAATCCGGCCGACTGAAGGGCTGCCTGACGACAGGACAACCCAGCTGTTATGACTGCAGATGCTATCCAGTTCGGACATCTACATTTATGGTAGGTACAAAACTGTACTTTTTTGCACTTCTGGAGGGAAATGTACAGTCATTTTTTAACCTAACATGCAATTACAGTAAATGACAAAAATTTCATTTTCGGGGTGTTAAGGGACAGACAATGGCAAAGACTTGTGTTCTGAAACTGTATTGTGTTGCTGTTTTGAGGATTGGAGCAGCTTGTATTTCTCCACCTTTTGTAGTGGAGATTGATGACTGGAATTCCCAGGTTCCAACATGGGTGGGATTTGGGTGTAGATCAGAGGTATTGGTCGTGGCTGAAAATTGAGAGCTTGTAGAGTCTTTTAGAGCACAGAATGTCGTTGCTGTCTTTTTTTTTTTTTTTTTTTTTTTTTTTTTTTTTTGTAGAACAGTAACTTTTACTTCATGTGCGTTTCGCACCTTGAAGCCCTTTTAAATATCCACGCACACATGTGAAAAAGGCTAAGAATTTTGGTATTGACCAGTCAAAGAAATCTAATGCTGGTATAAGGTATGGATGCTAAAAGCTTGTCCTTCTGCATGTTATGAGGTTGACTGCTTCCCCTTCGAGTTGGGCATTTTATAGGTTGTTTAGATGCCTTTACATGGCTGACGGTGAGCGGGCCTTCCTTTTTTCTTTTTTTGTGCAGATATTTGGAAAGATATATTCTTTTTTTTTTTTTTTTTTTTTACTCAACAAATTTTTATTTTGTTTTTTAAAGAAAAAAAACCCCAGTAAATTTAGATTACAATTCAATAATAATGAAAGGAACAATAACATTATTTACAATATTTACAAGTGACCCAAAGAAGAAAATAAAACAATAATACTTAATAAAAAATCCAGAGAAGAAGGAAAAAAAAAAAAAAAAAGGAAAACCACATCTAGTAAATGCATTCTTATCTCTTATTGTTTTTTTTCCCTTTTTTCTTCTTCCCCCTCCCTCCTCACAAGTCCACAAAAGTCTATATCTCTTTGAACTCATATGATGGAGATTATGTCCATTTGTGTTACTTCTATGAGTGTAAGTATTTTGTTCCAGGGGTTGTCTGACCATTTTCTGGGGAAAATTATTTCTTCCTTGACTTTTATCTCTTAGTGCAGTCTCCTTAAGTAGAAATATAAAGTCTTCAAAACATGGAGGAGTTGTAGATTTCCATTTCCTTGTGATACATTTTCTGGCTACCGCCAGGATAGTCCATAAAATATATTTATCTCTTCTATTCATAACTACTAATTCATCTATATTCAAAAAAATTAAAGATTTTAAGACAAATGTATCATTATAAATAGCTTGAAGAAAATTGCCAATTTTCTCCCAAAACGTTTTAACGCAATCATAAACTATATGAAACCAATCTGCTTCACAGCTTAAAGAGCATCTCCAACAAATAACATTTTGTGTTGAGTTGAATTTAGCTATTTTATTTGGAGTATAAAAGGCTCTATGTAAAAATTTCCAGGTGAAGATTCTCCATGTTTGAGTATTAGAAGTTAGTTTAATGGAGTATAGCAGGTTATTTTTACAATCCTTTGATAGATTTGTTGATAAACCTCTAGATATAAAATTCCAAGTGTTTTGATCTATTTTAGTCTTGTAAACTATTAAAATCTTGTATAATTTAGATGTTGAATTTGGCCAGTTATGGTTATCATAAATAAATTTTTGAATATAGTTTATGAATTTTGGCTTAGACTTGAAGGACGAATCATTAATAATTTTGCATAAATCTTTGGAGTAGAGTAAAATTTTTTGGTGACTTATCCTGTCTACACTTGTTATATTAAATTCATTTATAACTTGTTGACTAGTTAATGTTTTAAGGTTATTTATGCATTGGGCCCAGCATATGAGATTGTTGGATTCCCAATTAATGAGAGTGTTATCATGAATTTTCTTTTTAAATTTCTTTGATGTATTAAATGGTAATAACAGTTCAAACCATACTTTTATGTCAGGATTTGAGTTTATAAAGGATCTGAATAGATTATAAATATTATTTAAATATGACAGATTAGTGGGTTTTGTTATATTGTTTTGAAGATTAATACATATATGCCAAAATATATTTTTGTGGTTATAGTGGGATGCATTTTTTATTTTGTTTTCATTTAAAAAAATAATCATATGCAGAGATTTCCAAGCAGAAGAGAAATTTGGATTTACCCAGTTGGCTTTAATATACATCTCTGTGTCTGGAAAATTAATTCCCCCTAATTCCCATGGTCTAATATGATGAGAAAAAGCAATTCTATTCCTTTTTGGATACCAAAGAAAACATAATAAGCTTTTGTGAATTTCTTTTAAAATATTTTTATTTGGAATTATAGGTATTGCTAGTGCAATATAATTTATTTGTGGTAGTAGAATCATTTTTATTAGCTGCAATCTGTTCTCAAATTTTAGATTTAATTTATTCCAGTTTTCCGTACGTGTTCGTGTTGAGTTTAAAATTTTATTATAGTTTAGAGACAGAGTAGAATCTATTTTATCAGATATAATAATTCCTAAATATTCTAAAGAAGAGGCTTTTTCTCCAAGTATATGATATCTACTCAAGTGAAAGTCCCCCTTTCTGTTAAATCTAAATCAAAGCATATTCTACTTATTAAAACGAAGGCCAGAAATTAGAAAAAAAAATCTCCACTTGTATTTCTAATTCTTGAAAAGATTCATTATTTGGTGATAAAGTTAGTAGTATATCATCGGCAAACAACATAACCTTGGAGTTAAATTTATTGTGAATATTTACACCTTCAGTTTTTGAGTCTCTACGTATTGTAATTACAAATAGCTCTATTGATAAGGCAAATAGAATGGGAGACATAGGACAACCTTGTTTAGTGCCTTTAGTTATTTTGAAAGCTTCTGATGTAAACGGACCTAATTTTACATGGGCCAAGTTATATATATATATATATATATATATATATATATATATATATATATATATATATATATATATATATACTTTATCAAATTAATAAAATTTAAAGGAAACTCAAAGTTCTAAAATTCTAAATAAGTAGTCCCAATTCACTGAATCAAATGCTTTTTCTATATCTAGTGTAATTATGAGAGCCTCTATATTATCTCCTATTTTAATATTTCAATAATGGTTATGATTCTTTGTATATTATCATAAGCATGTCTGCCATAGATGAAACCTGTTTGGTCATCATTTATGATTTGAGTCAAGGATTTTTTAATTCTATTGACTAATATAGACATAAACATTTTGTAATCATTATTGAGTAGGGAAATCGGTTTATAAGAGCTGCAATGGGAGGAGTCCTTGTTCTCTTTTTTTTTTTTTTTTATTGGAGTAATTAATGAATATCGCCAGGATGGTGGAATTATGTTTTGAGCTTGAATTTCATTTAGAGTCTTATGAAGTAAAGAAATTGCATAATTTGGGAATATCTTGTATAATTCCATTATTATTCCATCTATTCCTGGCGATTTATTGTTTTTACTCTCTTTAATTTTGTCATTTATTTCCTTGAGGGAAATGTGTTTTTTCAATATCAATTAATTTTCCAGGTAATTCGATTGCTAATGTTTGAATCTATTAAAATAGTTTTGTTTTTATTGTTTCCAAAATGATTAGTATAATGAAATTTAAAAGCTTCTAGGAATATCATTTATGTCTGACACTTTTTTATTACCTTTTCCTTCATGTACAAGATTTGTAATATTGTTTTCTATATTTTGCTTTTTTATTCTCATTGCTAAGTTATGTAAGTGTTTTGGAGATGTTGAGAGAACTAAATTTTAGTTTTTCCAATGCCAAATTTGTCTTAAGAGTTAGAATTTCATTATATTTTATTTAAATCTTCAGTTTCTTTTTTTTTTTTTTTTTACCTGGGAATTTTTTACAATAGAAGTGTTTGCATTAATTTCTGTTATTTGTTTTTGAATGCTGTGCAATTCTGATTCCCATTCTTTTGTTTTGTTTTTGAACCAATATATAATCCTACCATATAAGAAGGCCTTTAGAGTATCCCATATTATTATATTATTTATATCATCAGTGGAATTTATTTCTAAAAAATATTGAATTTTTGAGTCTAGCCATGGTTTAAATTGTTTTAATTTAGTAATGTAAGCTGGTATTCTTGAGGCAAAATTTAGTCTTTTAAAATCTATTTGTAATTTAAGGATTAGGGCATTATGATCAGAGAGTGGGCATGGAATGATAGAAAATTTTATTATCTTCCTATTTAAGTCTGGAGATATAAAAATTTTATCTATTCTTGTTTTAGTATTAAATCGATAATCACTATGTGAGTATAATAATGAGTTAGATTCTTTGAATTTAAATGTATCAATTAATTTTAAGTTTTCTGTCCATTTCTTAAGGTATTTACCTGTGGAAGTGAGACTTAGATTCCTTTTGTTAGTTGTCTCAGAGCTATCTAGAATACAGTTAAAGTCTCCTCCTATTATTAGAATACCTTTATTTACCCTATTAATTAGATCTATTTGCTTTTTAACTGTAGATAGTCCTATTCCAGGAATCCAATATACATTTACCAGTGTCCAAATTCTATTCTGAAATTTTATTATTACAATTGAAAGTAACCCTTCTTTATCTTCATAGTTGTAAATAATTTGAGGGTTAGTTACACTTTTCTTCCATAAAATTAAAGCTCCTCTAGTTTTTTTTTATATGAGGAGTGGGAGAGAATTAAGTAGATGTCCTTCAAGGATGCATCTGCAGTCATAACAAATGGGTTGTCCTCTCGTCAGGCAGCCCTTCGGTCGGCCGGATTCCAAAGTCTGGGTCCGGCTTCGGCTGATGTCGCACTTCACCCGACGTCATCGCTGCTGGTCTTCGGGTATAAAGGCATCAGCCGACGCCATTTTCCTCAGTCTTTCTTGCCGCTGCCGAAGCAGAAGCTGTTCGCAAGTGCCGGTTGGTCAGATCCAGAGATTACTACTACGAATACTACTTGAAGACTTCTAAAAGCTAAGTACCCGTTGGGGACTCTTTCTTGCCTCAGCCGATGTCAGAAAAAGTCAATAACTGTTTAACTTGTGGGAAACAAATACCTCATAAAGATTTCCACTCTTACTGCCTGCCTTGCTTAGGCCCAGACCACGGCGTAGCAGCCTGTTCGGCCTGTGCTTCCTTCAACCGGCGACGCTTAGGCGTCGGTCGGAGTTTGCTGAACAGTTTTTCGGATCAGATTTTGCGTACATTATGCCGTCGGATCCTCCGACTACCCAAATCGTTAAACGCAAAGAAAAAGACCGACACTCGCGGTCCGCGGTTTCGGGCGGAACCACGCTTTAGCAAGCATGAGTGTCTCTGTTTCGCCGAAACCGAAAACGGTCAATCTTCAGCCGAATCCATGACTACTACTGAGGCTCCTGCTACCTTAGTTGAATCGGCCTCAGAAGTTTTGCCTACTACTGTGGTTCCTAGTGATTTATCAGACACCATTCCTTTGGATGTCTCTACCCCAGCACGTGGTGCTGCTAGGCCTCCTGCAGCCATGTCTATTAAGGCCTTTGCCAGGGCTAAAGCAGCCAAAACTGTTAAATCAGTGCCTGTTAAGCCCCCCTCACACAGGCCCACTTCTAGTTCACAAATGCTTACTCTGGCTGAGGATTTAATATCCTTAATTAGGGGATCCCAATCCCACCCAGACAGGGCCTCTCAGCCCCCAGAAAAGAGACCTAGAGTAGAGCCCCCCGAGCCAGTGTCCGCTGATGATTCTTCGGATGACTCAGACATTACAGACCAGCCAGAGGCTCCTTTTTCTACTTATGAAGATTCAGATGCTGAAGAATCCATTCCATCTGCCTCTCCACCAGAGGAATTCTCCTTTGGGGAAACCTTACATGCCATGAGAGAACAATTCCAGTGGCAGGGACAAGATTTCTCAGATTCAAGAAAAAGGCTTAGGACATTTCTGCACTTACCACAACATAGGCCCTTAGCTATACCTCCAGTACTGCCTGTTGTGGATGATGCATTTAATGATGTTTGCACTGCTCCTGATACTTTACCTCCAGCCCCTGCCAAACCAGATAGATTTTACAGGGTGCCAGACACTCATCACCACCTATACAAGGCCCCACTTGCAGATCCTGAGACTATATCCCAGGGGCCTAAGGCAGTAGCCTCGACCTCAGCCTAAAACCCTATTCCTTCTGAAAGGGAATCCAGGTCCTTAGGGAGATGGGGGAAAAAAGTTTACACCTCTGCTACTCTCTCAGCTAGAGCTTTAAACTGTCAGTTTCATATGATCCAATACCAAGAGTTTATGCTTGATCAGTTAACTAAGAAGCTGTCCACTGATGACCCTTAGATAAGAAATATGTTTTAGAAATGGTGAATAACATTCAGCAGGTTAGTAACCATTCTTTAAAATGTGGCTATGATGCACTGGAGGCTTCATTTAGATCAGCCATGACTGGCACAGTGATAAGAAGGCATGCATGGTTGAAAGAACAGGTCTTGCCGGATCATGTTAAAGCAAAGCTGTTAGATGCTCCTATGGATAAGGCCAGTCTATTTGGTACACCTGCTCAGCAAGTAATGAAGAAAATGGAAGAGAAGGCAAAATCTGTACAAACAGTTAAGGATTTCTTACAGGTTCAGCCCCCAAGGTTTAGCAGGAACTGGCCTGCGAAAAATTGGTCCTTTCCAGACTCCTCAAAATCTCAGAGGCAGGAATAGACGCTGTAGAGGCAGAAATCAATCCAGAGGAGGTGCCTACAGAGGACGACAGTGGCAAGGCAATAACCGAGGCACAGACACAACCACTGCCACTGCAACAGGACAATCACAGTGACTTGGCTCTGACCGCCTACCAGGGAGCAAATAACAGCACCTTTAGGCGGAAAGTTAGCCTTATTTTCGAAAAATTGGCACTATATCACAAAAGACAAGTGGATTTTGCAAACCATAGACCAAAGTTACAGGTTCCACTTCCACACTTTACCAGTAAAAAGAGGAATGCCAAACCTACCTCCAAATCAAAAAACAGAAGCTCTAAAGCAGATAGCGCAATTAACAAAGATAAGAGCTGTGGAAAGAGTACCAATAACAGAACAGGGCAAAGGATTCTACTCCAGACTCTTCCTAGTACCAAGAAAGGAGAAAAGTTGGAGACCTATTCTCGACCTGTCCGTCTTAAACACATACATCATTGTCCCAAAATTCAAAATGCTGACCCTACAGCAACTTCTTCCCATGCTGGGCAAGGAGTGGCTGGTAACTCTAGATCTCAAGGAGGCATACCTGCACGTCCCCATACGACCAAATTGCAGAAGATACCTCAGATTTCTTGCAGGATCAGAGCATTATCAATTCTCAGCATTGCCCTTTGGCTTATCTACTGTGCCCAGAGTATTCACAAAATGCCTGGCATCAGTAATCGCTCACTGCAGGCTACAGGGAATCCAAATTTATCCATACCTGGACGACTGCCTGTTACAAGCGGACAACAATAGCAAGCTGACAACAGATTTACAAAAAGTCATTTGCTTACTACAAGCCCTGGGATACACAGTCAATTTACAAAAGTCAAGACTGATACCATCCCAAACAAGAACATTCTTGGGTGCGGAATTGGACACATCAAAACAAATGGCATTCCTAACTGCAGAAAAACAAAAACAACTCCCTCTTTACTTCTTGGCATTAACAAAGCAGAACAAACTAACAGCAAGAAAAGTACTGCAGGCCTTGGGCTTCAGGGCATCATGCATAATCTTGGTCCCACATGCCAGACTGCATATGAGAAAGCTACAGTGGTACCTAAAGAATTTATCGTCTCAACACAGGCACAGCTTAGAAACCGAAATCCCACTAATCCCATGCCTGAAACAGGAGTTCCTATGGTGGGCTCAAGCATGCCAGTCAAACCCAGGCTTGCCCTTTCACAACTTTCAAGCAAGCCAAACCATCACAACGGACGCCTCAGACCTAGGCTGGGGGGCACACATGTTGGACAAATGCATACAAGGATTGTGGACTCCAGACCAGCTGCACCTGCACATAAACCAAAAAGAAATGCTGGCAGTAAAACTAGCAATCCAGAAATTCGGACCATTCCTCAAAGAAGGCCATTTACTGATGAGGACAGACAACACCACAGTCATGTGGTACATCAACAAACAGGGAGGCACTCATTCATACCCCCTATGCAGAATGACTCTGGACCTTTGGAATATGGCTCTGAGCTACAACATCCAGTTGCAGGCAATATTTCTGCCGGGAAAAGAAAACACCCTAGCAGACATGTTAAGCAGAACCACCTCGGATGCTCACGAATGGATGCTACACCCGGACATCTTCAAGGCCATCACAAAGAAATGGGGAATGCCACAAATAGACCTATTCGCATCCCCACTCGATCACCAGCTCAAAAAATTCTGCACAAGGGCATACCACCCACTTGCATGGAAGGTGGACTCTCTATCCTTCAGTTGGAAAGGCCTGACTGCATATGCATTTCCACCTCTTCCTTTGATGCACAAGGTACTACTGAAAATCAAAGAGGAACGCCCAAGGATAATCCTGATAGCTCCGAATTGGCCAAGACAACACTGGTATCCATTGCTGAGAAGCATGTCTCAGGGGAGAATATGGTCAATACCCCTGATGCCTTTGATGTTAACTCAGAACAACTACAACATCATGCACCCAAACCTAAAAACCTTGCAACTGACTGCCTGGAACATCACATAGCAGCAACTAACCCAGACCTATCCCAAAGGGTTAAAGACATTATCCTTGAAGCCCGCAGACCTTCAACAAGAAGGAACTTTGCAGGAAAATGGAAAAGATTTGTCATTTGGAGTACTGAAAGAGGAAAAGATGTCGAACATAGATATTGCTAACATCCTGGAGTACTTGGCAGAGCTTCTACATACAGGCCTGTCCTATTCCTCCATCAAGATACATGCATCAGCTATTTCAGCAGAATACAGCTTCGATCCACCTGTCTTTTCGCATCCTCTACTCAGGCAATTCCTCAGAGGGATCAAGAATGTAAAACCTCCTAGGAAACCACCATTACCAGCATGGGACTTGAACGTTGTGCTAGAAAAACTGACACTCCCTCCATTTGAACCAGCAGCAACAGCAGATCTTCAACACCTATCATGGAAAACTGCTTTCCTACTGGCAATTACTTCAGCAAGGAGGGTTTCGAAACTACAGGCCTTAATGGCAGTACAACCCTTCCTAATCTTCCATCAAGATAGGGTGTCCATGAGAACTAATCCTACATTTATGCCTAAGGTGGTATCCAGAGTGTCTTTAAACCAGGCAATCCACCTACCTACCTTCTTTCCCAATCCACAGAACAGGGGGGAAAGACTGCTGCATACCTTGGATGTACATAGACAGTTACGCTACTACCTGGACAGAACCAAAGCTCACAGAAAGACTGACCAGCTTTTAGTAGCCTATGCAACAGGAAGGGAAGGAAAAGCAATTTCCAAACAGACAATCTACAAATGGATAGGAAATTGCATAAGATTCTGTTACTCCTACCACGGAAAACCAATTCCACAGAACATAAGACCTCATTCTACAAGGGCTACAGCCACTATCACAGCTTTCTTACGAGGAGTGGCAACCAAGGACATTATTGAGGCGGCTACTTGGACCTCCGTGCATACATTTGCCAAGCATTATAATTTACCTCTGTACTCTAGATCCCGAGCAGGGTTTGCCACTGCTGTACTGGAAGGGATCCTAACTACACCATAATTCTTCTTCCTCCTCCCCTAGTTTGGCTATGGTATTCTACCCATTTGTTATGACTGCAGATGCATCCTTGAAGGACATAGTACAGTTTTGTACCTACCATAAATGTAGATGTCCGAACAGGATAGCATCTGCAGTCAGGATTACCCACCCTCCTTCCCCTCTGTGGTACTCCTAGGGTATTTACCCTCCTAATAGCTAGCTGGGGGGGAGTCTCTTATGGTGTATTTGTTTGTATGTATATATATATGTACATACATTGTTATTTTTTGTGTTTGCCTTCTACTTTTTTGGAAACATTGGCATTTATCCAAAATATAGCCTACCAAGAGGGCAACTGGCATCTGGGGCAAGAAACACTGAGGAAAATGGCGTCGGCTGATGCCTTTATACCCGAAGACCAGCAGAGATGACGTCGGGGGAAGTGCGCCATCAGCTGAAGCCGGACCCAGACTTTGGAATCCGGCCGACTGAAGGGCTGCCTGACGACAGGACAACCCATTTGTTATGACTGCAGATGCTATCCTGTTTGGACATCTACATTTATGGTAAGTACAAAACTGTACTTTATTAGGTATCCAAGTAAATTTGTCATCAGTTGGGATTCCTGTAGAAATATAACTTGTGTTCTTTGTAATTTTAGATATCGTTATAAATTTGATCTTTTTATAGAATTATTTAAACCATTGATATTTAAAGACACAATGTTATGTCTGTCATTTCTATAGATAATTATAGTATGATTTTGGAAGAATACGTTGGTAAAGAACTAATATTTGTTAGGACCTGTGAGAGCATATATATTAATTTTCCCTTTTCTCTAAGAAGAAAACTGAAATGAACAAAACTGTTTCTTTGATAGTTTAACAGATGTTTCAATTTGGGCCACTGAAAAAAATGAAAAATATTGTAACAACATATTTTAATTGACTGAATAATAACTTTACTACATGAAGTGTTCAGCACTTCTAATCTGATAAGATCAAACAGATTTTCCCTCAATGTCGTCGATCGCATGGAAAAAGATGTTCAGGGTTGAGCTTCATTTATTAGATCCTGAAGATATTTTAAAATATTTATATTTGATGAAAGAGTATATCATGCATTAGAACTATGTTCCTTGAAAAATCCACTCATTAAAGTAATTAATCTTTTACTTGAAGTTGTACTAATACTAGAGTTAATGTTACTTTTTTAATGAATGTTCTATGTAGATGTCTTTTGCAACTGGTGTAAATACTTCTGCTTATATTATTTTTATACGTATTTATTTATTTTTTAACTATTTGCCCACCATAAATGTGGTTATGTTTCATGAAGTATGTCAGGTGACCTTCCCCTTCCAGGGATAAAATGTATAATAATATATGCATTTGGATTTTATTTGCATTTATTCTATATGTACTTCATGGTTAGAACAGGTTATTAATGCGGCAGATAGTATTACTGTCTTGTAGTGTTTAGTCCTCTATTTTAGTTCTTTCTTGGTTCCTATTCTAAGTAAATTCTGTATATCTTCTATGTGTACATATGCATAAATATACACCTATACCTACATAAAGACATATTTGCATATATACACACATATAGGTAACCCAATGAGATTATTTAATATAAGTGTGTGCAATATAATAGCGATTTTGTGTGAACACTCTTGAAAGGGTTGGTACCTTAGACAGAGGATATCCCGAGGACTTGGTCCAGGATGTCACTATGTATGTTATGTATGGGGGAAAAAGTATACACCAGTGTTGGGTGTAGGTCCATCCAATGCACTTGTCAATACAAAAAATAGTAACTATAAGAAGGCGTCAGATGGCCACAGCTTCCAAAAAGCATGTATAGTAAAGTATGGCAAACAGGCTAGTCAAATTAAACAGATTATAGATAAGAATTGGAATATAATCACTAGCGATGAAGGAATTAGTGACAAACTGGGAGCAAAGCCATTATACGTATATAAAACTGACCACAATCTAAAAAGAATACTTGAAATAAGAATGAATAATATGAACAAAAAGATACATTCTGGAAAGGGTGGGACTACTAAATGTGGCCATTGTAATCAGTGTAGTAGTATTATAACTAAAGAGAGTGTGATATTGGACAACATTCTTAGAAGTAAGATAAATTTTAGCAAAGGGAATTGTCAAACACAACACTTGATCTATTTGGCAATATGCTTAACCTGTGGATTTTTTTACGTAGGCAAAACGGATAGGAGATTAAAAGATAGAATATACGATCACTTATATTGCATACGTAAAAAGGACACTAATAATGCCTTGTCTAGGCACATAAACAGTAATCCAAATTGTATTGGATTCTTGTTTGGTATCCTAGAAGTGATAAAAACAAATCCCAGGGGGGGAGACATCAAGGCTCTTGTATCAGAGAAAGAAATAAAATGGCAAATCAGGTTAAACGCAGCAATACCCCCAGGATTAAATGAATGTATACCCACCAAACCTCTTATAAGAAATTAATAGAATGTATTGTATATTTATTTTTATATTTATACTGATATTTTATAGGTATGTTGTATATTATTAGATATTATGAGTAAGTTACACTAAAGTCAATTAATTTGACAGCAATATAGTACTATCAGGGAAGATATATATTTTAAATGTGTTTTTAGACATTTTTAGCAGTATGTGTAGGTAGGGCTGTTACATATATTTTTGCATATTCCCTGTTGTAATATACGTGTAGTACACAACAAGTTTTATCAATTAATGAAGTTCATATGAACCAATTTTATGATAGTTTTTAACAAGAATAGTTTTTATTTATTCAGTTTTATGATTTATGAATGTATTCTAGGATGTATCTGTGACTTTAAGCTAATGGACAGCTAATTAATGGAATTTCAAATTTTGGCGGTTTTTTATAGTATATCAAGACTATTGTTAAATGAAGACAATGTTCTGATGAAGTCTACGATACGTAGATGAAAGCGCTAAACCAGTGATCAATTTTTGTGTATGAATAAAAGAAATTAAATCATGGATCGTGACTTATTCACTAGAACTTATTCTGTGCTTGTTGGATTACAGGGTTGGTACCTTGTTATTTCTGGGAGATGTCTACTCACTAACCTTATTAGGAGAACAAGTGGACCATCAAAAGATGAGTGAATATTGTGAATGAATATTCTTTAACTATCACTAAATCATACAGCAATTAGTGGAGAATACCTATATCATTTAATTTTATTATTTATGAAATTTCTTTGGGAGTGTAATGGGAATACATAATATTTCAGACTCGAGATTGTTGAATACACAGTAACAGGTCTAAAGATTGTCCAATACTTGTTGAATACACCTTAATACAGTTAATGATTTGAAATAATATGTACATGTCACAGAGAATCTATGAATACATGGGTCTCTCCTCATTCATCGAACCCATGTCCCACCCAATGCCAAAACAGTCAAGAACACTACGCTGAGGGTAATAGCACCTCAAACACGTTAAATAACTAAACACTAATAAACCTATTTTAAAGCTACTGACATTCTCTAGTATTTTGTATAAAAACTAAAGCAATTATATATAGCGACTCTAAGATTGCCTTACAGTGAAACAAGGATAGATTTTCTGATCGCTACTGAAGTGCAGTCTCCAGTTAAATCTAAAGTGCTGTGTAATGGTTGATTATATCCTGTTTATTTCTATACCTACCATGAGATCTGCTATCACTTGGATCAAGTATGGTGTGAGGAAGTATGTTATTGCTATATACTTGCGCTTTACCTTCTCGCACCATACGTAACGCAGTAACTGTTTCCTATAAATGAAAGCCAAATCTCGTACTTTCAACAAGTCAATCCCAACCATCTAACACTCAGCAAAACACAAGCTCAACAAACGAAGAGAGACCCAAACGCATACATAGTGTACTGTTTATGTAAACATTTCCCAATAACATTATAACAGCAGCTCATGAATGTGTCATGCTGTTTCCCAAAGATGTATAGTATGCACATAAATTACATTTGACCCAACAATATTTCCTTTCTTATTTATTTATTTATTTTTTTTCCCCTAGGCTCTGACGTGTAAAGAAAGGTATACTGTTGATATTACTGTACCATTAGGAACCACTATGAGTATTTATGGTATACTGGTGTACCTAGTAACTGTTATAGTGGTGAATAAATACAGCGGATTGTGCTTTTATCAAAAATAATAAATTTTGTACACAAGTTAGCACAGCACTTATGACTGCAGAGAATGCACATAGCGCACAATGTTACATAAACTTACATATTTCTCAATTGCAGGATGTTGTAATTATAGCTTTATTTTATATTGTTGCTCTTTTACTAGTCCGATTTTAGGGCCATTGTAAGTGAAATTTCACCAAACTCAGTTCCACATTACTACAGGTTAATGCTAATCCATTATACAGTTCACAATACTAGTATTATTTACTAAATACATGCAGAATAGGTTACAAACAAAAGTAGATTTAGTCTTTACTTAGATTAGCACTAACTGCCATAACTAATAGAGCTCTCATCAATTAGCTTGCTCTAGATTATTGAATTGTAAAGGAAATTAAATTGTCCACATGAGAAACAGATGTGGCATTTTCCAACAAGAAGACCGTAATTAAATGTGTTTTTTTTTTTTAAACGTGTAGCATACTTTTTTCTTATGCATAATACATTTACCTGTTCATACTTTACTAAAATCTACTCCATTTTTAATCTACTCTACTTCCGCAGTACAGGTTAAACCATAAAGGGGCTGAAAACTCAGATCGCAGTTCGCTTTTTCTTTTTATGTTCTAACTGACAAGAAAGTCTCTGCGGGAGTGTGCAAAGCACACCACTCACAAACTAATGAAGTGTTCTACGAGCCTCCGCTTACTAGCATGTTTCTTATCTTACAATGGAATGCTGAACAATGTTAGTGAAGATATGAAGGAAATAAACTGACTAGAGAGCTCGAGGGTATGTTTTAAAACAGTATTGGTTTCCAACGGGTAATTAGAATTTTGAACCGCTGGAAGGCGATTTTTTTGCGTTTTTTCCTTCCCCTTCTCTTCCTTCCTACTCTATACAACGTTTTCACATATTCATGAACAAAAGTTCAAGGAATGCTCTTTTAAGACGCACTATAAAGATTTGGATTTAATTTATTAAAATTTTGGTACAGTAACTATTAATCATTATGTTAATAACTTTATAATAAGTGGCCTTTCATTTAAATGCTAATACTCGTGAGAATTTAACTAAAGGAAGCAGAAAAAAAAACTTCACAACTCAAGCACCAAAAATTCCATCCAAACCACTACTATATCATTATGTTAACATACGGATTGTGATACTTTCTAAATAAAGAAAAAAAAAAAGAGGAAACTAATGTGTCTGAAGTGTAAAGAAGTTAAGGCTATGTATAGGAATCATACCTTGGTTAATGCTTTGAGAGAAATTGTATCATCAATGTTCTTAACATCAGTTTTTTTTTTTTTTTTCCTCACATCAGTCCAAGTATTTTTTCCCGAGGTTCTCTTTAAGGAGGTTGAATTTGACCAATCCATTTCTTCTGGTAGTAAGATTATATTGTTGTTTTTAATGAAGGAAGTGGCTTCTTCGATGGTGTTGAAAGATCTCCTGTCATTACTATGTTGAATTCTAATTTTGGCAGGATATGCAAGCTGTGCCTTTATTTTATTTTGTTTTAAGAATTTCACTAAGGGCCATGTTTTCTTTCTTAGTTCCAAGAGTCTTGGTGAATAGTCATTATCAAATCTTATTTGGGATTGCTTGTAAATGACTGGACTTTTTCTCCATGCAGATCTCAATATCCGTTCTTTGTCCATAAATGACAGAAATTTAACCACTATAGATCTTGGAAATGATTTAGATGAGGCAGAAAGTGGTTTTCCGATGGCTCTGTGCTCTTTCGATTCCATAAGACAAGCCTTCTTTCAGCCCTAAGATTTCAGGTAACCATGAATTCAAGAATGAAATTATGTCCTCCCCTTCGATCTCCTCTGGGACTCCAAAAATTCTTATGTTTGTTCTTCTTTCCCTATTCTCCATATCATCTATTTTGTTTATTAGCCAAGTATTCTGTTGTAATAGAAATTCACTATGAAGCTCTTCTTCTTTTAGCCTTCCATCAATATCATTTAGAGATGTTTCAGTGTCTGATATTTTTAGCTGGTGCTGCTGCAGAATTTCCTTAAAAACTTCAGTTTGCTTTTGGCAACTTTCTTTAAGGTTTTCTAGGTTTTCAGTAAATCTGTCCATCTTCAGAGAAGTCTTGAAGGGTAGCTGAAATCAGTTGGATTTCTCTCTTCAGAGTAGAGTCTGAGTGAGAATTCTTGGAGTTGCTCATTACTAGACAGCTTAGTTAGTCTTCAGGTTTGACAGGAAAATTTCGGATTTTCTTCTCCAATATTGGTGATTCTATTGTTAATAGTTTCACACACAAGATTTATCAAAAATCATTTAATAATAATAATAATAAGTTTTTCCTGTTATTTCTAGTATGAATATGAGGAGCTCAAAAATTTGCTGCTTTCAGTTAGGCATTAGGCTCCGCCCCCCAAAAGATATATTTTCTGAAGAAATGAACCTGACTGGTTTGTTAAATCGTTTAAATTCTTGCGTCTTGTCCATTGGTTTATTGGAGTCAAAATTAAGCATGAAGGTGAACATGACCAGGAGTGATAATTTTACTGTTTCCACCCCAGCTGTATTTTCTGTGTGTTGTGTGAATGTCTTTACTTATTTATTTTTTTTTCTATAGAAATCACCAGTAAAGTGTCTGTTGGCAAAAGAGAGCTTGCTTGGGCGAATGTGGTTTAATTTTTTTGGCTGCACTTACACTGTTTACCCCCAGAAAACTAATGCAAGTAAGGTAGAGCACTGATCTCCACGGACCTTTTTCAGACTCTGACAGTTGTCTAGTTAAATCAGTTGGGCCGAATCTCAGTTGGGTGGAAGATGAGGGACTCTGTGTCGCTGGACTGGTTAATAGCTCTTTAATCCTTTTAAGTCAATTGCCAGACCTTTTAATTTTGGTTCTTGGCAGATCTCTAATGGTAATGTTTTTAAAAAGTGAAGGATATGACTAATGCCAGTATAGTTCTGGTCTATAAGACAGACCAGGTTATAAATTATCTGGAGTAGGTAGATTGCTACCACCACCTCCACTCCACCTGTTGGTTTTAACAGTCTGCTGAAATCTTCCAGTTCCCTTTTTTTCTCCTTTTCTGTTGCACTGCTTCATGCGTCTTCTGCTTTTGTATAGTTGTAGTGTATTAAGTTTGAGACGCTTCCCCTGTCTAATTTATACACATGTGTAAATGGAATGTCGGTGGTGGGGGTGTAAGGAGTGCCTTCACAGCCACCCCTGTGAGAGGAAGATGAACTTTGATATTCTGTCTCTCTTGTAGTGCCCTGTAGCAGCAAATGCAAGCATTGAACTCCTGCCTGTGTAATGCTGACACCTCATGACCATGGGATCTCCTAAATTAGCCAGACAATCCTTCCTTGTCATACAGCAGGCTTTCTGCTGCTTGTTGACATTGTAAAGCTGCTCTGGTGGGAGCTATGGATGATGGTGGAAAGTGTGGTTAGTGACTCAGCCAACAGATCATTTTATTTGATGTTGTTCTGTAAGCTGTATTTTACAGCATTTCTTATAAATAGAAAGTATGCAAGAGTTTGTGTTCATATTGCATGTGACTCTCTTGGCATAGAGTGAAATCTGGTTACCTTCACGTAAAGACTAGGAAGGGGACCTTAAGATGCTTTATCCTACCATTATGTAGGCGTATTGTGGCTATTTTTATGTTCATTGGATTAAGGGATCAGAATTGCTCTTCGGTGACTTAACTTTCAGAATTTCCTCTTCCATGGTCCCCCAACATTGCTACTCTCTCTCTTCCCTGGTCTGCGGATTATACATGATTCCTGCACACACACAGCAAGCTAGAATTATTCGATTTATCCAACATTTTAAATATGACTTGATCTTGCAGTGTGAATAAAAGGAATTATTGTGAGGGAGAGAAGGGAGAACTGAGGAATTTGTGGTAGAGGTGAGCAAATGCAACTGTTGGTGCACCTTGTGGTTTGTGCCTGTAATTCCAGTGTGTTCTTAGTGTGGTGCTGGCTTAAAGGTTCCAGGTTATCCTGGTGACGTACTTGGGCATAGCCAGGACTCGGTCAGATGGATTTTTTTTTTTTTTTTTAAGTTTGGGTTTGAAGCCTTTTAATGGACATGGTAATGTGCTTTCTATTCCAGTTGTCATCAATCTTTGGAACCTCTCCTGCGGCATTATTTGACTTTTTGTAATGGGCAGAAGTAGGTTTTCACTAGGAACATAACTTTGCACAGTGGAAACTGTCCCACCCTAAAATACTTCGGCAGTAGTTGGGGTTGTATGTAAATTAGAGGCTGTAACTGGCTGGGTGTATATTGGGTGTTGTGGGAATTCTGAGTAGTTTTAAAGCAGGACAGTGCTGTGTTCTGACAGTTTGTAGCAAATTTGTGCCGATTTTATAATTTGTTACGTGTCAAAGTAGTACAAAGTCTCAACTTGGAGGGAGAATTCTGGAGACAAGGGTCCAAATGTTGGGAGAGATGTTAAATATTGTTATCAAAGTTGATAGAATAACATGTTTTATATTAGCATGCGTCTTTTTCTGAAAGATGTGAAGTCCAAAACTGATTTTTTCCCAACGATTTGCCAAAAAGTCACAAATTGAGTAGCAGATCAAAAATGTATGACAAAAATCTCGACTCTTTATGTTCTTCATGTTTCACTGTTGCAATCATCACACTTGGGTTATCTGCCTGCAGGTAGCCCTCAGTCGGCCCAAATACCAGAGACGTAGTAGTTCTGCATCTGACGCTGTCGCTCCAGGGCTGTCGTCGGGGGTATAAAAACAGGCAGCCGACGCCATTACATCAGTCTTTCTTGCTGAGGAGCCTGAAGCAGAAGCAGTTCGGAAAGGCCAGTCTGACACTACTGAGATTTCGTTTACTAATTGAATCTTCCTGAAGTCTTCTAAAGCTAAGTACCCTGTTGGGGATCCCTTTTTCTTGCTCTAACCGATGTCGGACAAGGTAAATAATTTTCTTGCCTGTGGAAAGCAAATACCACACAGAGATTTTCATTCCTACTGCATCACCTGTCTAGGCCCAGACCACAACGTACCTCATTGTCAATTTTGTACCTTGTTCAACAGCCGAACCATTCATTGTTGGGCCCTTATTGTCACTAAATACTTTAGTTCTTGATCTCCTTATTCTAAAATGGCTTCGGTAAGCCATCAAACTACCGATATTCTGAAAAAAAAAAAAAGTAAGGGTAAAGACAGACCGCACAGGTTCAGAGCTGCTAACGACGCTTCCGTTAAGCTAGTCGCCGGTACTCGAGGCACTTTCGCAGCCCCTGATGCCTGCTTCAGTGGATTTGCAGGCCTGTACTGGGACCCGTTTGGAGTCTGGTATGCCACGAGACTCTTCGACTATGGAACCGGCGGATGTCTCTAATTTGCCACAAAATAAAATGCTTAGAATGGCAGAAGACCTTTATTATGCTGATTAGGGGAAGTCAGCCTTCTCCTGCTAAGAGAAAAAGGGACCAGCCCCTAGCAGCTTCAACAGACCAAGAGTCCGACGCAGAGTCTTCTGATTATGAAGACATGGCCTTATCTGCTTGAGGTTTTTGATGCAGAGGAATTCATTTCCTCTGCCTTTCCTTCAGAGGATTTCTGTTTCGGTGAAACCTTACATACTTTAAGAGATCATTTCCACTGGGAATGCCAAGACTATCCTCGGTCCAAAAAGAGACTCAGAATTTCTAGACTTGCCACAACACAGGCCTTTAGCAATACCACCAGTCCTGTAAGTTGATGTGTTTATGGAATCCAGTCTTACTCCTGATACCCCCTGCCCCTAGGAAACCAGACAGGCACCACAGAGTTACCTGACTCTCTCTCAAATTTATTTTCAAAAATCCTACTGCTGACCCAGAGATCATTTCCCAGGGGCCTAAAGGTATCAAGGCTACTACACCTGAGAATCCCACCCCTTCGGACAGGGATTCCAGATGGTATAAGAAAGTATATACCTCTGCAACTCTTGCCATTAGCGCTTTGAATTTGTCAGTTTCACATGCTGAAGTACCAACAACATATGGAATTTAAGCAAAAAAATAGCTACCTTTACAGACTGTGCAGAAAATTAAAGCATTGCAAGAGCTAATGCATTCTGCAAGCCAAGTCAGCAAGCATACATTGTAGTGTGGCTTTGACACCCTAGAAGCATTTTGCAGGGCAGCGGTCACTGTTTCTGTACTGAGAAGGCATGCTTGGCTTAAGGAGCAGACCTTGCCAGATCATGTCAAATCCAACAAGGACAATCCGTTTGCATAGATTTAGCTTTTCTTCCATCTTTGGTGCCAGACAGTCCAAGAATTCTTACAAGTACAGCCTCCTATGTTAAGTAGGCATTGGTCCTTTCCTGCACCCTCAAGGCCATCTCAAACTAGACCCAGGGGAAACAGACCCCCCCCCCAGACTACAGTGTCCGGGTTTGCAGAGATCTAAGCAATGGAGTGCCTCCACCTCTAAAGCAGAGTGCTAAACCACCCCCTTATGGAAAGAATTCCCAATGACTTAACTCCACCCCCATCCTCTGCCCAACTGCTTGTGCCCCTAGGAGGAAAACTTGCCCTTCATGCAAAAGACTGGATTCCCATCACCAGGGACCGATGGGTCCTCAACATTGTATCCCAGGGGTAAAAATTTTACTTCCACTCACTGCCAACCCCAAATGGGCACCCAGACCTCCCTCTAAACCAGTGGGCAGAGGCTCAAAACCAAGTCCAATCCCTGCTGTCTAGAAGGGCAATTCATCTGGTTCCTGCGGAGTAGATAGGTCAAGGATTCTATTCCAGACTTTTCCTGATGCCCAGAAAAAGAGGGCACTTGGTGCCCAATCTTACATCTTTCAATTCTCAACACCTTCCTGGTGGCACCAAAATTCAAAATGCTCACCCTGTAGCAGCTTCTACCTTTGCTAGCCAAACATGCCTGGTTAGTCACCCTAGACTTAAAAGAAGCCCATCTGCACATCACTATAAGGGAGTCATGCAGAAAAAGTCTACGCTTCAGGGCAGGATCTATAAATTATCAGATGTTCTTCGTGTTTCACTGTTGCAGTCATTACATTTGGGGTAATCTGCTGGCAGGTTGCCCTCAATTGGCCTGAATTCCAAAGTCTTGGGTCCTGCGTCGGTTGCCGTCTCCTCTTCCATGACGTCAGTGGTATAAAACAAGCAGCCAACGTCATTTTCTTTAGTCTTTCTTGCTGCGCGGTGCCTGAAGCAGAAGCAGTTCGCAAGTGCCGGTTGGCCGACTCCTGAAATGTTTGAGTTTTAGAACCGAAGTCTTCACCCGTTGGGGAAACTTTTCATCTGAAGTAGGAGATTCATTTGTCTGCAACCTGTGGGTATGGATCCGATATCGGATCCGAACCGGCATGGTTTACCAGCTATGGATCCGAGCTGTCAGCTCCTCCCCTCACCCATAATGCCCTGCTCTCCCTACGTGACCTCAGATCTAGTTTGCCGCGCTGGTGACCAGATTAGTGTTCTCGAGCTCTTCAGCTAAGTGGTGTTTTCAAAGTTTTATATTGTTAAAATTTAAAATTTTTGTGAAAGTTGAGTGAAAGTTTAGGATCCTCCTTTGATAGTTACAATTGTTTAGTGATTTAAATTTGTTTTTACTTAGTTTCCCTCCCCTCGCTGGTAGCGTAGTGTGTGCTTGGGCCTGTTGTGTGTGTTTGGTTACTTTTACTTTTCTCTTTTAGTTTAAGTAACTCTTTAGCTTTTAGGATGTCAGAGCAACCTAAAGCTGTTTTCTCTAAGTGCTCCGAGTGTGGCCATAAGCTTTCCCCTGCTGATGCCCACACTCGGTGCGTTCGATGCCTTGGGGTTGAACACCTCACATCTGGATGTTCCATTTGTGCAGGGTTCAACCCCAGGGCATTGAAGGAGCGGAGGTCTAAGCTTGTCCTGGTGGGACTTTTGCCCCTGGACTCGGCTCTGGCCTCCGCTCCTTCGGGGGGAGCTGTTTCGACGGTTACCTCCTCCCCGGCTCCCCCTCCTTCTCCTTGGACTCAACCTCCCTGTAGTGGTTCGGAGGAGAGGGAAGCTAGAAAGAGGGACCGGAGGGAGAAGCACCATAAGCGGCGGGCCGAGACCTCTGTTTCGGCCCCGCCTGCCAAGCTGGCTTCTCCTCCGGCCTCCTTGTCTGCTGGTTCTCCCCCTCCTCGGCTCCGGTCACCCGTGTGTTTTTCACCGGGACCTGAGGAGGAGGAGACCCGATCTCCGTCGAGGCTATCCAGGAGGCACTCAAGGCCTACCTCGGTAGCCTCATCAAGATCAACCTATAGCCTGTCAGACGCTGATCTGGACCGGATGATGAGAAGTTTCATCCAGGCCCAGATGCAGATGGGAGTGCTCTTCCCCCTCTGGGAGCTCGACCCCTTTCTTTAAACCTATTGCTCCTTCTCCGACCCACTACCTGGGTTCGGAGCAGTTGGAGCCGAGCATCTTCGGAGCCGGGGGTGAGTCGGCGCCGATAGTACTTGGTACTTCGGATCCGACCCTGCCCTCGAGTGCTTCGGATCCGACCTCGGAGCCTGGATCCGAGCCGGATCCGGGGATCAGTGCTCCTTCGGCGCCGTCTGTGTCTGAGCGCACTGTCCTTCGGATCAGAGTGCCGCGCCGGCTCCGATCCACTCGGATCCGAGGGGAGCAGATTGTCGGATCCATTGGTCGAGGTCTGCTCCTTCGCTTTGATGTAGTGGAGAGGGCCCTGTTGAGGGTCTCCGGACCCCGGCACTTGCCGGTCCGTCCAGCTCCATCTGTACTGGGTCAGGCTTCCACCATCCGCCCTTGGGACAGCCCGCTCCTTTGCCCCAAGCTGTTCCTTGGAACAGGTCGCTGTTTGCGAGGAGTCCTCTGACAGCCCCCCGGAGGATGTTCCCCACAAGCATACGTGCAAAAGGAGGCACATTGAATCCCCCGAGTCTCTCACAGAAGACACTGACTTGGAGGAAGGGGAAGGCTCCCCAAGATCACCCCTGAGGATGTCTCATTTGGAGACATCATGGAAATGCTCCATAAGGGGTGGTCTGCCCCAAGTCTTCCTCGGACGAGTCCGTGTTCTTGGAGGCATTTGAAGCGGGCCCGTCTACCTCTTGGGTGTCCTCCTGCCGACCCCTGGTGGACCTCATTACCACCAGGGCGTGGAAGGAACCGGACACCGTGGAGCCAATCCCAAAAAGGCCCGACCATATTCTCAGTCCCCCGGCTGACCGTGCCCATTGGAGTAAGGGGCCTCCGGTAGATGCCATGTTGACGGCGGCTGCCACCAAGAGGGAACTTGCTCAAGAGAGTCCCTCAGTCCATTCCCCGAGCAAGGAGTCTCGGATGATGGACCGCTTGGGGAAGCGGATGTTTAGTTCAGCGACCTTCTCAGTGAGGGCGCTGAACTACCTGGCACATGTGATTTAGGATGCAGCGCGATCTTATAAAAGAATACGCTGCATCCCCCCCAGAGTCCATGTTGGAGGAGGACAAAGTGCTGCACTCCACCCATATGGCCACTCTCAGGTCCGTCACTAATACCTCTATGCGGCTACTGTCCCATGCTACGAAAGGTGCCACTAGAGCCGCAGGGGCAGGCCTAGTTACTAGACGTCAGGCCTGGCTCCGTCATTGCGATTTCACGGAGCCCTTCAAGGCGTCATTTGCGAACGCCCCCTTCGATGGTTCTGCCCTCTTTGGCAAAACAGTTCGTGACACCTTGACCCAGAGCGAAAAGGACGGGAAGACGCTGTCTGCCGTCGGAATCCGCTTCTCTGTACACCAGAGACCGTATTTTAGGAACAAAAAGGATCAGAAGAAGATGTGGTTCCGAAGTCGCAGCAATCCCAGCCTGCTCGGACAACCAGTCCTTCCGTGGCAGAGGAGGACAGGGAGGACGCCGCCTAGGGGCAGAGGGGCTCCCAGGAACTGGGTCCAGAGAACCTTCTCTGAACGGCCCGCAGCAGCCCTGAAGGGTTGCCCGGCTGCTCCACTCTGGAGGCAGTCGGGGGACGTTTTTCGGAGCACCTAGCGGCATGGGAGTCCATAACATCAGACCGCTGGATCCTCCATATCATATCCAGAGGATACCATATCCCTTTCCGTCACATGCCAAAATTGAAATCCCTCCCCGACGTTCCACCCGGTCAGTGGGAGGCTGCTTTGGCAGAAATTGGCCATCTGCTAAAGAAGAGCCATCCAGCCCGTCCCCCCAGACCAGATCGGATCAGGGTTCTACTCCAGGTTCTTTTTAGTGCCAAAAAAGACGGGGGATCTAAGACCAATTTTAGACCTTTCTCTCTTGAACCTGGCAGTTCCCAAGGAGAAATTCCGAATGGTTACATTGTAGTCTATTCTCCCCCTGCTGGGAGAAAACCACTGGATGTGCTCCATAGACCTCAAGGATGCGTACTACCATATACTAATGGACAGGCGCTCCAGGAGGTTTCTCTGCTTCCGGCTGGGAGCCAGTCACTACCAATTTCGGGTCCTTCCCTTTGGTCTCACCACAGCCCCCAGGGTGTTCACCAAAGTATTAGCAGTGGTAGCGGCCCACCTGAGGCTTCAGGGGGTGCAGGTCTTTCCCTACCTGGACGACTTGGCTTCTCACCGCCCCAACAAGGCATCTACTTCTCCTGGCTCGAGACTCCTTTCTCCATCTTGCTCCTCGTCTGGGCATCACGATAAACGCAAAAAAATCCAACCTAGCACCGACGCAGTTCATAGATTTTATAGGTGCCAGGTTAGATACGAGGAGATTGAGAGCCTTCCTCACTGCGGACAGAGTTCAAAACCTGCAGCTCCAGGTGCGAGCCATTCTCCACTCAAGTTCAGTTCCGGCGGAGTTGGTCCTGAGGGCCCTAGGGTCCATGGCGGCAGCGATAGCGCTTCTTCCTCTCGCCAGGTTCAATATGCACATCCTTCAATGGACACTCCTAGTTCAGTGGTCGTATCTTGCTCTTCCTATGCATCATCCCATTGCGATCAGCAAGGCTTGCAAGCGGTCCCTCCTGTGGTGGCTACACTCTCCAGATCTCCACGGAGGCCACCCCTTTTGTGCCTCTCCCCCTCTCGCCACGGTGACCACGGACGCCTCCCGCCTCGGGTGGGGGTGGGGGGGCATTTTGCAGGCCAGACGGTCCAAGGCACGTGGAACGATTCAGAGACCTCACTGCATATCAATGTTCTAGAGATGAGAGCAGTGCTCCTAGCGTTGCTAGCACTTCAGGCCTTTCTTCCCTTGGGAACAATTGCGATTCAATCGGGCAACATGTCTGTTGCCTGGTATATCAACAAACAAGGAGGAACCAGGTCTTACCCTCTTTGTCGAGAAGCCATGAGAGTGTGGGAATGGGCAATCTCCACCAACCGCTTTCTCATAGCAACGCATATTCCGGGTCGGTCCAACATCCTGGCGGACAAACTCAGTCGCACCATTCTTACCCCTTACGAGTGGTCTCTCAATTCTCAGGTAGCGGAGCGCATCTTCGCACGGTGGGGAACTCCTTGTTGCGATCTTTTTGCGTGTCCCTCAAACACCAAGTGCGACAGTTTTTTCGCTCTAATACCTCCTCCCGGAGATGCCCGAAGAGACGCTCTGGTGCATGCTTGGCCACCCGGTCTTCTGTATGCTTATCCCCCCTTGCCTCTGATGCTCCAAGTTCTTCAGAAAGCCTCTCGGTTGGGGTGCAGAATTATTCTCATTGCTCCATTTTGGCCTCGACAGATCTGGTTCCCTTTCCTAAGGTCTCACTCAGTGAATCCTCCTTGGATTCTAGATCCCATTCCGGATCTGATATCTCATCCTTCCCGCTTATCTCCCCCGAATCTGGACAACCTGAAGCTGACCGCTTGGCTGCTCCAGCTCCATTTCGTCCCCTGTTAAGGCCATCCTGGTGGCAGCCCATAAGCCATCCACTAGGAAAGTCTACCGCAGTAAGTGGAAACGGTTCTCCTTGTGGGCGGAGCGGCAAGGCTTAAACCCCTTCACAGTTCCTCTCCCTTTGGTGCTTGACTTCTTAACCTCTCTTTTTAATGATGGTGCCAGCAGTTCCACGGTCAAAGTACAACTTGCGGCAATTTCTCATTATCATATTGGTCATGACTCCAGTCCTCTGATGTCTGCCAAATTGTGTAAGATTTTCCTAAAAGGTACTTTCCTTCTCAGGCCCCCGGTAAAGCAAGCGGTTCCTCCTTGGGACCTTTCTTTAGTCCTCCAGGCCTTGACCGTCCCCCCCTTCGAACCGGCGGCTACGGTAGATCTGAAATTCTTATCTTTCAAGACCGCATTTTTAGTAGCCATTACTTCGGCCAAGAGAGTCTCAGAGCTTCAAGCATTATCAGCTAAACCTCCCTACTTGGTCTTTCATCCGGACCGTGTTTACCTCAGGACCAACCCGTCCTTTCTTCCTAAGGTAGCTTCCGAAACAAACATTAATCAATCCATTAACCTCCCTGTTTTCTTTCCTAAATATCAAAACAAGGGTGAATACAAGCTTCATTCCTTAGATGTTCACAGGCAACTTAGATTTTATCTAAACAGGACGGCTGGTCATAGGCAATCCGACCAGTTGTTCATTTCCTTTGCTAAATTTAATTTGGGCAAGCCAATTTCTAAAGTCTCATTATCTCGCTGGATTTCACAATGTATCTTATTGGCCTATCAAGCTTCTGGAAGGCCCGCACCGGAGGGTGTACATGCCCATTCAACCCGGTCAGTCTCTACCTCGGCCGCCTTTAAGGCTAGGATTCCTCTAGATGATATTTGTGCAGCAGCCACTTGGGCTTCATCTCATACCTTTATTTCCCACTACAAGCTGGATCTTACATCTAGGGGTAGAGCATCCTTTGGCTCCGTGGTGCTCCGGAATATCCTTCCATGATGGCCGCCCAAGGTTCAGGTAGCTGGGGACTCTGTCCCACAGGTTGCAGACAAATGAATCTCCTACTTCAGATTTAGAAGTTATGTACTCACCATAACGTTCCATCTGAGGAGGTGTATTCATTTGTCTGCAACCATCCCGCCCTCCTATCCCCCTGGCCTTTTCAGTTTCCTGCATATGATGTGTTACCCTTTTTAAGGGTGTTCATGCTGTTGGCAAACTCGATCTGAGGTCATGTAGGGAGAGCAGGGCATTATGGGTGAGGGGAGGAGCTGAGAGCTCGGATCCATAGCTGGTAAACCATACCGGTTCGGATCCGATATCGGAACCATACCCACAGGTTGCAGACAAATGAATACACCTACTCAGATGGAACGTTATGGTGAGTACATAACTTCTAATTTCTTGCTCCATACCAATGTCAGAAAAAGTTAATAATTGTATTACTTGTAGGAAGCAAATACCTCCATAAGGATTTTCATGTATACTGTATTCCTTGCCTAGGCCCCGATCATAACTTGCCTGGCTGTCGGTTTTGTGCTAGATTTAACCAACGCACAATTAAGCATCGATATATTTTTGCCTCAAAATATTTTGGAAGCAGATTTAAATACCCTGAAATCGGATCTGATAGCAATCCGACTACCGGAGTACACAACGCAAAGAAAAGGACAGACAGAGGTCCAAAGCCAACGAAGCTTCTCCTCAGCCCGTCGCCAGTACTTGGTGAGGTGCTTTTGCAGCCCCTGAGACCCAAGTGGAGTCCGGCATGCCGCGAGATTCTCAAAGTATTGTACCCACAGATGTCTCCCACGGATTGGTCCGGAGCCGCTGAGCAGGCACCGGCTTCTGAGTGTATTGAGGCCACAGCATTTTTATATAAAACGGACGACAGCTTCAAAATCCAAGACCAAAGCAACTTCTAAAGCTAAAAAAATGACGCATGAACCATGTGCACAGGCCTCTGCCTAAAAAACAGATGATCAAAATGGCTGAAGACCTTATTACCTTGATCAGGGGTGTACCCATCCCCCTTCAGACAAGAGGCCTACGCAAGACACTGACTATGAATCTTCAGATCAGGTTTCTATTTCTTCTGCTTCCTCTTCTGATCAGGAATTATCTTTACCTCAATATGAGGATTCTGATGCTGAGGAGTCTATTCCATCTGCATCTCCTCCTGAGGATTATTCATTTGGAGAAACCTTGCATACTCTGAGGGAGCATTTTCACTGGGAGAGTCAAGACTTCTCAGAATCAAAAGAGGCTCCGGGATTTCCTCCTCCTCCCTCAGCACAATCCTTTAGCCATTCCCCCTGTGTTAGACATTGTGGATGATGTTTTTTCAGAGTCCAGCCTGACCCCTGACTCTTTACCTTCAGCTCCCAGTAATCCTGACCGGTATTACAGGGTCCCTGACTCTCATAAATGTTTATTTAGAAACCCTGCTGCTGATCCTGAAGCTACTTCACAGGGTCCAAAGGGAGTCAAGGCCTCAACGGCAAAAAACCCTACCCCCACCGACGGAGATTCAAGGGCACTGGACAGATGGGGGGGGGGGTTTATACATCTGCAACCTTGACAATCAGGGCCTTAAACTGTCAATTTCATATGCTTAAGTGCCAACAACATGTTATGGGATTACTGAAACAGAAAATGATGATTTCAGAATGTGCAGAAAGTACGGAATTGCAGGAATTATTGCATGCAGCTGAACAAGTTGGAAAGCATACTTTGCAATGTGGTTTTGATTCTTTAGAGGCCTCCTGCAGGGTCGCAATTACTGGATCTGTGATTGAGGCATGCCTGGTTAAAGGAACAAAATTTGCCAGATCATGTTAAAGCTAAATTGCTTGATGCACCTTTACAGGATGATTCTCTGTTTGGTATTAAGGCAGAAGAGTTTTTAAAGAAAATGGAAGACAAAGCTAAGTCTATGCAAACTGTTAAAGATTTCTTACAAGTGCAGCCACCTAGATTCAGTAGACACTGGCCTACAAAAAATTGGTCCTTTCCTGTGTCAGACAGAGCTCAAAGGGGCAAATCCAGACGCCCTAAGGGTTCCAGGTGCCAGGCTCAAGACGCATACAGATCAAAGCAATGCGGCGCATTCACCTCCAAATCTGAAAGAGTTAAAGCGCAAACTTACAGAAAGCAATCCCAATGACTTCCCTCTGCCTACACCAAGCACTTATCTTTTGGCAGCACCCACAGGGGGAAAATTAGCACTTTCTGCTCAAAATTGGCAGTTAAGTACCCAGGACAAGTGGGTACTGAACATCGTATCACAGGGATACAGATTTAATTTCCACACTCTGCCAATGACAAATGGTTGGCCAGACCTGCCACAAAACCAATGGGCAGAGGCACAGAAACAGGTTACATCCCTCATGGATATGGGGGCTATTCAGCCAGTACCAGAACAGGAAAAAGGACACAGTTTTTATTCAAGACGGTTCTTGGTACCCAGAAAGGACAAGGCCTGGCGGCCAATACTGGATTTATCGATTTTGAACACATACCTGGACATTTCAAAATGCTTACTTTGCAACAGCTTCTGCTCATGCTGGGATGCATGCTTGGCTGGTGACTTTAGACTTGAGGCATACCTGCATGTCCCAATAAGATGGTCGTGCAGAAGATACTAGAGATTCAAGGCTGGCTTAATGCATTACCAATTCTCTGCACTGCTCTTTGTAAAGACCCTGGGCGCAGTAGATAAGCCAAAGTGCCTGGCACCACTAATTACATTTTGCAGACAAAGAAGTATTCAGATATATCCTTACTTGGACGACTGTCTCATTCAAGCAGAGAACAAGGACACTCTTCTACAACACCTGGCGTTTGTGAAAAGGCTTCTAGCGTGCCTAGGGTACACAATAAACGAAAAGAGATCACAACAGATACCCTCTCAAAAGATAACATTCCTGGGTGCAAGCTTGCATACAACTGCACAGATGACTTGCCTCACGCCAGACCAACAAAGGCAACTGACTACTTACTTCAAGCTGATGGCAACAAAAACCCAGTCTTCTGCAAGATAAATTCTGCAGGCTCTGGGCTTCTTGGCATCCTGCATCCTACTAATTCCATATGCAACACTGCATATGAGGAAACTTCAGTAATCTCCAAGTGTAGTACCTCGCAGGATGCGCAGTAGCAATCCCGCCCTGAACATCCCTCCTGCCCAAGCCTGCATGAATATTTATTTTGCTCCTGCCAGAACAATATTTTGCATCGTAGCGTTAATTTAAAAACATTGCAAATGTACATTTTACAGAAAGATTGAAAATATAGTCAAATCATACAAATGCACACAGAATTCATGAAAACCATTGCAAATAGGGTCCAGTCATAAAAATGTGCACACACATTTCATAAAACCGTATCAAACAATCTCTCTATTCTAGTCCTGCTATCAAAATTTTAACCATTTGCACTGTCACCCAGTTCCTGCTCATGCGAATCCTGATACTCTTTTATATGTCCAAGTAGGCACAGGAACAAATCTTCATCTTGCTTGCTGTATTTCTCACGCCACACAAACTCATCTAAGTGGCTGTCCACCATATGCCTGAGAGTCCCATTCATCTGCCTCAGTTGCTTCTTGCATCGGGACCGCATTGCCTCAACAGCATTTGTGTGCGCCAGTCTGAGGGTCAGCAAAATTCTTGCTGTGGTTTGCAGTAAGGTGGGTGTACTTCATCCCGGACAGTTCAGGAATGCCCCTGTATGCAGCCCATTCATGTGACACTATTGCTGTCCCCGGTAAGACATGCTGTTTGATAATTGGGGTTAAAGTAGCTGCATCCCTTTTGGCAACAAAGGTCAGGTACCCACTTTTCAGAGTGCAGTCATATATGCTAAATACCCAACGGTCCATTTTGGCCAAGGCTCGACCGCGGTTATATTTTGCTTTCACAAGCAAACCTTCATCTATCTGAACCTCCTTACCTGGGCCACCCAGCAGCATCGGGTCCTGCAGAAGTTTCCAGCTGCAGACATCCCGTAGGAACTGATACCAGTCCAGCAGGGAGTTGCTGGAGACTGCCAAGTGCGCTGCAAGTGGGTAGCTTTCTTGACCACAAGTAGAGGATTTTGGTCAGGGTATCCAGAGGCAGCCTGCTCTTATGGAAAAATGTGCCAGAAAGCATTCCTGTCTTGCTCCTACACTTTCTGGCAGTGCATCTCCAAACGAAGGACGCTCTATGGCGAACCAGAGAGTCCCTACAGCCACACAGGTGGCAGCGTCTCTCCTTGTGCACAATGCCAACCAACTGGAGGAATCCATTGGCAGACGGCAGAGAAGATGTTATGCAGGACAGGTAGCTGTCGTCGATTCTGTTCATGTCGGTGACGTCCGTGTGGTTAATGCTGAAATTAGCGAAAAGATTTGCAATGGCATCCATCCTTTTATAGCTAAAGAGTGCATTGCGCTGTCCGGAGATTTAGAAGGTGTTAATAATGTTAATGTGTTGACACCCCTCAATCCTACAAAAAATGTTTAAGTGTAAAAGTGTGACTGGGACCGCTTTTATTGATTCTAATGTGCTATTATGGGGTGTGATTACCAGAAAGGACAAAGCCAAAACTATTGGTGTGATAAAAGGCCGAAATCGGACATGGACTTTAAAATAGCGCTCGTATAAAGTAGAATAATAGTGCTTGCTTTAGCGTGCATTTTCTGAAGAATATCAGTGACTTGTCAGAATCCACAAACTTTACCATAAACTGTATGAAAATACGAGACAAAATTCTGGGCACTTTAAAGGTGTGCATGCTCCATGGTAGTTCAGTGCCGGTGTTGTATTCGCAGCGAACTCCCTTGCTATACAGCCACTGTTTCCAGTTTTATTTCATTCACTATAGTTCACACTATTGAGCATAGTGCATAAAATGTAATTTAAAAGAAAAAACTGCATAAGGCAGTCCTAAACGACATATCCAAACAGCAAAGTATAGCTCTCTGGTGTACCTAATCACCGGGAATGTTCGTTATTTTGTGTCTTAAAAAGTCCATGCTTCTCGCTGAAAGCATTCATTCAGTATTAACGGATATCCGTAGTAAATAATACTGAATCACATTAATTCATTAAAAAAAAAAACGTAGAACATAACTATTCTATTTAGTCTGAAGAAGTTGTTAGAAAGTTCTCCACGGTTTGCCCATTTGTTCCACATTCTGGAAATGGTGTTATACAGAATAAACATGTTATGCTGTGTATGTAATGTTTTTAGCATACTCTACTTTCCCCTGCCAGTCGTGTATGTCACGCCCACTCCATGCCCAAAGCTGCGCAGAACTGAGTGCGAGGTACTACACTTGGAGATTACCGAAACTTCAATGGTACCTAAAGTTTATGGAGTCAATATTCACACAGTCTGGAAACGACGATTCCTCTCATCCAGTGCCTGTGTCAAGAGTTTCCATGGTGGGCAAAGGCCTGTCGCCAAAACATGAGACGGCCCTTCACTCTACCCTCTGCCAGCCAAACCTTAATAGACTCGTCAGATTATGCCTGGGGGGGGGCACATGGCAGGAAGATGCATTCGGGGCATATGGGCACCAAATCAAATGCATCAACGAGAAAGAGATGCTAGCTGTTCAAAATGCCCTAACAGCCTTCAAAGACTTACTTCATCCAGGACAACTACTGATAAAGATGGGCAACACCACGGTTGTGGTATATAAACAGGGGGGCACACACTCATACCCCCTTTGCAGATTAGCTATGGCACTGTGGGACACAGCTTTGACCTACCAAATAAATCTAAAAGCTCAATTCCTGCCAGGAAAACAAAACACTCTGGCAGACTATTTAAGCAGAAACCTTATGGATCCTCATGAGTGGAAATTAAATCCACAAGTCTTCAGCATGATGACAGAGAAATGGGGGAGCCCAGACATAGATCTATTTGCCTCTCCTCAAAATTATCAACTGAAAAGATTCTGCACAAGGACTTATCTCAGACAAGCATGGAAAGTGGATGCCCTATCCTTCAGTTGGAAAAGCCCGTCAGTTTACACCTTTCCTCCTCCTGCCTCTTCTACCCAAGGTCCTCCTAAAAGTCAGACAAGAGAAGCCAAAGATGATATTAATTGTCCCGTACTGGCCCCACCAATACTGGTACCCAATCCTAAGGAACTTGTCTCAATTCCCAGCTTGGACCTTGCCTCAAAGACCACAACTACTGTCCCAGCAATACAGTCAGATCCTGCACAGGCAACTACAGACTCTGAACCTGGCAGCATGGCTAATCATGTAATCATACAAACTACACCTCGCAGTAAAGCTGTGATGAATGTCATTTTGGAAGCCAGAAGGCCTAGTGCTAGAAAATCTTATGCTGACAAATGGAAGAGATTCTGTGCTTGGAATCGAGCATAAGAAACTGATACAGCAGAACCACATAGTCCTCAGATATTACAATACTTAACTGAGATGCTTGACAAAGGCCTATCTTTCTCATCAATCAAAATCCATGCCTCTGCCATTTCGGCTCATTAAAATACAGAGCCACCAATTCTTATCCTTTACTAAAGCAGCATCTTAGAAGAGCCAAAAACCTAAGGCCTCCTAGAAGATCACCATTACTTACATGGGACCTCAATTATGTGTTGGAAAAGCTTACCCTGCCTCCATTTGAACCAGCCGCTACCGCTGATTTATTTTTTATTTCATTTTACATTTGTTGACTGGGCTAGTCTATCTGGATATATTTCCATTTTCAGTAGAGGCCCGGGGAGAAAAGCTCCACACAGAAATACACATAAAAAGCAAAAAACATACAATCAAAAAGCAATATCAACGTCAAAATAAAAACTTAATTAAGAAAATATATCAAAATTATAATTTGTATAAGTATCAAAAATCCATGTTGAAGGATGAGATATGAAGTTCTTATGGAAGACTGCTCTGCTACTAGCAGGCAGTTCAGCAAGAAGGGTTTCAGAGCTACAGGCCCTCATGGCTGTAGAGCCTTTTTATCATATTTTACCCAGACAGGGGGTGTCAGAGGACAAATCCTACTTTTATGCCTAAGGTGGTTTCCAGTGTGGCTCTTAACCAAACAATTCATCTGCCAACTTTTTATCCAAATCCACAGAACAAAGGGGAGATAATTCTGCATTCCTTGGACGTACACAGACAGCTAAGATTCTACTTGAGCAGGACAAAAGCTATAAGAACTGAGCAATTGCTAGTGCCATATGCTGCAGGATCAGAAGGAAAGGCTATCTCAAAGCAGACAGTTTCGAAGTGGATAATTCACTGCATCTGTTTCTGCTACTTACACCTTGGTAAACCTGTGCCCAATGGCATTAGGTCTCATTTCACCAGAGCTGCAGCTACTTTGGTAGCCTTTCTCAGAGGAGTACCAACTAAAGACATTCTAGAGGCTGCTACTTCCCCCTCTCCCCCTCTTCCCCCCTAAAGGAGAGATAACTATCCCAGCCGAGTGTAGCCTCCTGGACATCTCAAATGCGCAGGTGAAAGCTGCTCTCTCTAAAGCTAAAAACACAGCATCAATGGGACCGGATGGTGTCCCCGGCTGTGTGCTACACGAGCTAAATGAGGAATTAAACCCGCACATAAGGCAGCTGTTTAATCTCAGCCTTACCACAGGATAATGCCCAAGGAGTGGCGACGGCAACTGTGGTCCCACTCCACAAAGGTGGCGCCCACGGACCCTGGTAATTACCGCCCATAAGCTTAACAAGTCTAGTCTGCAAAGCTATGGAGAGGATCATAATGGAGCTCATAAACAAAGATATAGGGACTTGCAGACATTGGACCCGACCCAGTTTGGCTTTGTCAAGGAAGATCATGCCTTTTGAACTTGGTCGACTTCTTCAAATAGTCACCAAGGCCATTGATGAGGGAAAGGCAGTCCATACAGCCTACCTTGACCTTGCAAAGGCTTTTCACACAATACCCCACTCGGGTATTGTAGAAAACTTACCAGCTTAAATGTAAACCCATATGTCACAAGATGGGTTGCAAACTGGCTTAAGGACAGAACCCACAGGGTTAGAGTTGCTGGCGCTGTGTCAGACTCCAAGCCGGTCACAAGTGGTGTCCCACAGGGCTCGGTCCTTGGCTCTATTGTTTGGCATCTACTTCAGAAGTACAGGCCAACATGGGAGGACTTTGTGACAAAGTTTGCAGATGACTGCAAACTGGGCCATAGTGGAAAGTGCATCGGACACTGATATCCTTCAGAAGGGACTCACGGAAACAGATAGCTGGTGCCAGAGCCATGGCCTGAAGTTAAACGCCAAAAATGTATAGTCATACCCTTCGGGAAAACAAGGTAACCCCAAGCTACCATATAGGTGGCAATCCACTAAGCACAGAAGAGGTTATCAGGGACCTGGGGACCCAGGTTGACAGTGGCCTTTCTTTGACACTCACATTGCTAAAGTGGTTAGAAAGACCTTCTACATTGCCCACCTGATCATGAAGGATTCACATCCAGATCTAGTGAGGTCATTGTTCCTGTACTCTTCATTTATCAGACCAATGATCGAGTACAATGCCCCATTCGGGATGTATCTCACCCGACATCTGCAGCAATTGGAGAGACCCCAAAAGTTCCTCACCAAAAGGATAAAGGACTCCAAAATCTGTCATATGCTGCCAGATTGAAGAAACTCCAGCTCTATTCAGTCGCATACCGCCTGCTCAGAGGTGACATGTGCCTGACATACAAGGCCATGTCCAACCCGGAATTAATGGACATGCTCCACCTCAAAAAATCCAAATCCACCAAAACCACTAGAGCAAGCGACTTAAACCTTAGCACGGATATAAATAGGACGTGCTGGAGGGATAGATTTATCACTCAGAGACTCCCTATGCTGTGGAATAAAATCCCGGTCCATGTGAGGCAGAGCACCTCGCTGACTCTGTTCAAGAGAAATCTAGACCTGTGGATGGGAGATCGTAGGTTTACCCCGGGAATCATCTCTGGGTCACTGCTGGACAGAGGCACAACAAACTAATGGGCACAATAATTTGGGCTAGGCTTATAAATGCCTTAGGGCAGATAGCCTAGTATAAACCTATGAACCTATGAACTTGGAGTTCTGTTCACACCTTTAAGAAAGCATTACCATTTGCCTCTCTACTCTAAGTCCGGGGCTGACTTTGCCACTGCAATGCTGCAGGGCCTTATAGCCACACCTAATGCTGTTTAGCTCCAGCCTCCCAACCATAACTTTGGGATTCTACCCAAATGTAATGACTGCAACAGTGAAACACTAAGAACATAGTACAGTGTTGTACACTTACCATAAATGTAGATGTTAGAGTGTATTCACTGTTGCAGTCCGGGTTACCCTCCCGCCATCCCCCTCTCTTTCTACAGCTTATCTTTCCTTCTCTATCTTCTACAACCTATGTGGTGTATTTGCTTGTAGATGAAGGTAAAGTTTATATTGATGCATGTATATAGATTAATTTTTATAGATATATATAGCTACCTTTTCGGGGGCAAGAAAAACTAAAGAAAATGGCTTTGGGCTGCATATTTTATACCCCTGACGACCTGACTTCATGGAAGAGAAGACTGCAACAGACACAGGACCCAAGACTTTGGAATTCAGGCCGACTGAGGGCATCCTGCCAGCAGATTACCCAAATGTAGTGACTGCAAACAGTGAATACACTCTGACATCTACATTTATGGTAAGTGTACACAACTGTACTTTACTTTTAAAATGCAACTACCCCCCCCCCCAATTACTCTACACCAATAAAATGTGTTGTCATTTAAGAGCTCATGCGTTTTAAACATTTTTATAAATGTATATAATAAAAATACCACTTTGATATGTTTATAGGTATGTACTAGGCTGTTGGCCCTAGGGCCTATACAACCCTAGCCAAAAGGTACTCTGGATTTCGCCAACCAAGAAAATCATTTTCCTGTGCCCCTGTCGAGCAGAGCCACAGAGGTGATCCGTGGGGTGAATTTCCTATTTCCCATCCAATCCTCAAGATTTTTCTTCAGTGGTAATGAGGAGCTTTGTTTGTTTGACAAGCTCCCCTAAGGACAAAGAGAATAAAGACAAAATCAGCCCCCTGGCTCTCTAAACATACTCTTGCTATTATGAGACATAGAGATAAAAGTCTGGGCACGCTACCAGAAACTTAGGACAAGTCTGCTCCTTAATGAATATAAAATGCTTCGAAATAAAGTAAAGAAACTCATCACCTCTGATCGACGAAACTATTTTTCTACACTCCAAAACCAAAATAAAAACAACCCTCAGAAATTCTGGAAAGGGATCTCCAGTCGCCTTCATCCTAGTACACCAGATACTCTCACCCCAGACTCAAATGCCTCTGAACTAGATCTGGCCACCCAATTTAACTCCTTTTTTTTATTGACTCAATTGCAAAACTGACCTCTTCATTCTCCAACTCCACTATGCTCTAACACCCCCTCACCCCCCCACTCGCACTCTATCCTTCGCCACTTCTACTTCCTGTTTCCCATCCTCTAACTCCTCTACCACCCAACCTTTACCCCAAGCACCTCCACCCTCCAACTCTCCCTCCCCCAACTCCACTGTCCTCTCATTCAATCCCATGCCTACATCTTCTATAAAGAAACTCCTTCTGAAATTGAAACCATGTACCAACGCCCCTGACAATATACCTTCCTACTTTCTTAGTATAGCTGCTGAAACACTTGCATATCCCATCAGCATCTTAATTAACCGTTCCCTAAAAGAATGCACAGTTCCCCAAATCTGGAAACAGGCATACATTATTCCTCTCCACAAAGGGGGCAGCAATAACAACGTCACTAACTTTCATCCCATAGCCATCCTGTCCCCCATTTCTAAAATCCTAGAAAAATGTGTCCAACTTCAACTCCTTCCTCATCTCCTAGAAAATCACCTTATAACTCCCACACAGCACGGCTTTAGACCTAACCACAGCACAATGACAGCCCTCCTCTCCTTCCTTGAAACAGTAAATCGAGCTCGTGATTCTGGCCTAATTGTTTCTACCTTATTACTAGACCTCTCCAAAGCCTTCGATACCATCTCACATAGCCTGCTCATAACTAAACTCTCAGAACTTAACCTTTCTTCCTCCTCCTTGCAATGGTTCTCTAGTTACCTATCCAACCGGAATCAAGCAGTAAAATGGAAAAAAACTACCTCCTCATTCCTTAGTACCTCCACAGGTGTTCCACAAGGCTCCATTCTAGGTCCTGTTCTCTTCAACATATTTATAAATAACTTCCACAAATCAATCCCATTCTCAAACATCATCCAATGTGCAGATGATTCAACTATCATTTGCTCAGCCATCTCTATCTCTACACTTCAAAAACTAACTCAAGATGCCTTCTCTACAACAGAGCAATGGATGTTAAAAAATCACCTAGCTCTTAACGCCTCCAAGACCAAGCTAATGATTTTTACTCCTTCTAAAGCTACTCATCTCAATATGAATACTTTTTCAATCACTAGCCAAAATAACTCTCCCCTAGAATTGGTGTCAGAGACCAAGCTACTTGGGGTACAAATTGACAACCAACTTAATTTACCTCTCGCCTACAAAAAAATATCAAAAAAACCCACCAAAAACTTGGTATGCTTTATAGACAAAATGCCTACCTTACCTCTGCTACTAAAATAACTCTCGCTTCATCCTTCCTTATCCCCTCCCTTCTCTATGGCGCCCCACTCCTAACTAATCTTCAATCCTCTCTCAAAAAACAACTTTCCTCTTGCTACAACAAAATTGCAAAATTCGCCACCAGCCACAAGTCTTCCACCCACCACTGTTTTTCCCTCCAGAAACTAAAATGGCTAGAACTTCCCAATCAACTCACTTACACTCAACTAACTCTAGCCCACAAGCTTATTCTCAACCCCTCCCTCTGTCCTTCCCTTTCTTCTGCTTTTAATATGCATCTACCCAATAGAGTATTAAGATCAAACAATCAAAACCTACTCAAAGTCCATAAACCTACACATCCCCCAGGCAAAAACCTCCTATCCTTCAACCTAGCTCGCCTCTGGAACTCCCTTCCTCCACTCATCCGCACCACCTCTAATCACTCTGCTTTCAAACAATCTCTCTATACACACCTAGCATCTCAGTGGGAGTGCTCCTGCTCCCACCCTACATAACCTACTCTTCTCCTCCTCTCATCCCTCCGTGCTCTGCTTACATCTTAATATACCCAAAAATTCCATAGAATTTATTAGATAAGTCCATATATTCTCTTCTTCCACCTTTACATCATGTCATTGTACCTCCTCTTCCATTTTAGTAACTATGTATGTTAAGTTGTCAATCTCGCCTTCATTCTTGCTGGATGGGTTCGGAGCCGATCCTCGGCTCCGTCTCGGCACTTGCTTTAGCTCGAGAACTCCTTTTACCAGCTCGAGGCAACCCTATATCCCATGATGCAAGGCGGAACTACCTCAGATCTCGTTTGCCGCTTAGCGTAAGAGGTCTCCTTTGCCAGCTGAGGTAAGTTTTTCTTAGTCAAATAAGAAAAAGTGTAGTTAGGGGTTTATTTTTCCCTGTTAGTGTTAGTGTAGTCTGTAATTAGTTACAGCCCACCCTATTCCCTATTTTTCAACCTTTTTATAAACTTTTATAAGTTTTAATTTTAAGTAGTTTAGTCAGCCCTACCTGCCCTGGGTTATCCCTTCCTGTGTGTTTGTGTAAGGGATTAATTTGTGTGTTTGTGGGGACTGTTTGTGTTCTATCCTCTTAAGGATGTCAAAAGAAGGCAAGGTCTCAGGCTTCAAGAAGTGTGACCAGTGCTGTCAGAAAATGTCTCTGACAGACGGTCACACTTCTTGTGTTTATTGCCTGGGGTTTTGCACCTGCAGGACTCCTGTGCTTTGTGTCATGCTTTTAGCCAGAGAGTCCTGCAGGAAAGGAGGAATAAACTCATCCTCCGAGGTTTACTTAAACCTGAAGGTTCTCCTCCTAAATCAGGGTCAGGAAAACCTCATAAGCCACCGGCTCAGGCTACAGTGTCCAAGCCTCCTCCGTGGCTCCGGCTCGCGGAGCCGATATCGGCCCGCTGGAGTCGATACTTCTTCGACTCAGGTAGTGGGTTCGTGCCGGCTGGCTCCGATACCCTGACTGCTGTGGCCTTGTCGGCTCGGCTGGAGCCGACACTTTATCCAGCCGGGCCGAAATCCTCGGCTCCATCTGGGGTTCAAGGGACTTCGGCTCCGATGGCTTCGCCCGTAAGAGATCCCGGTCCCCTCTATTTTGAGTATTCACTGCCCGGGATCTCCTCTTTGTCGGAGCGGAGCCATCGGAGCCGATCTTCGAGATCTTCCAGGCTGTCTGACCACGACTTGGAGAGGGTGGTAAGCAGGCTGTTGAAGTCTCAGGCACTGGCCCAAATGCTCCATAGCCAGTCTCAACAGACTTCGCTATAGCCCCAATTCTTGAACTTCCTCTTCCGACTCCACACCAGAGTTCGGAGCCGGAGCTTCTTGGGACAGCGACTGTTTCGATGCCGGAGCCGATACATCCTTCGCCCGATCTCCTCCTTGAGACCGCCCTTGGAGGGATCCGTCGCCGGGTTTCCACTGTCGGCTCTGAGGGGGCTAGTGGCATCGGAACCTTGTCCGACCCTGCTCTCCCTCTCGGGGCCTCGGCTTTGGTAAGCTCGGCGCCGACATCCGCCTCGGAGCCTTCTCTCTTTGGAGCCGACCATTCCTGTCTCTTCGAGCGGTATGTTCCGCCTCCCGGGGAGAGGAGCCTTTGAGGTGATGGAGTGTCCTGGCCTCTGAGCCCGGTCAACGGTCCATCCCTCTAGCTCCTCCCTCATCAGTGCCTGCAGATGCCTCTTGCCAGCCTCTTGCTCTCAGGCCCAGGGATCCATCGCCCCAGGTTTCCCCACTGGGAATTTCCTCCTCTTCCGAGGTTTCTCCTGACCCTGCAGGGGAACCCCTCGGAAGAGGACGTAAGAGGAAACACACAGACTCCCCTGAGTCTACTACATCTGAAACCGACTTAGATGAGTCGGAGGGTTCCCACGGTCCCCTCTGAGGATGTCTCCTTTTCAGACGTCCTTGAGCTCCTCAAACAGAGGGCGAATTGGCCCTCCATAGACCCCTCCGAGGATGAGTCTGTATACCTCGAGGCTTTGGATCCCGACCCTCCACCTCCTGGGGTGTCCGCCTTCGACCCACTTATGCAGGTAGTGGCTCGAAGGCGTTGGCGGCTCCAGATTCTGTGGAACCTGTCCCCAGAAGACCATCCAAGTTCATTACGGCCCCTTCGGATAAACAGTTCCTTTCCAAAGATGTCTCTGTGGATGCTATGGTGGTGGCGGCGGCCACTAAGAAGGAACTGGCGGATCCTTCAGTACCTGTCCATCCTCCTAACAAGGATTCTAGGACCATGGACAGGTATGGAAAGCGGATGTTTTCTTCAGCGACCTTTGCTATGCGTTCGCTGAATTACCTTTGTCACTTCACCAGGCTTCAATGAGATATTCTCAAGGAACTGGGTGAAGTAGTCCAGGATCCTTCTGCTGCTGGGGCTCAGGAAAAGATTGCCTCACAGCTTGCTATCCTGAATTCCATATCTAACTCCTCCATGCGGCTCATATCTTATGCGGCCGATGGAGCGAGCAGGGCCGCAGGCACAGGAGTTGCTCTTAGACGCCAAGCCTGGATGCGGCTGTGTAATTTTATGGACCTTTAAGGCGTCCTTCACTAATACCCCCTTTGATGGTTCGGCTTTGTTCGGACCTCAAGTGAAGGATACCTTGACCAGGTGTGAGCAGGACGGTAAAACTTTCTGCCGTTGGAGTCCAATTTTCTGCTCCTTCTAGACCATATCCCAAGGGTCAGAAAGGGGGGAAGATGTGGTTCCGTAAAGCCCAAGGAGCTACACCGGACACGTGGTCACTTTACCCCCAGAGGCAGAGGGGTAACAACAGACGCCCTAGAGGCAGGGGGGGTCCCCAGAACCAGGGCAACAGGGAGTCTCTTCCTGAGAAGCCTTTTCAGCATCCCTGAGGTGTTGCCCAACTGTCCACTCTTGGAGGCAGTCGGGGGAAGGATTTCACTGTACCCAGTAGCCTGGCAATCCCTATCCCAAGAGAAGTGGGTACAGTCGATTATATCCGAGGGTTACAAGATCCCCTTCGTAAGGTTTCCGTGCCTCCACAATCCCTTCCAGACATCTCACCCGTCAAAGGGATTTGGCAAATCAGGAGGTTTCAAAACTCCTAGAAAAAGAGCCGCCAGACAGTACTGGCAGACCAAGTAGGATCCGCGCCTACTCAAGATTCTTTTGGTCCCCAAAAGGACGGGAGATTGGAGACCAATATTAGACCTGAGCAATCTGAACAGATTTGTCAAAAGGCAAGATTCGGATGGTCACGCTTCAGTCCATTCTGCCTTTTCTGGGCAAGGACAACTGGATGTGCTCTATAGACCTTCAGGATGCGTACTATCACATAAAGATTCACAGGCGCTCCAGGAGGTTTCTCCGCTTCGCTAGGGACCAGTCATTACCAATTCAGAGCCCTGCCCTTTGGCCTCACTTCAGCCCCCAGAGTGTTTACCAAATGCATGGCAGTGGTCACAGCTCACCTGAGACGCCTAGGATTCCAGGTGTTTCCTTATTTGGACGACTGGCTCCTCTCTGCCACCACCAAGTGTCAGCTTCTTCAGTCCAGAGACTACACCCTTCAGCTTTGCAAGAATCTGGGAATTTCAGTAAATTTGAAAATCTTCTCTGCTGCCTTGCCAATCTATCACCTTTATAGGCGCAGAGTTAAATACACAAAATGTTAGCCAGACTAACAGATCAAAGAATTCTGGACATCCAAAATTTGTTCGGCTTCTGTTACAAAGCAACAAGATCAAAGCCAGGTTTGTCCTGAAAGTTCTAGGCCTAATGGCTGCGGCCATTGTTCTTTTACCACTGGCTCGCTTTCACATGCCTCCTGCAGTGGATGCTATTCGCAAGAGTGGTCGATCACAATCTTCCGATGAGACACGAAATCTTAGTAACACAGTCGCAGGGCTCATCTGGACTGGTGGGTATCTTCCCTCTTATTCATCAGGGCCGACCTTTGTTCCCTCCTCCAGTTGCCACAGTCACCACGGATGCCTCTCTGATCGGGTGGGGGCATTATCAGGGCAGGATGGTCCACGGACGTGGCAACCCATAGAATACCATCTGCACATAAATGTCCTGGAGATGAGAGCAGTGCTTTTAACGCTGCAAGCCCTCGACGACTTTCTTCCCACGGGACTATTGCAGTACAGACGGACAACATGTCCGTGGTCTGGTACATCAACAAACAGGGCGGAACCAGGTCCTATCCCTTATGTCGAGAAGCTCTCAGACTTTGGCAATGGGCGATCTCTTCTCAGCGGTTTCTGATAGCAACGCACATCCCCGGCAGGTCCAACCTATTGGCGGACAGGCTAAGCAGATCCATTCTGATGCCTCACGAGTGGTCTCTCAATCAATCTGTAGTGGATCAGATTTTTCTGAAGTGGGGCACTCCTTGTTGCGATCTTTTCGCTACCCCTCAAAACAACAAGTGCCCAGACTATTTCACTCTATTTCCCCTTCCAGGCCAACCCCTGAGAGACTCTCTAACCCAGGATTGGCCTCTGGGACTTCTTGCCAAATTGATCCAAATTGCTCCTTTTTGGCCTCGACAGATTTGGTTTCCGTCTCTGCATCGTCACCTTCTGGTGCAGCCCTGGCATCTGGACCCAGTTCCGGATCTTTTGATCCACCAGTCGGGTCAGCAGCACCGGGCCATTCATTCTCTCAACCTCACTGCTTGGTTGCTCCACTTCCTTCCCTAGCCAGGCTACCAATGATTTCTGACTCAGAGACATTTTAGTGTCTTCTTTGAAGTCGTCCACTAGGACTATTTATGCTAGCAAGTGGCAACGGTTTTCGATGTGGGCAAACTCTAGAAATATTGATCCTTTTACTGCTCCCGTACATTCTGTTTTAGATTTCCTAGCGGAGGTTTTTCATTCGGGATCCTCGTCATCTACAGTCAAAGTACAACTGGCTGCCATTTCCAAGTATCATGTTGGCTTGCATGACAATAACATCATGTCTCCTAGATTATGCAAGGCCTTTTTTGAGAGAAGTTTTTCTCCTAAAACCACCTATAAAGCATCCTCCTCCGCAATGGGATCTAAACTTAATGTTAGCATCCTTGATACTACCTCCTTTCGAACCGTCGGCTTCATGTTCTTTGAAGTTATTGACATGGAAAACTATATTTTTACTGGCTGTCACTTCTGCAAGAAGGGTTTCCGAGATTCAGGCTCTCTGTATTCGTTCACCTTATTTGGTTTTTCATAAGGACAGGGTATCGTTAAGAACTAACCCTTCCTTTCTCCCCAAGGTTGTATCTCAAACCAATATTAACCAATCTATAGATTTACCAGTCTTTTTCCCTAACTATTCTGACAGAGCTGAACAGAAATTGCATTTTTTGGATGTCCATCGTCAGCTCAGGTACTACTTGCATAGGACTAAACAAATTAGAAAATCGGACCAATTGTTTGTCTCTTATGCAGAAAACAGGTTAAGTCTTCCAGTTTCTAAAGTGACCTTATCCAGATGGTTGACTTCCACCATTTCCTATGTGTACTCTCTCAGAGGCAAACAATTACCTTCTAAGCCAAAAGCACACTCGACCAGGAGTCTATCCACTTCTGCAGCTTTTCAGGATAGACTTCCCATTGATACTATTTGTGCAGCAGCTACTTGGGCCACGCCTCATACCTTTGTTTCTCATTACAAGTTGGATTTGGCCTCCAGAGATAGGGCCAGTTTTGGTTCCACAGTTCTCAAGAGTCTGTTCCATTGAGCCACCCGGGATACAGGTGCTAGGGACGCGGTCCCATCCAGCAAGAATGAAGGCGAGATTGACAACTTAACATTTAGAAGTTATGTACCTACCATAACGTTCCATGTTAGTTGTCTTTTTTTCGCCTTCTTTCTTGCGTCCCTCCCTCCTTCCCCCTGGCCTGGACAGATCTTGAAGAGTTCCTATTAGTTTGTTTCCTCTGGATCTTTGTTATGAGGACTTCTTTTAGGAAACTTTGTTCCTAATTTGGTTAGGATAACCTTTAGCAGGGTAAGTTAGCTGCCAAACGAGATCTGAGGTAGTTCCGCCTTGCATCATGGGATATAGGGTTGCCTCGAGCTGGTAAAAGGAGTTCTCGAGCTAAAGCAAGTGCCGAGAGGATCGGCTCCGAACCCATCCAGCAAGAAAGAAGGCGAGAGAAGACAACTAACATGGAACGTTATGGTAGGTATATAACTTCTAATTTCCTAACTACTCTGTATAAACGGATATTTCTGTGCTGAATAGTTAATACGTTTTTCTGCACAATGTATTTAGCTGTACACTTGCTGTACTGTTTGATATTGCTTTCTTTTTTACCTGTTATACCTATTGTTAAACTTTGTATGTATGAATATATGTTTGTAAGTATGTAGAATGTATTTTGGAGCTTTTCTCCCCAGGACTCCATTGAAAACTGGTTCCTTGTGGCCCAATGGACTATCCTGGTAAACCAACTGCAATAAATAAATAAATAAATATAGATATGTAGTTTGTTCCAGAGTATGGGAAGTCTCTGGGACCGGAATCTCTCTCTCCAGCATGTTCTGTTTATTGTGGCGACAAGGTTTAGGTCCCTAGAGTGTGTAGATTGGAGGAATTGGGATTAAGTTGTGCATGTCCAACAGCTCTGGGTTTGACATAGCTTTGTATGCTAGGTAGAGATTGCCTCTGGGTAACTAAATTCGCAGATGACTGCAAACTAGGAGTCCTAATCGAAACTCCTAACTATGTGGACTTCCTACAAAAGGGCCTCACTGAATCAGATGTCTGGTGTCAAAGCCATGGCCTCAAGCTCAATGACAAAAAGTGCATTGTCATCCCCTTTGGTAAAAACTCTGTACCCATGAACTACCGCATAGGCGGTAGTCTACTTAACACCGATAGTTTGATAAGAGACCTTGGGACACAGGTGGACAGTAGTCTCTCGTTTGATAATCACATCGCCACAGTGGTTAGGAAATCCTTCTACGTGGCACACCTCATCACAAAAGGTTTCTCATCCAGAAAAAGAGGTCATTGTTCCCCTCTACTCATCACTCGTTGTACCCATTATAGAGTACAACGCCCCTTTTGGTATGTACCTCACAAGACTTCTACAGCAACTGGAAAGGCTGCAAAAATACCTCACAAAGAGGATTACTGGCCTCAAACAGATGCCTTACGAAGACAGTCTCAAAAAAAACCCAGCTTTACTCAGTCGCATATCGCCTACTCAGAGGCGATCTTTGCCTAACATACAAAGCTATGTCAAACCCTGAGCTGTTGGACATGCTCCACTTAAAGAAATCCCAATCCCTCCGAGCTACATGCTCTAGGGACCTAAACCTCGTCACCACAATAAACGGAACATGCTGGAGGGATAGATTCCTGTCCCAGAGACTTCCCATACCCTGGAACAGGCTACCTATCTATGTCAAACAGAGCTCCTCATTAACACTCTTCAAGAAAAATCTTGGTTGGATGGGTAATAGGAAACTCACCCCGGGGATCACTTCTGTGGTTCTGCTTGACAGGGGCACAGGAAAATAATTTCCTTGGGATGCGAAAGCCAGGGTACCTTTTTGGCTAGGCTTGTATAGGCCCTAGGGCCAATAGCCTAGTACCTACCTATGAACCTATGCGTAGGTTATATGCAGCGGTGTAAAGCTGGAGTTTTTTGAGATGGTCTGCATAGTGCATCTGTTTGAGGCCGGTAATCCTCTTGTGAGGTATTTCTGTGACTTTTCCAGTTGTTGTAGATGTCTTGTGAGGTACATACCAAAACAGGCGTTTTACTGTATATAATGGGTCTAATGAGTGACTGGTAGAGGAAAAATTACCTTTTTTTTTTTCTCCTGGATGAGAAACCTTTTTGTGATGAGGCGTGTTACGTAGGATTTCCTGACTACTGTGGTGATGTGATTATCAAAGGAGAAACTGCTGTCCACCTGTGTCCCAAGGTCTCATCACACTTTCGGTGTTAGACTACCACCTATGTGGTAGCTCATGGGTACAGAGTTTTTACCAAAGGGGATGACTGTGCACTTTTTGGCAATGAGCTTGAGGCCATGCCTCTGACACCAGGCATTTGTGTCAGTGAGGCCCTTTTTTAGGAGATCGACATCGTTAGGAGTTTTAGTTATGGCTCCTAGTTCGCAGTCATCTGTGAACTTTGTTGGCCAAAGACCACCTGTTAGCCTGTACTTCAGAAAAGTAGATGCCAAACAGGAGAGGACCCAGGACTGAACTTTGTAGTACTCCACTTGTTACTGGTCTGAAGTCGGATTTGGAGTCTACTACTTTGTTCTGTCAGTGAGCCAGTTGGCAGCCCATTTTGTGACATGGGGATTAGTTTAGTGCGTGTATCTTTAATTCGAGTGGGGGATGGTATGTGAAACATATAATACATAATGTAGTACAATAAAACTTCTACCATCAAAACATTTGTCCAATATAGAATAAACTAAATTTGTGTGTATATAGATGTCTAATACTTTGTTTTAGAAAGCAAGCTAGAGACTGGGCATTATTAATACTAGGCCGGCTTGTTGTATTCATTCTAATCTGCCAAATTGCCTCCTGTATTTCTGGTTTAAGTATCCATGGGCTACCCCCTTGGCTTAATTTCAAGTCCATCCAAAATAATAAATGTAAAAATGTGTCCAGAAAAATCCATTACAATGTTTTGCACAGGCATTCGTCTCTCTCCCCAACCTTGTATCTCTAAGGTGCTCGCAAATTCTACAGTTAAAGGACCACTACGGGCAAACAATGAAAAAGCATATATTTTTTTATCTTGCCATGATTTACTGCACTTCTTCTTAAAGCTGCCTGCAGCAAAATAAGTGCTCATTACTAATATTATTTATTTTATTTTACTCTTGTCTGCCCTCATGGGGGCAGACATTGTGATTCCTTTGGAAAGCTAAATCTGTCTCAATGCACAAACTGTGAGAACAAATAGCCCTACCATTTGTTGTCAGACTAGACTTCCATTCACTTAGGATGGGCCACCTGAAAAAAAATGCCAAGTTTGAGAGTCTGCAGTTCGTGTGTCACGACTGGTATGCGCTGAGTTGTACAAATGTTGTTCCTATTGATGTACTACACATTCTCTGAAAGAAACTTGCAAAAGTGTCAACAAATTACTGAGATAAAAAGGACTTTCACAAGGAACTGATGTCCTTCAAGGATGCATCTGCAGTCGTTACAAATGGGTTGTCCTGTCGTCAGGCAGCCCTTCGGTCGGCCGGATTCCAAAGTCTGGGTCTGGCCTCGGCTGGTGTCGCACTTCACCCGACGTCATAGCTGCAGTTCTTCGGGTATAAAGGCATCAGCTGACGCCATTTTCCTCAGTCTTTCTTGCCGTGTGGGCTCAAGCAGAAGCTGTTCGCAAGTGCCGGTCGGTCAGATCCAGAGATTACTACTACCGAATACTACTTGAAGACTTCTAAAAGCTAAGTACCCGTTGGGGACTCTTTCTTGCCTCAGCCGATGTCAGAAAAAGTGAATAACTGTTTAACTTGTGGGAAACAAATACCTCATAAAGATTTCCACTCTTACTGCTTACCTTGTTTAGGCCCAGACCACGACGTAGCAGCTTGTTTAGCCTGTGCTTCTTTCAACCGACAACGCTTAGGCGCCGGTCGGAGTTTGCTGAACAGTTTTTCGGCTCAGATTTTGCACATAATGCTGTCGGATCCTCCGACTACTCAAATTGTTAAGAAGCAAAGAAAAGGACCGACACTCGCGGTCTGCGGTTTCGGCGAAACCACGGTTAAGCAAACCGCGAGTGTCTCTGTTTCGGCCGAAACCGAGCAAACGGTTCAATCTTCAGCCGAATCCATGACTACTACCGAGGCCCCTTCTACCCTAGTTGAATCGGCCTCTGAAGTTTTACCTACTACTGTGGTTTCACAAGAATTATCGGACACCATCCCTTTGGATGTTTCTACCCCAGCACGTGGTGCTGCTAGGCCTCCTGCAGCCATGTCTATAAAGGCCTTTGCCAGGGCTAAAGCAGCCAAAACTTCTAAGTCTGTGCCTGTTAAGCCCCCCTCTCACAGGCCCAGTTCCAGTTCCCAAATGCTTACTCTGGCAGAGGATCTCATCTCTTTAATAAGGGGATCCCAATCTCACCCAGACAGGGCCTCTCAACCTCCAGAAAAGAGACCTAGAGCAGAGCCCCCTGAGCCAGTGTCCTCAGATGACTCTTCTGATACAGACAATACAGACCATCCAGAGGCTCCTTTTTCTACTTATGAAGATTCCGATGCTGAAGAATCGATTCCTTCTGCCTCTCCACCAGAGGAATTTTCCTTTGGGGAAACTTTACATGCCATGAGAGAGCAATTCCAATGGCAGGGACAAGATTTCTCAGATTCAAGAAAAAGGCTTAGGACCTTTTTACACTTACCGCAACATAGGCCTTTAGCTATACCTCCAGTTCTTCCTGTTGTGGATGATGCATTTAATGATGCTTGCACTGCTCCTGATACTTTACCTCCAGCCCCTGCTAAGCCCGATAGGTTCTACAGGGTCCCGGACACTCATCACCATTGCAGATCCTGAGACTATCTCCCAGGGGCCTAAGGCAGTAGCTTCGACCTCAGCGAAAAACCCTCTCCCTTCTGAAAGGGAATCCAGGTCCTTAGAGAGATGGGGTAAAAAAGTATACACCTCTGCTACTCTCTCAGCTAGAGCTTTGAACTGTCAGTTTCATATGATCCAATACCAAGAGTTTATGCTTGATCAGTTAACTAAGAAACTGTCCTCTGATGATTCCTTAGATAAGAAATATGTTCTAGAAATGGTGAATAACATTCAGCAGGTTAGTAACCATTCCTTAAAATGTGGCTATGATGCACTGGAGGCTTCATTTAGATCAGCCATGACTGGCACAGTTATAAGAAGGCATGCATGGTTGAAAGAACAGGTCTTGCCGGATCATGTTAAAGCAAAGCTATTAGATGCTGCTATGGATAAGGTCAGTCTGTTTGGTTCTCCTGCCCAACAGGTACTGAAGAAAATGGAAGAGAAGGCAAAGTCTGTACAAACAGTGAAAGATTTCTTACAGGTTCAGCCCCCAAGGTTTAGCAGGAACTGGCCTTCCAAACATTGGTCCTTTCCAGACTCCTCTAAAACTCAGAGAGGCAGGAATAGGCGTTCAAGAGGCAGAAATCAATCCGGAGGTGGTGCCTACAGGGGACGCCAGTGGCAAGGCAACAACCAACGAGGCACAGACACAACCACTACCACTGCAACAGGACAATCACAGTGACTTGGCTCTGACTCCGCCTACCAGGGAACAAATAGCAGCACCCTTAGGCGGAAAGTTAGCCTTATTTTCAAAAAACTGGCACTATATCACAAGAGAAGTGGATTTTGCAAACTATAGACCAAGGCTACAGGTTTCATTTCCACACTTTACCAGTAAAAAGAGGAATGCCAAACCTACCACCAAATCAAAAGACAGAAGCTCTAAAACAAATAGCTCAATTAGCAAAGATGAGAGCTGTGGAAAGGGTACCACCTACAGAACAAGGCAAGGGATTTTACTCCAGACTCTTCCTGGTACCAAGAAAAGAGAAAAAATGGAGGCCTATTCTGGACCTGTCCGCTTTAAACACATTCATCATTGTTCCAAAATTCAAAATGCTGACCCTACAGCAACTTCTTCCCATGCTGGGCAAGGAGTATTGGCTGGTAACTCTAGATCTCAAGGAGGCATACCTGCACGTCCCCATACGACCAAATTGCAGAAGATACCTCAGATTTCTTGCAGGATCAGAGCATTATCAATTCTCAGCATTGCCCTTTGGCTTATCTACTCCGCCCAGAGTGTTCACGAAATGCCTGGCATCAGTAATCGCCCACTGCAGGCTTCAGGGAATCCAAATTTATCCATACCTGGACGACTGCCTGATACAAGCGGACAACAAAAACAAGCTGACACAAGACTTACAAAGAGTCATTTGCTTACTACAAGCCCTGGGATACACAGTCAATTTAAAAAAGTCAAGACTGATACCATCCCAAACTATAACCTTCTTGGGTGCAGAGTTGGACACAGTAAAACAGATGGCATTCCTAACTGCAGAAAAACAAGAACAACTTCCTTTTTACTTCTTGGCATTAACAAAGCAGAACAAACTAACAGCAAGGAAAGTACTGCAGGCCTTGGGCTTCATGGCATCCTGCATAATCCTGGTCCCCCATGCCAGACTACATATGAGAAAGCTACAGTGGTACCTAAAGAATTTATGGTCTCAACACAGGCACAGCTTAGAAACCGAAATACCACTAATTCCATGCCTGAAACAAGAGTTCCTATGGTGGGCTCAGGCATGCCAGTCAAACCCAGGTTTGTCCTTCCACAGCATTCAACCAAGCCAAACCATCACAACGGACGCCTCAGACCTCGGTTGGGGCCCACATGCTGGACAAGTGCATACAAGGCTTATTGACTCCAGATCAGCTGCACCTGCACATAAATCAAAAAGAAATGCTGGCAGTAAAACTAGCAATCCAGAATTTCAGACCATTCCTCCAAGAAGGCCAATTGATGATAAGGACAGACAACACCACAGTCATGTGGTACATCAACAAACATGGAGGCACTCATTCATACCCTCTATGCCGAATGGCTCTGGACCTATGGAATATGGCTCTGAGTTGCAACATTCAGTTACAGGCAATATTTGTACCGGGAAAAGAAAACATCCTAGCAGACATGTTAAGCAGAACTACCTCGGATGCTCACGAATGGATGCTACACCCGGACATCTTCAAGGCCATCACAAAGAAATGGGGACTGCCACAAATAGACCTATTCGCATCCCCACTCAATCACCAGCTCAAGAAATTCTGCACAAGGACATACCACCCACTTGCATGGAAGGTGGACTCTCTATCCTTCAGTTGGAAAGGCCTGACAGCATATGCATTTCCACCTCTTCCTTTGATACACAAGGTACTACTGAAAATCAAAGAGGAACGTCCAAGGATAATTCTGATAGCTCCAGATTGGCCAAGACAACATTGGTATCCATTACTGAGGAGCATGTCTCGGGGGGAAAACGTGGACACTACCCCTGATTTCTTTGATGTTAACTCAGAGCGACTACAACATCCTGCATCCAAACCTGAAAACTCTGCAACTGACTGCCTGGAACATTACATAAGAGCAACTAACCCAGATTTATCCCAAAGGGTTAAAGACATTATCCTTGAGGCCCGCAGACCTTCAACAAGAAGGAACTATGCAGGAAAATGGAAAAGGTTTCTCATTTGGAGTACTGAAAGGGGGAAAGATGTGTTAAAGGTAGACATTGCCAACATCCTGGAGTATTTGGCAGAGCTTCTCCATACAGGCCTGTCCTATTCCTCCATCAAGATACATGCATCAGCTATTTCTGCAGAATACAGCTTGATCCCCTGTCTTTTCACATCCTCTACTCAGGCAGTTTCTGAGAGGAATTAAGAATGTAAAACCTCCTAGGAAACCACCATTACCAGCATGGGACTTGAACTTTGTGCTAGAAAAATTGACACTCCCCTTTCAACCAGCAGCAACAGCAGATCTTCAACACCTATCCTGGAAAACTGCTTTCCTGCTGGCAATTACTTCAGCAAGAAGGGTTTCGGAACTACAGGCTTTAATGGCAGTACAACCCTTCCTAATCTTCCATCAAGATAGAGTGTCCATGAGAACTAATCCTACATTTATGCCTAAGGTGGTATCCAGAGTGTCTCTAAACCAGGCAATCCACCTACCTACCTTCTTTCCCAATCCACAGAACAGGGGGGAAAGACTGCTGCATACCTTGGATTGTGCATAGACAGTTGCGCTACTACCTGGACAGAACCAAGGGCAATAGAAA
>NC_056733.1:965907405-966029905 GCF_019279795.1 Protopterus annectens | reverse complement strand
CCAGGGTTTGAATGGTGTCTGTAAAATGGGTATTGACGGCATTGGCATTTTCTAGATTGGTTTTATTTTCTGACTCTAGGGGTGGAGGGGTACTAGAATGGCCGGGCTGAAGAAGGTTTTTAATGGCAGTCCAAAATTTTTGTGGATTCTTAGTATGCGACTGTTGAAGTTTACTTATAATAGGCTTTTTTTGTCAGAGAGTATGGCTTTTTTAGTAGTATTACGTAGTTGTCTAAAGTTCAGGTGTTCTGAGACATCTCTAGTTGCTCTCCATTTAGCCCAGGATTTGTTTCTTATTAGTATTTTTTGTTTTGTGTCTTTTGAGAGCCAGGGAGCAGATTTGAACTTTATCCTGATAGATCTTTTGGGTGCGTGGGTATCTAGTATTGTTAAGAATTTGTGGTTAAAGTAGCTGACAGCTTCGTCTAGTGGGAGGATTTTTAGGGGATTCCAGTCGCAGGCATTTAGTTCCATTTGAAATAAGTCAGGATTAAAATGTTTTTTGGTTCTGACAGTAATAAACAGGAGGTTTGTTTATCGTTTTATGCCTGATGATATCATTGGGCAAATGGTCGCTGATATCATCTGGCAGGGTTCCTACTTGATAGTTTTGTCTTTGTTTATTGACTAGAATCCAGTCTAGGATGGTCTCTTTGTTGTTAGGTTTGTTGATTCTAGTAGTGGTGGTAATAGTTTGTTTAAAGTTATGTAGGTTGATATAAGAAGAGGGATTATCATTGTTGATACTATACCAGTCAATGTTGAGGTCTCCTAGAATAATAGTTTCTTGTGGGTAGGTTGAGGAAATCCAGGACAGGGTATCTTCTATATTAGTAATGTTATGGCCAGGGGGTGGGTAGATGCAGAATATATACATAGCTTTGTTGGAGTTGATTTGAAGTTTAGAGATCAAAATTTCAGCTGAGTTATCTTGGGTTGGGTTATGGGGTATAGGGGAGATAAGAAGATCATTTTTAAAGAGTAAGGCCACTCCACCTCCTTTATGTTTTAATCTGTCATTTCTTAATATGTTATATCCTGGTGGGGTTATTTCATTGTCAGTGGTTGTAGGTTTTAACCATGTTTCTGTGAGGCAGAAAATATCAAATGAGTAAGTACTGAGAAGGGCGTGGAGATGAGTTGTTTTATTGTTTATACTTCGAATATTAAGATGTCCAATTTTTAAGGAGTTCGGAAAATTAAATAGGGTATCAGGGGAGTTGGGTGGAGAATGTGTAGCAGATGAAAAGTTAGGTTTAGGTGGGCCAGGGTTAGGGTGGATGTCACCATCTTGTAAGGAGGAATATTTGAGAGCAAGTATGTGGCTGTGATTAAGGATGGGTGGGATTTTTATTTTTTTTACTACAAGGTGATTTAGTTTTATGGGAGTAAGTCTGTGGTATTTAGCTTGTAGGTAATTGGAGGCGATATTGATGTGGGCTTGGGCTAGTGAGTTGTTAAGGGTAAGTGTTTGTTTTTGTGAGTAGTTATGCAGGTAGAGGTTTTTTGTTTCAAATAAGGTGATAAGTGGTGGTAAGGACTACTGCAATTGAAGTTGAGTATAGCCATTTGTAGGGTGTGTTTGGATATAGTTATGATTCAATGTGAGTAGATGTATTAGATTTAGAGCTAGAATATAAATAGGCAAAATATAAAAGTAGAGAGACTTGGTGTGAGGGTATGTCACAGTGCCTGAAGTGGTAAGGAGTATAGAGCAGGAGACTTTGTGGAGGGAAAAGAGAGTATTTGAGAGCAGATGTTGGGATTCTATGTGAAGTGGTAAAGGTTAGTTAGGAGAGTATAGTAGAGATTGGAGAGTAGGAAGTGAAATGCTGTGATAAGTTAGGTTAGTGGAAGTGGTAAAGAGTGTAGTTACAAAAGGAAAATAAGAGATGAGGAACTAATACTAGGTAGGGTAAGAACTAAGAATGTAGTGGAGTGAGTATGAGGCTTACAGTGGAAATGTGAGGGTGGAGTAAGCTATTGGTGGGTGTGGTTGGGTAAGAGTAATTGGTTTCAAGTTGTAATTGGGTGCTAGAAAAGAGGGGTGTGGTCATAGAAGTATAAGGTTAGGACCACTGGGGGTGGGTGGGGTTGGGGGTAGGGTAGGGGAGCGGAGTGAGCCCACAGGGCGAACGGAGTGGGTAGAAACAGTGAAAGAAAAGAACAGGAGTGGAATCAATCAGTCAAGATATAAGAGAGACTAAGTAGTGTAAGTTTGGAAGGGTGAGTTAGTGAAGTATGGGGAGAGAGTAAGGGGATACTCTGTGAGTTACAAGTCTAGAGGGCAGAACAAACTGCAAGGGGAAATATATACCTAAAAGAAAATAGTTGTATTTCAGTCTGAAAAAGCTAACAGTTGGTACAGAATTGGACAGGAGAAAACTGCCATCTAGAGGCCGATTTAGAGAGGTACAAGAGCAGTTTCAGTTATGGAAGGGAAAAAACGGGCGAGGGAGAGACTGTTACTGGGGTAAACTAGAGCGTTGGATGCTGGAAAGCCGCTGGCAGACACGAGGCAGAGCCCTATCCTAGACCACATACAAACACCACACAAAAGTTTGCAAGATAGAGGTGTGTGTGATAAATAAATATATATATATATATATATATATATATATATATATATATATATATATATATATATATATATATATATATATAATGTGTGTGTATGTGTGTGTGTGTGTATCTGTGTATGTATATATATATATATATATATATATATATATATATATATGTGTGTGTATGTATGTATAAATAAATATATATATATATATATATATATATATATATATATATATATATATATATATATATATATATATATTAGGGAAAACAACTAGTCATAGGTGAATCTATAGTCAGGAGCACTGATGTCCTTCTCACCAGGCTAAACAAGGAGAAGGTTACTGTTAGCTGCCTGTCAGGTGCCCGGATCTGCCACATAACCCATGCACTCAGGTCACTCCACAACAAGTACAGATATGACTCTGTCATTGTCCATGTTGGTGTGAATGACCTGAGACGTGCCTCCCTGGACTACATGAAGAGACATGGAAGAGCTTTCCGATCTTGTAGCCCATGGAGGTATGACCCTAGCCCTCAGTAGCATTCTGCCATCGCCCAGAATGATACCGCAGTACAAGGACAAAATGATTGACTTCAACAATTGGCTAAGCTTTGGTGTCATTCTAAGCGGATCCGGTATCTGTCTGCCTGGGATGACATGGTCGACAGACCATGATGCTTTGCCAGAGATGGCCTGCACCTGTCGCCCATGGGATTCCGGATAGTGGCTAAGGCTCTTGCCGCCCCTATAGTGCCTTTTTTAGACCTGTTTCAAATGTAACAGGAACAGGCAAGCAAAAAGGTAATGCTACAGTGTTGGAAGTCTAAATCTCAAAATGCACTCACTCAAGGCACTCTTTAAAATGGAGAACATAGATACCTGTGCAGTGACCGAGACCTGGTTCAAGGCTCCAAAGAGCACCCCTGCACTACCAGGCTATAACTCATACCACACTTTTCGGCCACGTAACCTGGACCGGAGCATCAAAGGCGGAGGTGTGCCCATATTCATTAAGGATATCCACACCACCAGGCTAGTTGCTCAGCATAATGCAACCAAGGTTATCCAATTGCAACTAACTCTGGGCAAAACTGCAATCCAAATTGTAGCTTTCTACAGATCCCCCAGCATTCCCACTCCTCTTTTCTTGATATACTAGAAAATATTAGGGTTCAAACACCCTGATAATGGGCGATTTCAACTACCCTACCATTAACTGGGAAAGCTACTCGTGTACCAACTCCTTCACTCAGTGCTTTCTGGAATTCATAAACTGCAGTGCCTTGGATCAACTTATCCATACCCCCACCAAGGGCAACAATATCCTAGACCTAGTCATTACCAACATAAATGACCGATGTTCCACACCCGAAGTCAACTCCTTGTTGGTCAGATCCAACCATAAGCTAATCACCTTAGATATCCACATCCCGTCCCCACCCCCATTAAGGAAACCACGGTAAAAAAATTCTCCATAGCCAACTTCATGCTTCTTAAGACAGAAGTGGCGAACTTCATGACACCCATGCAGATGGATGATACAGTTAGAACTGCTGAATCCTACACAAATGCACTCTATAAGCACTTACATGAGTGCATGGATCGTGCTATCCCAAACAGAACCAAGAAGCTATCCTCCAAAATAAGGAAGCCAATCTGGTGGTCTCCTGCCATAAACAAACTGTACAACAGAAGGAAGAAACTGCTGCAAAAGAGAGTAAAATCCCATGAGTGTTGGAGCTCCCTGATCAGCCTCAGTAAGACGATGAGATCCCTTATAAGAGCCTCCAAAGCTAGCTATGAAAATAAAATCGCCACTGATTCTAAGGACAACCACAAAGCATTCTATAGCTATGTCAAGAATCTCAATGGCAATACCCAGATCTGCTCTGAGTTACAGCACAACGGCATGAAAATTACAGAACCAACTGATATTGTCAACATTCTGGCAGATAGGTTCAGTGCTATCTTTACCACCCTGTCACACCCTAAAGGACCCATATCTATACAGGAAGAATGCAGAGTCCCTGTAATCACAACTACACAGGTAAAAGCTGCACTCTCTAAAGCCAAAAAGACAGCTTCCATGGGACTGGACAACATCCCAGGCTGCATTTTGCATGAACTTCGGAACGAACTGGCTCCCCACCTAAGCACCATGTTCAATCATAGCCTCACATCAGGCTTTGTGCCCACTGAATGGTGCATAGCAACAGTTATCCCACTCCACAAAGGGGGAGCCACCACTGATCCTGGGACTATCGTCCTATTAGCCTTATGAGCTTGGTCTGCAAGGCCATGGAATGTATCATCATGGAACTCCTAAACAGACATTGGTAACCTCCAAACTCTCTGGACCCCACCCAGTTCGGGTTTGTGAAAGGCAGGTCATGCATCCTGAACCTAATCGACTTCTCTGAGGCAGTCGATGAGGCTAAGGTGGTTCACTCAGCCTATCTTGACCTCGCCAAGGCTTTTTACACCATCCCCCATTTTGGAATTATAGTTAAACTCGCTAAACTAGGTATAAATCCCTATGTCACAAGATTAGTTGCCAACTGACTCACTGACCGAACCCACACTGTAAAAGTGGCAGAGTCATATCTGACATTACACCAGTGACAAGTGGAGTACCACAGGGTTCAGTCCTGGGACCTCTCCTGTTTATCTACTTCTCTGAAGTACAAGCTAACACAGAAGGCCTCTGTCTAATGAAGTTCGCAGATGACTGCAAACTAGGAGCCATAGTTGATTCTCCAAATGATGTGGGCATCCTACAGAAGGGCCTCACTGAGACAGATGCCTGATGTTAGAGCCATGGCCTCAAGCTCTGTGCCAAAAAGTGCATTGTCATCCCCTTTGGTAAAAACTCTGTACCCGTGAGCTACCGGTTCCACTTCATAACATCGAAATTCAAATCATCGAGACCAAATCGTTGAAAACTCATTTCGTCAAACTCGTATCATCGAATCTCAAATCATTGAAAACTATAAAGCAACTAGAAATAACATTCCACAAAGTTTTTACTACGTTTATGCAGGGGGGCAAGCCCCCCTGCACTCCCCATGTGGGAGCCCCCCACACCCCCCGTAATTAAATATACCAACTCCAAGGTTGCACCACAGTGGGGGAAAACCCCACTGTAGTGCGACCTTGGAGTTGGCATATTTAATGCAGTGTGGCAGACCCATGGGTGGTGCAGGGGGCCTTGCCCCCCTGCATAAACGTAGTAAACTGTGTCTGGGGTGTTATTTCTAGTTGCTTTATAGTTTTCAATGATTTGAGATTCGAAATGAGTTTTCGACTATTTGGTCTCTATTTGAATTTCGATTAAATGAAATTTTGATGATATGAAGTGGAACAGAGTTACCACATAGGTGGTAGTCTACTTAACACCGAATGTGTGATGAGACCTTGGGACCCAGGTGGACAGTAGTCTCTCCTTTGATAATCACATCGCTACAGTAGTCAGGAAGTCCTTCTACATGGCACATCTCATCACAAAAGGGTTCTCATCCAGGAAAGAGGTCATTGTTCCCCTTTACTTTTACACTCATTAGACCCATTAATAGAGTACAACGCCCCTTTTTGGAATGTACCTCATAAGACATTTGCAGCAGCTGGAAAGGCCACAGAAGTACCTCACAGAGGATTAATGGCCTCAAACAGATGCCTTACACTGACCATCTAAAAGAATTCCACTTTTACTCCTTAGCAAATCGCCTACTCCGAGGTGATTTCTGCCTGACATATAAAGCTATGTTAAACCCAGAGCTGTTGGACATGCTACACCTAAAGAAATCCCAATCCCTCTGAGCTACACGCTCTAGGGACATAAACCTTGTCACCACAATAAACGGGACATGCTGGAGAGATGGATTCCTGTCACAGAGACTTCCCATACTCCTGGAACAAGCTACCCATCTATGTCAAGCAAAGTTCCTCATTAGCACTTTTCAAGAAAAATCTTTGAGTGGATGGGAGATAGGAAAATATACCCCGGGAATCCCTTCTGTGGCTCTGCTCGACAGCGGCACAGGAAAATAACTTTCTTGGGTGATATAAGCCAGGGAAACTTGTTGGCTAGGATTACTTAGGCCGATAGGTAGTTACTAGGCTATTATTAGACTAAATACAATATTATTTAGCAATGAAATGTGCTAACATTATAAGGGTGACAGTTCATTATTTACCCATAAAGCACATTTCAGAGTGGAAAAGTTCAAATAGTGGATAAAGAGGAGGAGGGGAAGAGAAGAAAGAGTGAGAAAAAGTATTTGTTAGCAGTAATAATTAGGGTAGATATGGGAGGCAGGAGAAAAAATGAGTAAAAATAACATTACAAGTAAGAGAAACGAAACCTAGGAAAAGGAATAACATGGACAACAAGATTTAGTGTGTGTGTGTGTGTGTGTGTGTGTGTGTGTGTGTGTGTGTGTGTGTGTGTGTGTGTGTGTGTGTGAAAGAACTGTAAAAGCAACATTACAAGTAAGTGACAAGCACTCGGGTCACTCCAAGGCCAGTACAAATATGACTCGTCATTGTCCATGCTGGTGTGAATGACCTGAGACATACCTCTCTGGACTACATGAAAAGAGACATAAAGGAGCTCTCTGAGCATGTAACCCAGGCCGGTATGACCCTGACCTTGAGTAGCATCTTACCCTCACCAAGAATGATGCCACAATATGAAGACAAGATGATCAATTTCAACAATTGGCTTAAGTACTGGTGTCATTCAAAGGGGATCAAATGCCTGTCAGCTTGGGATGATATGCTCGACAAGCCACAATGCTTCGCTAGGGACGGCTTGCACCTGTCACCCCTGGGCTTTCGGATATTGGCAAAGGCTCTTGCTACCCCCATAGTGCCTTTTTTAGGCCAGGCTCAAAAGACAAACCCACCTCCATAGGTATCACAAGGGATAAGAAACTGAGTAATGCTACTCAACGCCAGAAGTCTAAACCTCAAGATGCACGCACTCTAAACTCTCCTTAGCATGGAGAACATCAATATCTGTGCAGTAACAGAAACCTGGTTCAGGGCTCCCGAGAGCACCCCAGCACTACCAGGTTATACCTCATACCATGGTTTTCGGCCCCAAAACTTGGACCGAACCACAAAAGGAGGGTGAGTATCGATATTCATCAAAGATACCCACACCTCCAGGTTGGTGGCAAAGCACGAAGCATCAGAGACTATCCATGTGCAACTAACAGTGGGTAAAACTGCCTTCCAGTTTATAGCCTGCTACAGACCACCCTCCCAAACCCAGAAACCCCACTCGGCCTTCCTGAGAACACTGGAAATATGAAGGTCTCTCCAAACACCATTATATTTGGCGACTTCAACTACCCAAACATAGACTGGGAGCATTACTCTAGCTCCAACACCCTAGCCCAAAGGTTCCTAGAATTTATAAACTCAAATGCTATGGAACAACTTGTTACCACTCCCACAACAGGGGAAAACATACTGGACCTGATCATCACCAACATGGGGACTCTATGCTCCAGACCAGAAGTGTATCCCTCACTGGTAAGATCAGACCATAAACTAATCTCACTGGATATTCACATCCCGACCCCATCCCCTGCCCAGAAGACCACAGTGAAAAACTTCTCTAAAGCAAATTTCACACTCCTCAAAACTGAGGTTGAATCCTTCAAAGCCCCCGGGCCTGTGAAAAATACGGCCTAGACTGCAGAATACTTTATAAACGCATTCTATAAACACCTTCAGGAATGCATGGATCATGCGATCCCAAATAAAACCAAGACCCAATCCTCCAAAGGCAGATGTCCTGCCTGGTGGACCCCAGCCATAAACAAACTATACAATAGAAGGAGGAAGCTACTAAATGATAGAGCAAAATCCCAAAAAGGGAAGGCATCACTGATCAGTATTAGCAAAAAACTATGGGCAGACATTAAATTGTCTAAGGCCAGCTTCGAGAGAAAAATTGCACAGGACACTAAGGATAATCACAAGGCTTTCTTTAGTTATGTTAGGAACCTGGGTGGGAATTCCCAGATATGCTCGGAATTGGTCCAAAATGACAAAAAATACACCGAACCCACAGACATTGCCAACATCCTAGCTGACAGGTTCAGCGCAAACTCCCCTCCCACCAAAGGGCAAATATCTATCCCAGCAGAGTGCTGCCCCTGACATCTCAGATGGTCAGGTAAGAGCCGCCCTTTCCAAAGCAAAAAACACAGCATCAATGGGACCAGACGGTGTCCCAGGCTGCGTCATACATGAACTCCAAGAAGAGCTAAACCCAAACATAAAACTACTGTTCAATCTCAGCCTTACTACAAGATATGTGCCCAAAGAGTGGCGTACAGCAACAGTGGTCCCTCTCCATAAAGGTGGTGCCTCAACGGATCCTGGAAATATCGCCCCATAAGCCTGACTAGCTTGGTCTGCAAAGCTATGGAAAGGATCATCATGGACCTCATAAATAAAGATATTGGGAACCTACAAACACTGGATCCTACCCGGTTCGGCTTTAAGGGCAGATCCTGCCTCTTAAACCTGGTTGATTTCTTTGAAACAGTCACCAAGGCCATTGACGAGGGGAAGGTGGTCCACACAGCCTACCTGGACCTTGCAAAAGCCTTTGATAAAATACCCCCACTCGGGCATTATAGATGAGCTCACCAGCTTAAATATCAACCCCTATGTCACTAGATGGATTGCAAACTGGCTCAAGGACAGAACCCACATGGTTAGAATTGCTGGAGCCATGTCAGACTCCAAACCAGTTACAAGTGGTGTCCCCACAAGGCTCAGTCCTGGGACCTCTCTTGTTCGGTATATATTTATCTGAGGTACAGGCCAACACGGAAGGACTGTGGCTGACCAGGTTCGCAGATGACTGCAAACTGGGCGCCATAATCGACTCTCCAGCCGACACAAGCATCCTCCAAAAGGGCCTCATAGAAACAGACAACTGGTGCCAGAGCCATGGCCTCAAGCTAAATGCCAAAAAGTGTATAGTCATCCCCTTTGGCAAAAACAAAGTGCCCACAAATTACCACATAGGTGGTAATCCATTAAGTACTGAAGAAGTAATTAGGGACCCAAGTTGATAGCAATCTCTCATTTGACAACCACGTGGCCAAAGTGGTTAGAAAAACATTTTATATAGCCCACCTAATCATGAAGGGATTTACATCTAGATCAGGGCAGGTCATCGTGCCTCTACTCATCCCTCATCAGGCCCATAATTGAGTACAATGCCCCTTTTGGAATGTACCTTACCAGACATCTGCAGCAACTGGAAAGACCCCAAAAGTACCTCACCAAGAGGATCAAAGGGCTCCAACAGATGCCATATGCTGCCCGGTTAAAGAAACTCCAGCTCTACTCAGTGGCAGTGGCATACCGCCTGCTCAGAGGCGATCTGTGCCTGACGTATAAAGCCATGTCCAACCCAGAATTAATGGACATGCTGCACCTCAGAAAATCCAAATCCCATCGAGCTACTCGCTCAAGAGACTTGAACCTCAGCACTGAAATAAATAGGACATGCTGGAAGGACAGATTCATAACCCAGAGGCTCCCTTCACTCTGGAATAAAATCCCAGTCCAGGTTAGGCAGAGTCCCTCATTTCCTCTCTTCAAGAGGAATCTTGAGTGGATGGGGGATCGTAGGTTTACCCCGGGTATCACTTCTGTGTCACTGTTGGACAGAGGCACAGTATACTAACCTCGAAAAAGGGCATAGCAAAATTAATTTAAAATGGGTGGCGAAAGCCAAACACACTCTGACTAGGCTTATAAATGCCCTAGGGCAGATAGCCTAGTATGAACATATTTTGCATTGAAGTGAATTTTCTTAAGGATATGAAGTCTGAAAATCAAATGTCTGTCAAATTTCTGACTTCACTGTTCAATGATTTGCCAGTGATTGACAGAAAACTGCAATTTTATGAAAACCAGACAAAAAATCTGGACTTTCTGCAAAAATCTGTACTGTTGATTAATATGGATGGGAGTCTTGAACAAACACCCATCAATCACTTTCATTTGTTTGCCAAAGCCATTACAGCAGTGTTTTGCAGAGAGGTGGGAAAAGCCTTAAATTTGACTGGTATGTTGTATGGGTGTGGGTAGCTGTGTTTGTGGAAGGTGGAGGTGTGCCTTTGCAAGTGTGGTGCGAATGTTATGGATTATGAAATGGAGAGATCGAGTAAAATTGTGCTGAGTGAAGTCCCTAGCAATTTCATCACTGCTTGATCCAGACATATACATTCCCGTGTTTGTCAATACTATGTTTGAGTGCATTGTTTTGGAGTGTGGTATCACTGCTACAGCTGCTGCTACTCTTTCTATGCAAGTATCTGCTTTGGAAGTTTTCTCCAGGAGTCTGTTGCTGAGGATGAGAGACGTGCTATAGGTATACAACCAAGACAAACTGGATAAAGCAATAGTAGGAAAAAGTACTAGGTCACATCAGAGGCTTGGGAGGTCATTGTTAAGAAACTGAGAACTGTTGAAAAATTTATTAAATACCATGCGTTCAGGTTATTCTATAAGAGAATAACTGTAAAGATAACCATGTCAGCAGCCAAAATGCATTATAAATTGAATATTTTACTGTGCACATTTTTAAATGGATAGACTGGCCTAAACTCTGGACTGATGCGTTTGCTTTTTTTTTTTATTCCTGGGAAATGCTATTCAGAAGTGAAGAGGCATGGAGACATACAAGGGAACAGATTTAGTGGCACCCCAGGCTGTGAATTTTTTTTTTTTTTTTGTCTGTTGTCATGCAAAGCTGGCTGAACAGTTGAATCTAGTAAAGCTGGAAATGTGAGACTGTAGCCCACTGAAGGAGGGGAGATGGGAGGAGTAACTTGGCCAGGAACTGAAACTTGCAAAACTGCTCCTTGTGAAAAGTCTTTTTTATCTCCGTAATTTGTTGACACTTTTGCAAGTTTCTTTCAGTGAATGTGTAGTACATCAGTAGGAACAACATTTGTAAAACTCCGCGCATACCAGTCCGTGACACATGAACTGCAGACTCTCAGACTTGACAGTTTTTTCCAGGTGGTCCATCCTAAGTGAATGGAAGTCTAGTCTGACAACAAATGGTAGGGCTATTTGTTCTCAGTCTGTGCATTATAGGACAGATTTAGCTTTCCAAAGGAATCCCAATGTCTGCCTCCATGAGGACAGAATAGAGTAAAAACAAAATAAAATTAGGAATGAGTACTTATTTTGCTGCAGGCAGCTTTTGGAGGTGTAGTAAATCGTGGCACGATAAAAAATATATGTTTTCTTAATCATTTGCCCGTAGTGGTCCTTTAAGCTTTCTTTCAGTTTTTCCAATATAGAAAGTGGGGCATTTAGTGCAGAGGGCACAATATACCACTCTGACACGACTGCTTCTTTATTTTAATCATGATCCCTTTTATTGCACGGGAGGGTCCCTTTTTTTAGGATATGTGCGCACATTGTACATGACCCACATTTTTTTCATATAACCTACCATAGGTTTCCCACTTTCTGCTTCAAGGATATTCTTAAGGGTGCGTCCCCTCCTATATACAATGTTAGTTCACCCACCCATTTTTGAATATCATTGCATGATGTAACAAAACTGAGTTCTTGTATAGGATGCAGCAGTCATGTTCCTGGACCTATTATAGGCCGTAACAAATGCTGACCTATTCTGTCTCCACCATCTCATTACTAGACCTGTTATAGGTCGTAACACCTACCAGTCTAGCATCTGTTACCCCTATGGTCTCATTTATTACATCGACACCACCTCCCTCAATATATCCATTTAAATAATCAATCTCTATGTAAGTGTGGTTCATTTATATCCTCATTAAGGATGGCCTTAAAATGTCCTCTCTCCCTTTTATTCACCACTTCGATAAGCAACACACTGACTAATCTAGTGGGATAGCCTCTTTTTCACAAACATTTCTTTCAATAATTCACATTCTCTAAGGAAGGTTTCAAAACAAGTGGTCATACGAGTAGCTCTTACAAATTGCCCCCTTATGACAGCTTTTTTCCGTTTTATAACGGTGGGGGCTGTTAGAATGCAAGAAGCTGTTTCCTTGCAAAAGATTTCAGATTGAGACACCCAAAGAGCTGTTCTTTACCAGTCTGTCATCCAAATATGCAATTTTTCTCCAAAAGTGTATCTTAAAAATTGGATAGAAGTATTAATATAAGCTAAGAGGTCACTGATCATCCCTTGCTAGCCAACCCAAAACACAAGAATGTCATACAAAAAAACGGATGTACAGCCTACAGTACTTATAATAGACTGATTCAATTAAAATTTTTTTCTCCCATTGGAGCATTACTGTGTTTGCATACAGGCTCCCGCAGGGTGAGCCCATAGCAACCCCTTTGGTCTGAAAAAAATACCAGGGCAGGAGATAATTCATAAAGTCACATGTCCCCATGTCTCATATTGAGTAAGAATGCTGGGGATTTTAATGTTTTTAATTCCTCAGTCCCCATCGAAACAGTATGTGATCTGTTATCTAGGGGCATAATTTGAGACTGAATGTGATCTTGCTAATACAATAATAGATTTAAAATATTTTGTAAGAAAGTTGAACCTTAATATTTTATTTAAATCTGTTGATTATATCCATAATCCTTTACATATTTCAGTATGTACTACCCCCCCCCCCCATTGCATCCTACATTGCAAATGTTTGAGAAGTTATGTGAATTTGATTTAAGGAACTTGAAAAGAAATGGAAAGAGTAACCACTTAAATGTTGATTTTTAAATATGTTTTGCATAATTTGAGATTCAATACAGGTCTCGGATTCATAAAACCAGATAAGGGGGGAGGGGCTGGGATTATGAACACTATGGATTGTAGTCCGAGAATGAGAAATGTATTGGTAAGTGGAACCTATGAGAATAGTTCATTAAATGAATTGAATGTAGCGTACAACCGAATTCAGAATGAACTCAATGACTTGTTCATTGAAGGCTCTAGTTCTATAGATTAATCTAATTTCTTAATGGTATTGTACCCAAAGACAAGACACCATGCATTTTTGGATTACCAAAAATACATTAATGTCTACATGACCCCCCTATGCGACCTGTTGACTGTCGAGGTTCTATAATTTTACCCACTAGCGGAGTTTTTAGACATTAATTTAAAACCATTGATGTTCTGTAGTCCTATCACGCCTTCATTCTTGCATATGGGTTCGGAACCGATCCTCTGCTCCACTCTGCCAGTTTACAAAGCTCAAAGTCTCTAAGTTGGCTCGTGGCAAAGTAGGTATCCCATAATGCACTAGTAACATTCCCCAGATCCTGTTTGCCACTCTTAGAGTTCTTTCTTGGCTGTGGCTAAATTGGAATATTTTCTTCAAATATTTATAGTGATTTGTTTGACTTTGATAGTTAGTATTAATAGCTTGCTGTTAACTTGCGCATTGTTGGTGTGTTTTTGAAGTTTTATTGCACATTTTTGTTGCTAATTGTTGGCTGTCGCTTCTGCAGGCCTTCCTTAGTGGTATCACTTCGTTTCTATTGTGCTAGTATTGCTAACTCTTTCTTGGGCATAGGTCCGTTTTTTAGTTGGGACCTACTCTAGCCTTTTTCTGTTGCTTGTTTGTTCTCCGTCTCGCCCACGCCTCTGTTCAGGACTAGGCCTGTTTGTTAGAGGACCTTGTCCTCTCTTCTCATTATCTTCCTACGTTTATAGCCTGTGGTTGTTGTTGATATAGTTGTCTAAAGAAACTAAACACCATAAACCTTCGGGTTTTAAGAAATGTCCTTGACTGGCATAGTGTTTGTGTTTATAGTTTGGGAGCCGTACGTCTACAGGAGACGTGGCACAGTATTTGTGTTTATAGTTTGGGAGCCGTACATCTACAGGAGACGTGGCACAGTATTTGTGTTTATAGTTTGGGATCCGTACATCTACAGGAGACGTGGCACAGTATTTGTGTTTATAGTTTGGGATCCGTACATCTACAGGAGACGTGGCACAGTATTTGTGTTTATAGTTTGGGAGCCGTACATCTACAGGAGACGTGGCACAGTATTTGTTTATAGTTTGTGAGCTGTACGTCTACGACTTGTACATTTTGCCATTCTTTTCGTTCTCTGGTTCTCCAGGAAAGGAAGAACAAACTGATTTTGAAAGCTCTCCTTAAACCTTTTTTGAGGAGGATTTAGCTTGTTCTTCCTCTTCTCACTACAGGTCTCCCTCTTCTTTTTTTATAAAGAAGAGAAGGTTGTCGGTGAAGAGAGTCTCCTACACAGACTGCTAAATCAGGACCTCCAGAGAAAGTTGCCAAAATTAACAAACCTTCTTCCTCTTAGTCTCTTATGCCTTCGGAGCCGGTTGAGGTTATGGATATAGACCTTCCAGTTTCGGCCCCAAGTTTTTTGGAGCCTATAGCTGCATCCGTACCTCAAGAGCCGGTCAAATTTTATTACCGGTATCCCAGACTCTCAGATATCCTCCAATTTTGCAGAGCTTTCGATCCCCTACCTCGTGTTCCAGATCCTCCAGGAGTCTTTGAGGAGGATGTTGAGAGGGTGGTGCGTAGACTTTTGAAGTAGTCGGTGCTAGCAAATTTGTTGCCTGCTCTGACTCAATCGATTCCGGAGCCATCTAAGGCAGTATTTCTGGCTTCTGTTCCTCCTCCGAGCCATACCGGTCTTTCAGAGCCAGATCTATCAGTGCCATTTGTTGTGGAACCGTCTGCTCCAGGACCCCAAGTGGCTTTCTCGGAGCAGAAAGTACTGCTCAGACACCTCCTGTGCTGTCCCTGGTGTCTAGGAGCCCGAAGCTCACCAGTCAGCCCCGATGGGGATGCGCGGACCTGAACTTGGGATGTTATGTGATCCTATCTCGCCTACATTCTGTACTGATGGGCTCGGAGCCGATCCCTCGGCTCCGACTCGGCACGCTATGCTATAGAGCAAGGCCTCTTATTGGCTGAGCTATTTCTTATCCCAGGATGCACCACCACTAATCTCCCAGATCTCGTTTGCCGCTTACAAGCTTAGACGTGGTCTCAACTTGGCTGGGCTAAGTACCAATTTATTTAGGCTTTTCCTGTCAGGAATTTGCTTGCTTTGAACCCAAAAGCTGTTTTAACAGCTATTGTTGTGATTTGAGTGTGTATTGAACAGTTCTGTTGAGGAATTTGTGTTTTTCGTCAAGGGAAGGTTTCCCGTTTTAGTTAGAGGAGCCTTCCCCTGTTGCCTTTGCTATCTTAGCGTTTTATTGTGGGTCAAGTACCCATTTAAGTTAGAGGGTCTTGACTCTCTCTATTTCTGTGTGGAATTTTTTCTTGTACATCTGTATTGTGTAAAAAAAAAAAAAACTTTATATTTTCTGTTTTAAACATTAAGTTTTGGTGTTTCTCTTTAGACAGGTGTGTTTTTTTTCTAATTTAGTCATGTCCAAAGAGCATAAACCCTCCGGGTTTAAAAAATGCACGAGGTGTGGTTTTAAGATGTCCATAACGGACGACCACTCCTCGTGCGTTTACTGTTTAGGCGCCAAGCACCTACAAGAATCATGTAGTGTGTGTCACGCCTTCTCATCAAGAGTCCTCCAGGAGAGGAAAAACAAATTAATCCTTAAAGGATTAATCAAGCCATCCTTCGAGGAGGCTTTATCTTCATCTCTCTCTCTCCTTCAAAAAAGAAGAAAGCGTCGGCTCCGACAAGTCTGTCGGAACAGACTGTCAAAAAACCTAGGCAGACTTCTCCATCGGCTCCACGGACTTCGGAGCAGAGGACGGAACGGTCTGCCTCGATGCCTCCAGCCTCGACCCCTCTGGTTTCGGAGCCGAGGACTGGGGCATCGAGGCGGATCACCTTCATCGGCTCCACTGATATTGGAGCCGATAAGGTACCGCTCAGACTCTTCCCCGGGCGAAGTCCTTATCGGCACCGAGGGAAATTGCCTTGAGATCTCCCTCGGGCCGATAGTGGTAGAATCCATTGAGCCGGTCCCCTAGTCCTTTGGAGCCGATGGAGAAATCGGTTCGGACCCGATCGGTATCCTCAAGATCATCCAGGATGTCTGATTCGGACATCGACAGGGTGCTCCTAAGACTCTTCCAGTCTCCGGTGTTCCAAAAGCTAGTTTCGGCTCCAGCCCATTCGGCTTCGGAGCAGATGGTCCACCTCCCTACTATGGTTCCTCCTCCAACAGCCTCGGCACCGTTGGAGCCGGTGCTGGTGGAACTGGTGGAGGTTTTAGGGTCGGGTCCGACCCTTACTCCACCTCCGGCTCTTGGGTCTGAGTTCAGTACACGGACTTCTTCCGTCGGCCCTGGGGGGGATGCTTCGGGATTGATGTTTTCGGTCCCAAGTATCCCTCTTGGTGCATCGGCGGCGGGAGTGCCGTCCACTGTCGTGGCCACGGAGGTGGGACCCTCCCAGGATTCTGGTGGTCCCGCCTTCAGGGCTATGAGGAGTGCGTTAGCCAAATCTTCTTTGGCTACCTCCACGGTCTCCCCAGCTCCTTCCCTGCATACCGAGACTGGGTCTTTGGCAGTCCCCCTGTCCTTAGACAGCGGAGCCCCGGGGCCTGAGGTTACCCCCACTGGGGTTTCCCCCCCTCCTGGAGGTCCTTCTGAAGCCTCTTCGGAAGAACCCCCCAGGAAAAGATCGTGCAAGAGGAAGCACGTTGACTCCCCTGATGAGTCTCTTACATCAGACACTGATCTCGATGATGCAGAGGGGTCCCCTAAGTCGTCCTCGGATGATGTCTCCTTTGCAGACATCCTGGAAGCCCTTAAACAACTAGGCGGCTGGCAGTCCAAACCTCCTTCTGCTGATGAGTCGGTGTTCCTCAAGGCCTTCGGGGCTCAGCCCTCCGCCTCCTGGGTGTCTCCGCCCTTCGAGCTCTTGGATTTAATCTGTCGAAGGGCGTGGGAACACCCAGACTCTGTGGAACCGGTGCCTGCTCGTCCGAATAAATTCCTCTCTGCACCCCCTGAAAAAGAGTTTCTAACTAAAGGTGTGGCTGTAGATGCTTTGGTGGTGGCATCTGCTACCCAGCAAGATGTGGCAGAGGCTTCGACGTCCGTCCATCCTCCTAATAAGGAGTCTAGGAGCATGGATCTGCGGAGCGCACCCTAAGTTCAGCGGCCTTTACATTAAGGTCCTTGAACTACCTTACGCACTTTACTAGATTTCAGAGGGATCTGATTAAAGAACTATCCGATACCCTCTTGGGTAACCTGCCTGAGGAGCTGGCCCAGACGGTTGGCTCTCAGCTGGCTACATTGTCGTCCATTTCAAACTCGTCCATGAGGCTCATTTAGGTATGCGGCCGAAGGCGGTAGAGCAGGGTACAGGCATTGCTCTCGGAGACAAGCCTGGCTCCGCCTGTGTCATTCAGCGGAGGCCTTTAAGTCTTCCTTTGCCGACGCCTTTGATGGGTCCTCCCTGTTTGGACCCAAGGTAAAGGACACACTGACCCACTGCGAACAGGAGGGTAAGACTCTGACTGCCGTAGGGGCACGATTTTCCACTCCCTTTCGGCCTTATCCCAAGGCTAAAAGAGGAGGGAAAATGTGGTTCCATAGATCTCAGAAGCCTTACCCTCCCAGCAGGAGGATCCCCTTCCAGAGGCAGGGAGGGAAATTCTTCGAAGACGCCGTCCCAGAGGCGGCAGAGGCCCTCGCAACACTGGAGACCGCGAGTCCTTTCGTGGCTCTTCAGCCTTTCACAGTCCCTGAGGGATTGCCCGACTGTGCAGCTCCGGAGCCAGTCGGGGGTTGTTTCTCGAAGCACCTAAAAGCCTGGGAAGGTATCACTCAGGACCGATGGGTGCTTTGAATTATCGCCGGAGGTTACACCATCCCCTTCTCTCATTCTCCACCTCAGTCCAAAAAAATCCCGGACCTGCCACCCAGTCAACTGGATTCTGCAGCCTCAGAAGTTTCAAAGCTGCTGCAAAAAGGAGTCATCCAACCGGTCCCCGCAGACCAGATCGGATTAGGGACTTACTCAAGATTCTTTTTGGTGCCAAAAAAGACTGGGGGCTTGAGACCCATTTTGGACCTCAGCATTCTAAACCGTTCAGTCAAAGTCCAAGTTCCGAATGGTCACCATACAAACCATTCTCCCATTGCTGGAGAGAGGTGTTTGGATGTGCTCCATAGATCTCAAGGACGCTTATTACCATATCATGGTACATCAAGCGTCCAGGAGACATCTGCGCTTCAGCCTAGGAGGCAGTCATTTTCAGTTCCGCGCGCTGCCCTTTGGTCTCACCACAGCCCCCAGGGTGTTCACCAAGTGCTTGGCAGTCGTGACTGCTCACCTGAGAAGTCTAGGATTCCAGGTGTTTCCGTATCTAGACGACTGGCTCCTAACTGCCACCTCCAAGCATCTACTACTGCGGAGCCTACAAGCCACTTTTTCACTGGGCAGTTCCCTTGGAATCACCTTCAATTGGCCAAAGTCTGTGTTGCTGCCATCTCAATGAATAAGATTCATAGGGGTAGAGAGAGACTCAAACCGAATGCGGGTCTATCTACCTACAGACAGAATACAAACCACACAGGCTCAAGTTCGAGCCTTACTTCCCAGGTCCAAAGCCCCAGCCAGAATGGTCCTGCAGCTCCGCCACGGTTCTTCTAGTCCCCTTGGCAAGGTTGCACATGAGAATTCTCCAGTGGCTTCTTTCAGCTCAGTGGTCCTTTCAGGAACTCCCTCTGTCACCTCATATGGATCACGGAATCATGCAAACAGGACCTTCGCTGGTGGCTAGTGCCCTCCAATTTGGATCAGGGACGACCCTTTGTTCCACCTCCTCCTGCGGCCACTTTGACCACGGACGCCTCCCAGACGGGGTGGGGTGGGGGCATTCCCTGGGCAGGTTAGTCCAAGGCAAATGGCACCCGGAAGAGACCCTACTTCACATCAACATCCTAGAAATGAGGGCAGTACTTCTGTCCCTTCAAGCCCTTCACGATTATCTCCCTCAGGGTGTAATTGCCGTTCACTCAGACAACATGTCAGTAGTCTGGTACCTGAACAAACAGGGAGGGACCAGATCCTATCCTCTTTGCAGAGAGGCCATGAGAGTCTGGGAATGGGCAGTCTCGACCAATCGCTTTCTAGTGGCTACTCATATCCCGGGCAAGTCCAATGTGATAGCTGACAGACTGAGCAGAACCATCCTCTCTCCTCACGAATGGTCTCTGAACATGACAGTTGCAAGTCAGATCTTCAACAAATGGGGAGTTCCGTGTTGCGACCTCTTCGCGACTCCACTAAATGTGAAGTGCAAAAAATTCTTCTCCCTAACCCCGGCTCCGGGGAAGAGCCCCATGGACGCACTAGCCCGTCCTTGGCCCACCGGCTTGCTTTATGCCTTCCCTCCAGTTTCTCTCCTTCCCAGGGTAATCCAAAAGGCATCTCTCTTGGGGAGCAAGATGATCTTAGTTGCTCCTTACTGGCCTCGTCAAGTATGGATGTTCTTCATCTCACATTGCTGCAGTCCTTACACTTGGGTAGTCCAAACCGTCGGCCGCCGAATATCAAAGTAAAAAGCTGACATCCGTCCAGGCGCATTTAACTGGCGTCAGGGCGTCAGGGTACGTAATGCGCATGACCGCATGAATATCCCATATCTTTTTTTTTTGCGATGGTCAAGCAGCAGCAATTGCGTGTGGGTTTGGCGTCTGAGATTTTTTCGATTTAGAAGTTTCAGACCGAGTTCAAAGTTGGCTAAGTACCCGTTGAGAATATTTTAGTTTTTCTTGCCTCAGTCATTTACGGATGTCAGAAAAAGTTAGAAACAGATACCACATAGAGATTATCATACTTTGTATTCCTTGCTTAGGGCCTGAGCACGGCGTTGTTGGCTGTCGCTCTTGTGCTAGATTTAATAAACGCACTATAAAGAAAGGTTGGATTGTGCAAGGTTAGTCTTTGGGAAGCGGTGCAATTATAAAATGCCGCGCAAGGACAAGTCAGTTAAGCCTAGGCTAGAAGAACCGTCTGGTTCTTTAGAGGTGTCGGTGGAGCGTGGCTCCACGGAGATTCTTTGTGTTCCCAGAGTGAGACCTTATTATTGCAAGATGTGGCCTCTCAGGAGGCAAGTCAGGCTGAGGGCTTCTCAGGTTACTATACTCCCTCCTTCCTAAGGTGGCTAGGCCCTCTCCTTCTGTTTCTAAGGCTTCTCCCAGGGCAGGCCAGGTTTAGCTTCAGTTGGTGTTACCTAGCTCTTCAGGTACTATGCCCAGAAGCATATGCTTAAAATGGCAGAAGATTTGATTACTTTGATTAGGGTTCTATGCCCTCCTGCTAAGAGACCTAGGGTGGAGCCTGAGCTGGGGGTTTTGAGCAAGCTTCAGATGTTTCAGAGTCTTGACTGAAGACTTGCAGTACTCTCCTTATTCTGATTCTGATGTGGATGATTCTACTCTGCCACTCCTCCTGAGGATTTTTCTTTTCAGAAACTCTTCCTTCCATGAGGGCATTTTAAGTGGGAGGGTCAGGACTTCTCTGATTCAGGTAACTGCTTAGGGAATTTCTGTTTTACCCCAGCATAGGCCTTTGGCTATACCTCCTGTTTTGGATGTAGTGGAAGATGTTTTTACAGAGGCTTCTCTTAATCCTGATTCTTTGCCTCCTGCTCCTGTTAGCCCGGATAGGTACAGGGTGCCTGAAGTTCACAAGTATCTTTTAAGAGTCCTAGGGCAAACCCAGAAACTGTTAGCCAGGGGCCTAAGGGTGTTAAGGCTTCTGTTGTTAAGAATCCGGTTCCTACAGACAAGGAGGCTAGGGCCTTGGATAGATGGGGAAAGAAAGTTTATACTTCTTCCACTCTTGCTATGAGGGCTCTGAATTGCCAGTTTCACATGTTGAAATACCAAAACTATCTCCTTTCACAATTGAAGGCTAAGGTTGATGCTCTGGCAGTAGGTATTGATTGTAAGCAGTTGCAAGATTTAGTACATGTTTCTGAACAGGTGGGTAAGCATTCTTTGCAATGTGGTTTTGATGCTGTACAGGCCTCGTCTAGGGTTGCTGCCACTGGGACACTTCGCCTGGCTGAGGGATCAGAATTTGTCTGAACATGTTAAAACAAGGATTTTAGATGCTCCTTTACAATCTGACGTGTTGTTTGGTCCTCCTGTTGAGACAGTCTTAAAGAAAATGGAAGACAAGGCTAAGTCTATGCAGACTGTTAAAGATTTTTTGCAGGTCCAGCCTCCAAAGTTTAGTAGAAATTGGCCTACTAAGGGGTGGACGTATCCTTCTTATGATTCCCAGTCTAGGGGTAGATCTAGACGTGGTAAGGGCAGAGCTCAGGGCTCTTTCAGGCCTAGAACAGGGAGTTCTCCTGCACAGGCTTGGGTGAAGGTAGGGTCAGTCCTTTAAGCAGACCCAATGACCTACCTTTTCAGCTGCCAGAGCCTGCTCGTCTGGCAGCACCTTTGGGAGGAAGGTTGGCACTTTTCAAAGAAAATTTATTACCCAGGACAGATGGGTTTTGGATATCATACACCACGGCTACAGGTTTTATTTCCATACCTTGCCTCCTTTCAAAGGCATGCCAGACGTTCCTCCTCAACAAAGAATAGAGGCTCACAAACAGGTTTCTCTGTTGCTCCAACTAGGGGCCATACAGCCGGTCCCTCTGCCAGAAGTGGGCCTAGGATTTTATTCTCGCCTGTTCCTAGTACCAAAGAAGGGGAACACGTGGAGACCAATTTTGGATTTATCTATCCTCAACACTTATCTGGACATTCCCAAATTCAAAATGTTGACGTTGCAGCAGCTTTTGCCTCTGCTGGGCAAAGATCATTGGATGGTAACTTTGGATCTCAAGGAGGCTTACCTTCATGTTCCTATCAGACTCAGTTGCAGAAAGTATCTGCGTCGAGCTGGGACTTCTCACTATCAGTTCTCTGCATTGCCCTTTGGCTTATCTACTGCGCCCAGAGTGTTCACGAAAGTTCTGGCTCCAGTGGTAGCTTTCTTCAGACTAAAAGGAATACAGATCTATCCTTATTTGGACGACTGCCTAATTCTGGCTCAAGGAAGGGAAGAGCTTCTTCGTCATTTGGAATATGTGATAGCAGTGCTAAGATGCCTAGGGTATTCTGTGAACGAAATAAAGTCCAGTCTAGTACCCTCTCAAGACATGTGCTTTCTGGGTGTGAGACTGAATACAGCAGCCCAGATGGCCTTTTTAACCCCGGACAAACAAAAGAGTCTATCCCTTTACTTCCATCAACTATCTCATCAGTCCTGACTGCAAGGACAGTCCTTCAAGCCTTAGGGTTCATGGCATCTTGTATTCTGGTGCTTCCCAATGCCAAACTGCATATGAGGAAGCTACAATGGTATCTCAAAATGTATGGACACAGCACTGCCAGGATCTGGACACTGTCATTCAAATAATACCTTGCATTCAGAAGGAATTTTTGTGGTGGGCTCAGGAATGTCACCTAAACAAGGGACTCTGTGACCCGGCCAGAGGCAAGTCATTTTAACGACAGATGCCTCGGACAAAGCTTGGGGAGCTCATCTAAATGGAAAGTGGATACAAAACAAGTGGCCTGTCAGACTACAACATCTACATATCAACATGAAGGAGATGTTAGCAGTCCAGTTTGCATTAATAGCTTTCAAGGAATTCCTTCTTCCAGGACAGGTGTTGATTCTAACAGACAACACAACTGTCATGTGGTACATCAACAAGCATTCTTATCCTCTATGCAGGCAAGCAATGATTTTGTGGGAGACTGCTCTCAGTTTACAGCTCAATCTTCAAGCAAGGTTTCTGCCAGGAGCACAGAACTCCTTAGCAGATGTGTTGAGCAGACAAATTATGGATCCCCGTGGAAATTGGATCCTCATGTATTTCAGAAATTGACAGTGTCATGGGGAACTCCGGACATAGATCTGTTCGCTTCTCCACTAAACCATCAGCTGCCAAAGTTTTGCGAAAGGTTTCATCCCACAGCTTGGAGAGTGGATGCTCTTTCTTTCAATTGGAGCAATCTTCATGTGTATGCCTTTCCACCTCTGCCTCTCCTCCCAAAGGTACTTCTGAAGGTCAGACAGGACAAGCCAAGGATGATTTTAATAGCTCCAGATTGGCCTCGACAGCACTGGTACCCATTACTAAGAAGTCTAGCACGGAAGCCTCCATGGCCTTTGCCTTCGATTCCACACCTGTTGTCACAGGAGGACAGCCATTTGCTCAATGTCAAGCTTCACACTCTGCACCTAACAGCCTGGCATACATAATGGGCCTCCACTTCCTCAGCAAGTTTTGAATGTTATTTTGGAAGCTAGAAGGCCTAGTACAAGGAAAGTGTACGCTGATAAATGGAAGAGATTTTTATTTTGGAGTGCAGCAAAAGATTTTGATGTTTCTGAGCCTAATTTGTGTGTGGCTCTTCAATATCTTACTGAGTTACTGGACAAAGGTTTGTCTTTCTCTTCTATTAAAGTTCATGCTACAGCCATTTCAGCTCACTATGATTGCAACCCGCCATTGTTTTCTCATCCTTTGTTCAAGCAATTTCTTAGAGGGGCAAAGAATATAAGACCCCCACGAAGAGCTCCTACTCCTGCTTGAGATCTCAATTTTGTGTTGGAGAACCTCACTCTACAACCTTTTGAGCCTGCAGCTACTGCTGAGTTGAAATATTTATCATGGAAGACTGCTTTTTTGTTGGCCATTGCCTCTGCAGGAGGGGTTTCTGAATTACAGGCCCTTATGGCAGTTGAGCCTTTCTTGATTTTCCATAAGGATAGGGTATCATTACGTACTAATCCTTCCTTTATGCCTAAGGTGGTTTCTAGTGTGGCTTTAAACCAGACTATTCATTTGCCTACTTTTTATGCAAATCCCCAAATAAGGGGAAAAGATTTTGCACACTTTGGATGTACACAGGCAGTTTATTATTTGGACAGAACAAAAGGGTTCAGGAAGTCTCAGCAGTTGTTTGTTTCTTTTGCTTTGAGTTCTCAGGGCAAGCCTGTGTCAAAACAAACTATTTCTAAGTGGATTGGGTTTTGCATTGCTTTCTGTTATTCCCATCATGGCAAGGAGGTTCCAGCTGGGATTAGGCCTCATTCCACTAGGGCTACTGCCACTTCAACAGCTTTTAGGCAGCTACTTGGAATTCTGTGCATACTTTCTCTAGGCATTATCACCTGCCACTTTACTCTAAGTCCAGGGCTGGTTTTCATTTTGGCAGCTCCTGCTTCCTTATAGTTAGCCATCCTCCCTTACCTCTGCTTTGGGATTCTACAAGTGTAAGGACTGCAGCAATGTGAGATGAAGAACATAGTACAGTTTTGTATCTACCATAAATGTAGATGTTCAGATCCACATTCCTCCCTCCTTCCCTCTGTAGTTGGAGGTAGTTGTGTGGTTGGGTTGTACATATTGTGTATATTGTATATATTGTACATATAGTTAGTGCAAGGGTGGTTGGTTATTTGTTTGCTGTCTTTTGGTTTTGACCTTTATTTTTAAGGTCTTCTGACATCTGGGGCAAAAGACTGAGGATATGGCGGTATACTTTGATATTCGGGCCGACCGTGGACAGCGGACTACCCAAGTGTAAGGACTGCAGCAGTGTGGATCTTCAAACATCTACATTTATGGTAGGTACAAAACTGTACTTTTCCCTATCTTCGGAAATATGCTCTGGAAGGTCCATGGTTCCTGGATCAGATCCCAGACCTTTTGGTTCATCAGTCGGGACTATTCCACCAGTCCCTGCACACCTTAAAATTGACGGCTTGGCTCCTCCTCTTCCGACTATAGTCAGGAGTCATATATTGGATCCAGAGGTTGTACACCATATTATCTTCGGCCCATAAGTCTGCTACAAAGAAACTGCATTCTAGAAAATGGAAAAGATTTGCTATTTGGGCTCAACTCCGGGGCCTGGACCCCATTTTAACTTCTCTTTTCAATCAAGGCTCTTCAGTCTCTACCATCAAGGTCCAATTGGCAGCGATTTCAAATTTTCACGAATCCATAAACCCACCTTTAATGAGCAACAGATTGTGTAAGACCTTCTTGAAAGGTGCTGCTCTGTTAAGACCTCCGATTTCTCATCCTGCACCTCCTTGGGATCTCGATGTGGTGTTACGCCTTAACTTCCTCCCCTTTGAACCGGCGGCTACATGTGATCTAAAGTTTCTATCATGGAAGACTGCTTTTCTGGTGGCGATTACTTCTGCCAGAAGAGTTTCAGAGCTTCAAGCTTTGTCAGTAAAACCCCCGTACTTGGTTTTTCACAAAGACAGAGTATCTCTCAGGCCAAATCCTTCCTTTGTCCCTAAAGTTTGTTCCAGTTTCTGTTTACAACAATCGTTGGAACTTCCAGTTTTTTTTCCAAAATATTCTAACAAAGCAGAATTCATATTCCACACACTAGATGTCCACAGGCAGTTGCGTTTTTATTTAGACAGGACCAAACAAACAAGAAAAACAGATCAGTTGTTTGTATCCTTTGCAGACAATAAACTGGGCAAAGCTGTCACAAAGGTCACTATTGCCAAATGGATCAGGGACTGTATTACTCAAGCTTATTCTTATTCTAACAAAGAGCTTACCACCTCTGTTAAAGCTCATTCTACAAGGGCTATGGCTACTTGATAGCATTTCATTCTAAGCTTGCCATTAGTGACATTTGTGCTGCAGCTACATGGTCTTCCCGCACACTTTCATTTCCCACTACAAATTGGATGTGGCATCTAGAGGACGAGCTTCATTTGGTTCCACAGTGCTCAGGAGTGTTTTCCATTGAGCCACCCAGGATTTAGGTGCTAGGGACGCTGTCCCATCAGTACAGAATGTAGGCGAGATAGGATCACATAACATCTTTTAGTTATGTACTCACCATAACTTTAGATGTTTGGGATCCATCTCTCCTACATTCCTAATAACCCACCCTCCTTCCCCCTTCCTTGGAGATCTGAGGATATCAGAAGGTCCGAATCCTGTTGTTTCATCTTGAAACATCTAACAATGTTATATAAACAAGTTGTGCATGTGTGCATGAATGCGGACAAACAAGATCTGGGGGATTAGTGGTGGTGCATCCTGGGATAAGAAATAGCTCAGCCAATAAGAGGCCTCGCTCTATAGCATAGCGTGCCGAGTCGGAGCCGAGGGATCCGCTCCGAGCCCATCAGTACAGAATGTAGGCGAGATGGATCCCAAACATCTAAAGTTATGGTGAGTACATAACTAAAAGTTCCGGGCCTACCTTTTGGTGCGTCTGCTTGGCTGAGCTTGGATCCTACATCTGTCTTGGGGCCTGGGGCTACTTCTGCTTTTTTGGAACCGGTGGTGTCCGCCTTTGAGATGAGCGTGCTGTCTAGAAATATTCAGCTGTACACAAGGGTACCGATGTTCTTCTCCCTCAAGCTCTGGCATCTGTCTCAGCACCATCCCTCTCTCATGACAAGAGACCTGCAGCCTCAGGAGCCCCCCTTGGGTGGCCTCCCAGTCTTCTGAGACCTCCCCAGAATGCCCTTCTGAGGAGCCTCCTCAGAAGAAAACTTGCAAGAGGAAGCATGTAGACTCCCCTGATGGAGTCCATCACCTCTGACACTGAACTCGAGGAGTCCGAAGGGTCCCCTAGGTTGTCCTCTGATATCTCCTTCGTAGATATCATGAAACAGAGTCGGCTGGCACACCGTCACCCCCTTCTGATGAGTCAGTATACCTGAAGACTTTCGGGTCTCAACCTTCAGCCTCTTGGGTGTCTCCACCTTTCGATGAGCTGTTAGATTTAGTGAGTGGAAAGTTGTGGGAAACTCTTGACACCATGGAACCAGTCCCCAGAAAGCTGAACAAATTCTTTTCAGCTCCTAGGGAAATAAAGTATCTGACCAAAGTTGTGCCTGTAGATGCCATTGTGGTGGCAGAAGCCACAAAGAAGGAACTAACAGACTTCCTCATCTGTCCACCCACCGAACAAAGTCTCGAACGATGGACAGATATGGGAAGCGTATTTTTTCTTCAGCAGCTTTTACACTCAGATCACTGAATTACCTCACCCATTTTACTAGGCTTCAAAGAGATCACCTAAAAGAGCTAGAAGATGCTTTCCAAGGTACTTTAACTGAAGGAGTCCCTGAGAAGGTTACTGCTCAGTTGGCCACCTTTAACTCTGTTAACTCCTCCATGAGGTTGATATCTTGCGCAGCAGATGGAGCAGGCAGGGCAGCGGGTTCAGGAGTTTCCCTTAGGAGACGCTCCTGGATGCGCTTATGTAACTTTGCGGAACCCTTCAAATCTACATTTACCAATGCCCCCCTTATCTGTTCCTCTCTGTTTGGACCAAAGGTAAAAGACGCACTCACCAGATGCGAGCAGGAGAGGAGGAGACTCTGCTGTGGGAGTACGTTTTTTCCATCCCTTCTAGACCATACCCTAAAGGTCAGAGAGGGGGAAAAATGTGGTTCAAGAAATCTCAGAATGTTTCCAGACTCAAGGTGATTCCTTTTGCAGAGGAGGAGAAAATAGTGGTAGACGTTGCCCTAGAGGCAGGGGGAGGGGTCTGCAAAACCATGGTGACTGCGATTCCTTTCGTGGATGTCCCTATCAGTGCTCCTGAAGTGAGGCCCAGCTGCACTTCTCTGGAGCCAGTCTGGGGTTGCTTATCTTTGTACCCAAAAGCCTGGAACGACATCACACAAGACAAGTGGGTGCAAAGAATAATTTCCAGAGGCTACTCCATACCCTTCTCTCTCCCACCTCATCTAACCAAGAGAATCCCAGATGTTCCACCCGATCACAGGGATCAAACAACTGTAGAATTCCAAAAGTTGCTTCGAGTCCTCCAAACAGTCTCCACAGACCAGATGGGGTTCGGAACTTACTCCAGATTTTTTTTTAGTGCCAAAGCGAACAGGGGACTGGAGGCCCATCTTGGATCTCGGCAAGTTAAATGAATCAGTGAAGTCCACGTTCTGAATGGTAACACTGCAGTCTATACTCTCTCTGTTAGGGAAAAGCAATTGGATGTGCTCCATAGACCTCCAAGATGCGTACTACCACATAAAAATGGACAGAAAATCAAGGAGTCATTTACGCTTCTGGCTGGGAGCCAGTCATTACCAATTTCGTGCTCTGCCCTTTGGTCTCGCCACAGCCCCCAGGGTGTTCACCAAATGCATGGAAGTAGTAATGGCTCACTTGAGATGTCTTGGATTCCAAGTGTTTCTGTTCCTGGATGACTGGCTCCTGACTGCCACCACCAGGCACCTACTTCTACAAGCCAGGGATTCAACCATCCAAGTCTGTACTCTGGCATCACTATAAATTGGGAAAAGTCTGCCTTGTCGCCCTCTCAATATGTGACTTTTATGGGCACTATAATAGACAGTCGCAATGATGGCTCGCCTTCCTTTACATAGAGTGCAAAATCTAAGATAACAAATATACAGCCTGCTTCCCCAACACAAGGTCAAAGCGAAGACGGTGCTCATCATGGCCTCTACTATAACTCTAGTTCCGCTAGCCAGACTACATATGAGAATTCTGCAATGGTTGCTCCTTTCCCAGTGGTCTCCAACTGCCTCTTGCAAAAAGTACCTTCATTGGTGGAACCTGTCCAACTAACGATAGGGAGACCATTCATTCCTCGCCAACCAGTTGCCGCTGTGACCACAGACGCCTCACAGTGTGTGGGGGGGCATTATCTAGGAAGAACCGTCCAAGGCATATGCAAGAACATGAGGCTCACTTGCATAACAGTGTTCTAGAGGAGAGAGCAGTGCTACTAATGTTGCAAGCACTTCACGTCCTTCTTCTATGGACAATAGCAATCCAATCGGACATTGTTAGTGGTATGGTATATAAACTAACAGGGGTTCCCCCTTATGTCGAGAGGCTCTGCTTGTTTGGCAGTGTGCGATATCTTTCCAATGCTTAATAGTTGCAATGCATATCCCTGGGAGAACCAATGTGATAGCTGACAAGCTCAGCTGGGTAATCTTGATGCCTCACGAGTGGTCTCTGAAATCAGAAAGTCTCGTAACAGATTATGGGGGGCTTATCAGAGGGCAGTCCAGTTGACTTGTCCAAGGACCACCCTCTTTTGAAAGCCTTAATATTATATGATCTTGAAAGCAAAGACTTTTGAAAGCAGAAGCTTCATCGCCCTACTGGCCTCATTAAGTTGTCTATCTTGGGCCTCATTCTTGCTGGATGGACTCTGGACCCAGTACCAGACCTCGGCTCCATCCCTGCCTCCACTCTAAACTCGAGAGTTGGTTCCACTTCCATCTCTAGAGGCTTCATGATTTCTCACAATGCTAGCAAGAGGTTTTTTTTTCTCTGGCGCAAGCTAGGAGCATAGATCTCATACAGAGCCTCCATTCTTTTAGTGTTAAATTTCTAACTGAACTTTTACCTCAGATCAGCTGCTGCTACAGCTTAAGTTCTAGCAGGTTTCTCCATTTTCTTGGTAAGTGACTTTTTCTTGTGTAATTTAGTCTTTCAAAACCCTTTAATTTAATATATCTCCTTAATTCCTTGTTCTTTCAAAAATTTTCACCCTTTAAACCTTCTAAATATGATTTAAAGTTTTTTCCATCAAGACCATTTGAAGTGTCAGAGCTGCAAGCACTTTCCTCCTTACTTGATATTTCAGGCCAGTTTCCACATAACCCTTCCTTCATCCTCAAGAGTTGTTCACAATCTAATGTTAATCATGTTTATTTTAAAATCCAAACAAAGTGGTTTTATTATAATTTAACTTGACAGGGTGTAACTAGTGTGTTTGTGTGTTTGTTTACACCTGTTTAAAATGTCTAAAGAAGCAAAGGTCTCCGTTCAAGAAGTGTGATGCGTGCTGTCAGAAAATGTCTCTGACAGGCGCTCACACTTCTTGTGTCTACTGTCTGGGGCCTTTGCACCTGCAGGACTCCTGTGCTGTGTGCCATGGCTTCAGCCCCAGGGTCCTGCAGGAAAGAAAAATAAATTGGTACTAAGAGGCTTACTCAAGCCAGAGGATTCCCTATCTGTTTCAACAGGGAAGCCCTCTAAGGCATCTAGGTCTTGGCTCCGACAACTGAGCCGAGACCTAAGGTTTCTCAACCTCTGCCTTCATCGGCTCCGGCTGGAGCCGATAAGTCTCAGTCCACAGTTCCTGTGGCTCCCTCGGCTCGGCGGGAGCCGAGGTAGAAGTTCCGTGTCGGCTCCGACCAGACCTTCGGAGCCGACAACTAGGAAGAGGTCCAGGTCACCATCTCTTGGCTCCGTTCATTCGGCTCCAGGATCTCCCCTGCTGTCTGAGCGGGCCAAAGATCTCACTCCTCTAGGTCATCGAGGCTGTCGGATCATGACCTTCAGAGGGTAGTGAGTCGACTTCTTAAGTCCGAGGCACTGGCCCAGATGCTTCAGAGCCCGACTCATCAGTCGATGCCTGCCCCGGTCCATCAACATATTCCTCCTTCGACTCTCTTGAGCTCGGGCGGGTGTCGGAACCGAGACTGTGATAGCGTCGGAGCCGATACAATTGTCTTCGGCTCCTTCGTCGGCTCCGTTTTCTTCCTTGGAAGAATCTCGACGCCGGACTTCCCTCATCGGCTCCGAGGGGGTGAGTGGCATCGGACCCTTGTCCGACCCCCCCTCTCCCTCTCGGTGCTTCGGCTCCGACATCGGCCTCGGAGCCATCACTGTCGGTGCCGACGGGTTCTTAGCTACCGGGCGGGGACCACTGGCTCTGCCTGACAGGGGTGCATTCGAGGTCATGCGGAGTGTGTTAGAGCCTGGCTCTACTCCACAGTCGGCTCCGTCCGCCCCTCCCTCTATGGTGCCTCAGGCTAAGTCGACTCACTCCCTCATCCCGGACCGCAGAGAGCCAGCTCCTCAGGAACCCCTGTGGGGATTTCATCCTCTTCCGAGGCCTCTCCTGATTTGGCAGAAGAGCCCCTCGGAAGAGGAAGTGTAAGAGGAAACACATTGACTCACCTGAGTCCATCACGTCAGACACAGATTTGGATGATTCTGAGGGTTCCCCGTTCCCCTTCTGAAGATGTCTCATTTGCAGACATTCTGGAGATCCTGAAACAGAGGGAAATTGGCCAGCCCTCAACCCTTCGGAGGACGAATCTGTGTATCTTGAGGCGTTTGGCTCTCGTCCTTCCACCTCCTGGGTGTCCCCCTTGACCCCCTCATGCAGGTGGTTGCTAAGAAGGCATGGACGGCTCCTGATTCAGTGGACCCCACTCCCAGGAGACCCTCCAAGTTCATAACAGCACCAGCAGACAAACCGTTCTTAACAAAGGAGTCTCTGTGGATGCTATGGTGGTAGCTGCTGCCACTAAGAAGGAGCTAGCTGATCCTTCAGTACCTGTCCATCCACCTAACAAGGAATCTAGGTCCATGGACAGGTGCGGAAGCGGATGTTCTCGTCAGCGACATTTACTATCGTCGCTGAACTACCTGTGCCATTTTACTCGTCTTCAAAGGGACTTGATCAAGGAAGCGAGTGAAATGTTAAAGGACCCTACAGCTGCGGGTTTCAAGATAAGATGAACACGCAGCTGGCTACCCTTAACTCCATAACCAACTCCTCCATGCGCCTTCTTTCACGCGGCTGATGGAGCGAGCAGAGCCGAGGGACAGGTGTGGCCTTACGTAGGCATGCCTGGATGCGGCTATGCAATTTTGGACCCTTCAAGGCGTCTTTCACTAACTCCCGTTTGATGGATCATCCCTCTTTGGTCCTCAAGTGAAAGAAACCTTGACTAGGTGCGAGACTGATGGCAAGACCCTTTCTGCCGTCGGAGTCCGTTTTTCTACTCCTTCTAGGCCTTACCCCAAAGGCCAGAAAGGTGGAAAGATGTGTGGAAAGATGTGGTTCCGTAAACAATCTCAAGGGACTTCGCCTGACGCACAGAGTCGTTTCCCCGCCAGAGGCAGAGGGGAATAACAATGGTAGACGTAAGCCCTAGGGGCAGGGGGTCCGCAGAACCAGGGCAATCGGGAAGCCTTCCTGACAAGCCCTTTCAGCATCCCTGAGGTGTTGCCCGACTGCCCATCTTGAGGCAGTCGGGGAAGATTGTCACTGTACCCAGAAGCCTGGCTATCCCTGACTCAAGACAAATGGGTACAGTCCATCATTTCCGAAGGCTATTCTATCCCCTTTCTTCACATTCCAAATCAGTCAAAAATCCCTTCCAGACGTTCCACCCGCTCAAAGGGATCTAGCGGTTTGGAGATTTCAAAACTGCTTGCAAAAGAGCAATTCAGCCAGTTCCAGCAGACCAGCAGGGATCCGGAATCTACTCAAGGTTCTTTTAGTTCCAAAGAAAACAGGGGACTGGAGACCAATTTTGGATCTCAGTGTCTTGAACAGATCAGTCAAGAAAACAAGATTTCGGATGGTCACGCTGCAATCCATCCTTCCCCTTTGGGCAAAGGAAACTGGATGTGCTCTATAGACCTTCGGGATGCGTACTATCACATAAAATGAACAGGCGCTCCAGAAGATTCCTCCGCTTCAGGCTGGGAACCAGTCATTTTCAGTTCAGGGCCCTGCCCTTTGGTCTCACCACTGCCCCGGTGTTTACCAAATGCATGGCAGTGGTAGCTTCTCACCTGAGACGACAAGGATTCCAGGTTTTTCCATATTTGGACGACTGGCTCCTCACAGCTCCCACCAAGCATCTCCTTCTGATGGCCAGAGATTACACTTTTCGCGTTTGTCAAAAGCTGGGTATTTCAATAAATTGCGAAAAGTCTGTTTTGTCGCCTTGTCGTACTATTACCTACATAGGCGCAAATCTAGATACAATAAACATGTCTGCAAGACTAGCACATCAGAGAATAACAGACATTCACAAATTGGTATCATTCCTTTTCAACAACAACAGAATCAAAGCCAGGTTAGTTCTGAAGGTGTTGGGATTTATGGCAGCGGCCATACCACATGCGGATCCTTCAATGGATGCTCTTTACTCAGTGGTCATACCAGCAACTTCCAATGTCTCACACCATTATGATCACGCAAGCGTGCAAAAATCATCTCATGTGGTGGATGTCTTCCCCTCAGCTCTTGTTGGGAAGACCCTTTGTTCCACTCCCTCCGGTTGCTACTCTGACAACGGATGCCTCCCTGATCGGGTGGGGGGGCATTATCAGGGCAGGACGGTCCAGGGCACATACCAACCAAACGAATGCCACTTGCACATAAATGTTCTGGAGATGAGAGCAGTGCTTTTAGCGTTGCAAGCCCTTCAAGACTCTCTTCCCTTGGGAACGATTGCAATCCAAACAGACAATATGTCTGTAGTGTGGTACATCAACAAACAAGGCGGAACCAGATCTTACCCCCTGTGTCGAGAAGCACTCAGACTGTGGCAATGGGCGATTTCTTCTCAGCGGTTTCTGATAGCAACGCACATCCCCGGAAAGTCCAATCAAATTGCGGACAAGTTGAGCAGAGCTATACTCATGCCTCACGAGTGGTCTCTGAAAGACTCTGTAGTGAGAGAAATTTTTCTCAAGTGGGGTCAGCCTTGCTGCGATCTTTTTGCTACTCCCCAAAACAGCAAGTGCAGAGAATATTTCACTCTATTCCCTTTACCAGGCCAACCCAGCAGAGACGCTCTAGTCCAAGTTTGGCCCCGGGGACTTCTGTATGCATTTCCTCCTTCCCACTGATCTCTCAAGTGATACAGAAAGCTATCGCTCAGAAGGCCTCATTAATCCTCATTGCTCCTTACTGGCCTCGACAAGTGTGGTTCCCCTTTCTACATCGTTTTCTCTTGGAGCGACCGTGGAATCTGGACCTAGTTCCAGATCTTTTGATCCATCAGTCGGGTCAGTTTCATCGCTCCCTCCCCTCTCTGAACCTCACTGCTTGGTTCCTCCAGTTCCAACCTTAGCCAGGCTTCCTCAATTATCTCACTCTGTTAGAGATATTTTGATAGCTTCCCATAAATCTTCCACTCGAAAGATTTATTTGAGTAAGTGGAAACTCTTCACATATTGGGCTCAAGGAAAGGACATAGATCCTTTCACTGCTTCCATCCAATTAGTCCTTGATTTTCTAGCTGAACTCTTCCATGCAGGTTCATCTCCTCTACACTTAAAGTTCAATTGGCAGCTATTTCTAACTTTCATGTGGGTATTTCTGAATCTGCCTTAATGTCCCACAAGCTTTGCAAAGCCTTTTTGAAAGGAGTTTTTCTTCTCAGACCTCCTATAAGAAATCCTCCTTCTCCTTGGGACCTAAATTTAGTTCTTGCTTCTTTGATTCTTCCCCTTCGAACCTGCAGTCTCCTGTTCTTTAAAATTATTATCATGGAATACTCTTTTTCTGGTAGCTATTACATCAGCTAGAAGAGTTTCAGAGCTTCAAGCACTCAGCTGTCGTCCTCCTTATCTTTTGTTTCATAAGGACAGAGTATCCTTACGAACTAATCCGTCCTTTTTGCCTAAAGTGGTCTCGACGTCAAATCTAAATCAAAGCATTGATCTACCTGTCTTTTTTCCAGAATACTCCAATAGGTCTGAACAAAAATTACACTGTCTGGATGTTCACCGTCAATTGAGGTACTACTTGGATAGAACAAAACAGTTCAGAAAATCTGATCTGCTGTTTGTCTCCTATCAAGGAAAGCAGAAAGGGACTTTCAGTTTCAAAGGTATCATTATCCAGATGGCTAACATCTTTGATTTCCCTTGTATATGAAATTCGACATCAAAAGCTGCCTGATAGACCTAAGGCTCATTCCACCAGAGCTTTGGCTACTTCTTTAGCCTTCCAAGACAGACTGCCTATTGACACCATTTGTGCAGCGGCTACTTGGGCTACTCCTCACACTTTCATTTCTCATTATAAGTTGGATTTAGCTTCTAGGCATAGAGCTAACTTTGGTTCCACTGTTCTCAGGAGTCTGTTCCGTTAGGCCACCCGGGACAAGGTGCTAGGGACGCGGTCCCATCCAGCAAGAATGAAGGCGAGATAGACAACTTAACATATAGAAGTTATGTTCTTACCATAACGTTCCATGTTAGTTGTCTTCTTCTCGCTTCTTCTTCTCCCACCCTCCTTCCCCCTGGCCTGGACAGACCTAGAGGAGTTGTGATTGTGACCTCTCTTTCTACCACCTCTTTCTTAGACATATGCTATTATGCATATTTCCTGATTCAGGATGTAGGTCACCCTTCTTTCTTCCTGTTGTTAGGAACGAGATCTGAGGTAACTCTCGCCTAGCATTGTGGGATATAAGGGGAGCCTCGAGCCGGTGGAACCAACTCTCGAGCTTTTAGAGTGGCCCAGTCGGAGCCGAGGTCGGCTCCGAACCCATCCAGCAAGAAGAAGGCGAGAAGAAGACAACTAACATGGAACGTTATGGTAAGAACATAACTTCTATTTCTGCAAATGGGGGCAGCCTTGCTGCAGTCTGTTTGCTGCCCCAAATGAACACCTAAATGCAGCAGCGACTTCACCCTTATCACCCCCCCCCGGGGGAGACACAGACGCACTTGTCCACAATTGGCCCTCGGGACCACTTTGTTTTTCCTAATATTGAGTTATCTGGAAAGCAAAGACTTTGGAAAGCAGAATGCTTCTCATCGCTCCTTACTGGCCTCATCAGATTTGGTTCCCCTTTCTTGGGCCTCACCTTCTGGATGATCCATGGACTCTGGACCCAGTACCAGACCTTCTGACACATGTCGCTGTCAAGTTGAGGGTGTGGAGACAGGGATGGAAGCCGCATTCCATCCCTGCCTCCACACTCTCAACTTGACAGTGTGGCTGCTCCACTTCCATCTCTAGTCAGGCTTCATGATTTCTCTCCTGCGGTTACACATATCCTGACGTCTTCTCATAAACCTTCTACAGGAAAATTGTACACTAGCAAATGGAAAATGTTTTCTCTCTGGGCGCAAGCTAGGAGCATAGATCCATACAGAGCCTCCATTCCCTTAGTGTTAGAATTTCTAACTGAACTTTTTAATCCGGGATCAGCTGCTGCTACAATTAAGTTCAATTAGCAGCTGTCTCCATTTTTCATTTGGGGCAACATGAACCTAATCTTATGGCTCACAGATTGTGTAAGTCATTTTTAAAATGCGCTACCTTACTAAGGCCTCCTTTTCAAGAACCTATATCTCCTTGGGATCTAAATTTTTGTTCTTTCAAAACTTACTTCACCACCTTTTAAACCTTCACATACATATGATTTAAAGTTTTTTTTCCATGAAAGACCATTTTTCTGGTAGCCATCACATCCACCAGAAGAGTGTCAGAGCTGCAAGCACTTTGTCAAACCTCCTTACTTGATATTTCAGAGACAGTTTCCCCTGCGCACTAACCCTTCCTTCATCCTCAAGAGTTGTTCACAATCTAATGTTAATCAAACTGTTTAACTGCCAGTCTTTTTCCAAATCATACAAACAAAGTGGAATATGTTTCATCAATGATGTACACAGTTAAGGTTCTATCTACATAGAACCAAAGAGTTTAGGAGCTCAGACCAATTATATATTTTTCAGAGACGAGACAAGGAATGCCAGTCTCCAAGATAACGTTATTAAACTGGATGTCAAATTGCGTATCTTTTATTTACTTTTCTAATGGCAAAGAACTCTCTTTTAAAATTGAAGCTCATTCCACCAGATCTGTATCCACATCTCCTGCTTTTCAAGCCAGAATTCCAATGGACAGTATATGTGCAGCAGCAACTTGGGCTTCCCCTCGTGCCTTTATTACTCCTTACAAATTGGACTTGGAATTGGACTTGGCCTCCAGGGGTAGAGCCTCCTTTGGCTCCATGGTTCTTAAGAGTATATTCCCGTGAGCCACCAAAGGAAAGTGCTAGGGACGCTGCCCCATCTGTAAGAATGAAGGTGCGATAGGACAACAGAACATAAAGAAGTTTACGTACTCGCCATAACATTCCATGTTTGTAGTCCATCTCTGCCTTCATTCTTATGAACCAACCCACCTACCTCCGTCCATGTGTCCTTGGAGGATCTGGAGATGTCTATCTTAACCTCCGTCTATGTATCCTTGGAGGATCTGGAGATGATGTCTATCTTCCTTAAGAGTTGGAGACCTTTCTTCATTGTTTTTCCTGGTGGAGGATCTGGAGATGATGTCGATCTTCCTTAAGAGTTGGAGACCTTTCTTCATTGTTTTTCCTTATGGAAATACTTTTTATATCACTATTATAGACAGTAAAAAGATCTGGGGATTTACTAGTGCATTATGGGATACCTACTTTGCCACGAGCCAACTTAGACTTTGAGTTTTGTAATCTGCGAACCCATATGTAAGAATGAAGGGCAAGATGGACTGCAAACATGGAACGTTATGGTGAGTAAATAACTTTTAACCGAGGAAAATTGCCTATGTAAAGATCCATGGAAGTTTTTTGGAGAGGATTAACCAGTTGGAATTTAATGAGGTGGGGATTTTTATAACCTTAGATGTTGAGGACCTATATACAGTGCTACCCATGACCTTGGTCTGGAATGGTTTTGTGGTTACCTATATGAAGAGAGAAATACCCCAACCAAAAATTAGCGTTTATGAACAACTTTTAAATCTTGTACTCTGGAATAATTTTATATTTTTCAACAAAGGATATTGTCTTCAGACCAAAGGGGGTTGCTATGGGCTCACTCTGCGGGGGCCTGTATGCAAACATAGTAATACTCCAATGGGAGAGAGAATTTCTTGTTGAATAATCTGTCTAACTACTGTAGGCTGTACATCTGTTTTTTGGATAACATTTTTGTGTTTTGGGTTGGCCCACAAGGGATGATCCGTGACGACTTAGCCTGTATTAATAGTTCTACCCAACATTTAAGATTCTCCCACACTTTGGGAGAAAGAGACATTGCATATTTGGACATGAGATTGGTAAAGAATAGCTCTTTTTGGTGTCTTTCAATCTGAAATCTTTCGCAAGGAAACTTTAACAGCGCCCACCCTTATAAACATGAATTATAAACATGAAAAAGCTGTCAAAAAGGGGCAGTTTGTAAGAGCTGCCCATGTGATCACTTGATTTGAAACATTCCTTGGAGAATGTGAATTATTGAACGAAATGTGTGTGAAAAGAGGCGATCCCACTAGATTAGTCAGTGCGCTGCTTGTTAAAGTGGTGAATAAAAGGGAGAGAGGACATTTTAAGGCCGTCCTTAACCAGGATGTAAATGAACCACACTTACTTACAGAGATGGGTAACTGATGCTAGACTGGTAGGCCTATAATAGGTCCAGTAACATGATTGCGGACATCTATATAACAATTCGGCTATTGTTAAATCATGCAATATTTGACAATGGGTGGGTGAAAAACCTAACGGTGTATATAGAAGGGGACGCACCCGTAAGAATATCCTTTAAGCAGAAATTGGGAAACCTATGGTAGGTTATATGAAAAATGTGGGTCAGGTACAATGTGCACACATATCCTAGAGGGACCCTCCTGTGTAATAAATGACACCTTGATTAAAATAAAAAAGAAGGGTTCGTGTCTGACAGAGTGGTATATTGTGCCCTCTGCACTAAATGCCCCGCTTTCTATATTGGAAAAACTGAAAGAAAGCTTAAATGTAGAATTTACGAGCACCTTAGAGAGAGAAGGTTGGGGAGAGACATGAATGCCCTTGAAAAACATTGTAATGATTTTTCTGGACACCCATTTTTACATTTATTATTCTGGATGGACTTGAAATTAACCCAAGGGGTGGCTCATGGACACCAACTAGAAATACAGGACGCCATTTGGCAGACTAGAATGACTACAACAAGCTGGCCAGGTATTAATGATGCCCCGTCTCTAGCTTGCTTTCTAAAACTGAAAGCAGTAGACAGATGAGATGCACGCACATGTACTATTCATAGTTTATGCTATATTTGATAAATGTTTTGTGAAAGTTTTACTGTATTACATTATGTATTCTGTCTTTCACATAGTGATATTTTTGTTATACATTTTAAAAAGGTGTATTCAGCTGTTTAATATGTATGAACTCTTACCTGACAACACATTTTTATTGGTAGAGTAAGGGATGGATTTTTACATTTACAAAGTGACTGGCACATGAATTGCTGCTCTTCAGTTTTTTCTTATTTTTCTTATTTTTCTTATTTTACCGTGAGTAAAGTGTGATGTTATGTGTTTCACTGTTGCAGTCATCACATTTGGGTTATCTGCCCTCAGCCAGCCTGAATACCAGAGTCTTGGGATTTCTGCGTCGGATGCTGTCGCTTCTTCCATGACGTCAGGGGTATAATACATGCAGCCGATGCCATTACGTTTGTCTTTCTTGCCATGTGGTGCCCAAAGCAGAAGCAGTTCGCAAGTGCCGGTCGGCAGGCTCTTGAAGTTTCCGTTTTCGAGTTTTAAACCTGAAGTCTTCAAAAAGATAAGTACCCCATTGTGGATCCTTTTTTCTTGCTTTAACCGATGTCAGAAAAAATTAATAGTCTTGCCTGTGGAAAGCAAATGCCTCAGATTTTCAAATTTGCTGCATCACCTGCTTAGGCCCAGACCACCACCGTCCCTCGCTGTCGGTTTTGTGCCTTGTTCAATGCCTGAACTATTGGTCATCGGGCTATTTTTGTAGCTAAATACTTTCATTCTCCATACTGTGAAATGGCTTCGTTGAGCCATCCGACTACCGATCTTCCAAAAAAAGTAAGGATAAAGACAGAGACAGGCCTCATAGGTCCAAAACTGATGATTATGCTTAGTTAAGCTAGTCGCCAGTCCGCCGGTACTCTGTGAGGTGCTTTCCCAGCCCCTGATACCTGCTTCTACAGATTCGCAGGCCTATGAGACCCATTCGGAGTCTGGTATGCCACGAAATGCTCCTTCGATTTATGGAACCTGCAAATGTCTCTACCTTGGATGGGTCCGGAGCTGCTGTGCAGGCACTGGCTTCTGAGGGTATATTCAGGCCTATGGGTTTTCATATTAAACAGACTACTTTGTTTCAAGCTAAAAGTACTGAATTCCTCAGGCCTAAAGCTCGCACTACGCCTAGAAAGCAGACTGCCAAAGCACATTCTCAGGCCCACATGCCTCAGATGATTAGAATGGCTGAAGACCTTATTACCTTAATTAGGGGAAGCCAGCCTTTCCCCTCTGAGACCTAGAACTGATTTTCCTTCTGATTCTGCTGATCAGGAATCTGATCTCTATTCCTTCTTACTACCACGATTTACCCTTCTCTACTTATGAGGATTCTGATGCAGAGGATTCCATTCTCTCTGCTTCCCCTCCAGAGGATTTTTCTTTTGGTGAAGCCTTGCATGCCCTTGGGGAACATTTCTGCTGGGAAAGCCAGGACTATTCACAGTCCAAAAAGAGACTTGGGGAATTCTTAAATCTGCCTCGGCACAGGCCTCTAGCTATCCCTTCTGTTCTGGAGATTGTAGATGGTTTTCCTGGAATCCAGCCTTACCCCAGACACTTTGCCTCCAGCTCCCAGGAAACCTGACGGGTACTATAGAGTACCTGACTCTCTCAAATTCCTCTTCCAGAATCCTACTGCGGATCCAGAAACCATTTCCTACAGACCTAAAAGCATTAAGGCTACTACTGCCAAGAATCCTACCCCTTCTGACAGGGATTCTAGGGCTTTAGACAAATTGGGTAAGAAGGTATACACCTCTGCTACTCTGGCCATTAGGGCTTTAAATTGCCAGTTTCATATGTTAATGTATCAGCAGCATATTATGGGACTACTTAAACAGAAAATGATGTTGATTCCTGACTGTGCTGAACACAACGATTTACAAGAGTTGATGCATTCTGCTGACCAAGTTGGTAAACATACTTTGCAATGTGGTTTTTATGCTTTAGAAGCATCTTGCAGGGCTGCTGTCACCGAGTCTGTACTTGGAAGGCATGCTTGGCTTAAGGAACAAAACTTGCCAGATCATGTGAAGGCCAAATTACTGGATGCACCCTTAAACCGCCTTTTTGGCAACAAAGTGGAAGAAGTCCTCAAAAGAATGGAGGAAAAAGTTCAGTCTATGCAAACTGTTAGTTTCTTACAAGTACAGCCACCTAGATTCAGTAGGCACTTTCCTTCAAAGGACTGGTCCTTTCCAGTCCCTTTCAGGCCTTCAGTCCAAACCCAGGAGCAGCAGACAAAAAAGTCTTCAGTCTCAGACTGTGCACAGATCTAAGCAGTGGGGGGCTCCCACTTCCAAAGCAGGGGTAGTAAGCCACCCCCCATGGAAAAATTGACTGACTTATCCTCAACTCTTCCAAGCCTTGCTCAACTACTTGCACCTTTAGGAGGAAAGCTCGCCCTGCATGCGAAAAACTGGGAATTCTTTATTCAAGACAAATGGGTTTTAAACATAGTTTCCCTAGGATACAGATTCCACTTCCACTCTCTCCCATCCCCAAGTGGATAGCCAAACTGCCCCCAAACCAGCGGGCAGAGGCCCAAAAACAAGTTCTCTGTCTCCTCGGCATCAAGGCTGTTCCACCTGTCCCAGCAGAACAAAGGGGACAAGGTTTCTATTGAAGACTGTTCCTGGTTCCCAGAAAATAAAACTCCTGGCATCCTATCCTGGACCCGTCTATCCTAAACACCTTTCTGGTGGTTCCAAAATTCAAAATACTAACTCATCAACAGCTTCTTCCTATGCTAGCCAAAGATGCCTGGCTGGCAACTGTAGACTTAAAAAAAAGCCTATTTGCATATCCCAATAAGGGAATCTTGCAGGGAATACTTACGCTTCAGGGCAGACTCCATGCACCATCAGTTCTCTGCACTTCCCTTTGGCTTATCTACTGCGCCCAGGGTATTCACAAAGGGTCTAGCTCCAGCCATTGCATTTTACAGGCCGAGAAATATTCAGATTTTCCCATATTTGGACAATTGCCCGATTCAGGCAGAGAGTCAGAACTTTCTATGACAGCACCTGGCATTTGTAAAGAGACTTCTAACTTCACTGGGGTACACCATCAACGAGAAGAAATCACACGTAGTACCCTGCCAACAGATTCCCAGATGGCATTCCTCACTCCAGAGAAACAAGTTTATTTGACCACCTACTTCAACCTACTGGCCACAGAAACCCAGCTATCTGCAAGGAAAATCCTGCAAGCCCTGGGATTCATGGCCTCTTGCATTCTGTTAATTCCATATGCAAGACTGCATATGAGGAAACGTCAATGATATTTAAAAAGTCTATGGTGTCAGAATTCTCAGGATCCGTAAACAATGATTCCCATCATCCCTTGCCTAAGGGCAGAGGCCTGCAACCACAAGGGGCTCCCTTTCCCTCTATCCCCTGCTGCCCAAAACCCTAACAGACTTGTCAGACTATGCATGGGGGGGCCTCACATGGCAGGGCAATGTATTATGGGCAAATGGAACCCAATACATATGCACCTGCATATCGATCAAAAACAAATGTTAGCTGTACAGAATGCTCCGACGGCCTTCAAAGACCTTATTTTTCCAGGACAACTATTGGTAAAGACGGACAACACCACAGTTGTGGTACATAAACAAGCAGGGGGGACCCATTCCTACCCACTCTGCCGACTAGCCATGGCTCTGTGGAACACAGCCTTGAGCAACCAAGTGAACCTACAAGCTCAGTTCCTGCTAGGCAAACTAAATTCACTGGCAGATGACTAAAGCAGAAATCTTATGGACCCACACGAATGGAAATTGGAACCTAAAATATTCAAGCTCTTGAACAAATGGGGGATTCCAGATGTAGATCTGTTTGCCTCCACTCAGAACTACCAATTGAAAAAGTACTGCACCAGAACTCCCCACTGTCCAGCTTGGAAAGTGGATGCCTTGTCCTTTACCTGGGAAGGCCTCTCAGTTTATGCCGTCCCCCACCTCTCCTCTCAAAGGTCCAAGATCAAATAGGACAAGCCAAGGACAATTCTGATTGCACTGGACTGGCCACGCCAACACTGGGTACCCCCCTTTGCGCAGTCTGACAGTGCTACAACCATGGCACCTGCCTCAGCCTCCTTACCTGCTGTCCCAGCAGGCAGGCCGGATTCTGCACCCTCAGCTTCAAACCCTGAACCTTGCAGCCTGGCTAATCCCCCGAACTTTCCTCTAGCAACCCTCAGTAAGCAGGTGCTGGATGTCATTCTTGAGGCAAGGAGGCCTAGTACTAAAAAATCCTGTTCAGAAAAATGGAAAAGATACTGTTCCTGGAGCCAGTCTCGAGGGGTGGGCACAACAGTGCCCAGCTTTATCTAGTATTTTAGATTGTGTAACAGAAATGCTCCACAATGGCCTATTTTTCTCGTCAATTAAGATTCATGCCTCAACCGTATCAGCACATTACAATACTAAGCCACCCCTCTTCTCTCATCCACTGCTAAAACAATTCCTTTGAGGGGCGAAAAATTTGACCCCCCCCCCCAAGGAGAGCTCCCACTCCAGCCTGGAGACCTAAACTTTGTGTGTGGGAGAAACCTGCCCCCCCCCTTCCAGCTGCTACAGCAGAGTTGAAATTTCTTTCTTAGAAAACGGCTCTACTTCTAGCCATCACTTCTGCAAGAAGAGTGTCTAAACTGCAGGCCCTTAAGGCAGTGAACCCTTCATTATCTTCCATGCGGACAGGGTTTCCCTCAGGAGTAGTCCATTTATGCCCAAGGTGGTATCTAGTGTGGCTCTGAACCAGTCCATCCATCTGGCTACTTTTTTCCCCTAATCCCCAGAATAAAAGGGAAAGAATAGTGGGTCCCCTCAATGTGCGCAAACAGCTTAGATTCTGTCTGGACAGGACTAAGTCGGTCAGAAAATCTGACTAGCTGCTAGTCAGATTTGCTGCAGGGGCAGAGGGAAATGGTTTGCTTTGAAATGGCCTTCCCAAGTGGATAGCACACTGCATCCATTTCTGCTACAAACACCATGGAAAACCTACCCCACCGGGGATAAGAACACATTCCACTAGGGCTGCATCTGCCTCTACTGCATTTCTAAGAGGAGTCCCTACCAGGGACATCCTGGAGCTCTGTACATACTTTCACCAAGCATTACCACTTCTATCTTTTCTAAATCCAGAGCTGGATTTGCCACAGCAGTCTTCAGAGCATAATTGCTAGTCCTAATGCACTGCAGTTCATGACACCCATGCAGATGGACAATACAGTTGCAACTACTGAATCCTGTACAAGTGCACTCTATAAGCACTTACACGAGTGCATGGATCGTCCTATCCCAAACAGAACCAAGACGCTATCCTCTAAAAAAAGGAAGCCAATCTGGTGGTCCCCTGCCATAAACAAACTGTACAACAGAAGGAAGAAACACTTGCAAAAGAGAGTAAAATCCCATGAGTGGAGGAGCTCCCTGGTCAGCCACAGTAAGAAGCTAAGATCCCTTGCAAGATCCTCCAAAGCTAGCTATGAAAGCACAATCGCCACTAATTCCAAGGACAAACCACAAAGCATTCTATAGCGGTGTCAAGATTCTCTATGGCAACTTCCAGATCTGCTCTGAGTTACAGCACAAAGGCAAGAAAATTACAGAACCAACTGATATTGCCAACATCCTGGCAGATAGGTTCAGTGCTAACTTTACCCCCCTCTCACCCCTTAAAGGGCCCATATCTATACAGGAAGAATGCAGAGGCCCTGTAATCACAACTACGCAGGTAAAAGCTGCACTCTCTCTAAAGCCAAAAACACAGCATCCATGGGATTGGACAACATCCCAGGATGTTTCACACAAACTTCAGAACGAACTGGCTCCCCACTTAAGCACCATGTTCAATAATAGCTTCGCATCAGGCTTTGTGCCCACTGAATGCTGCACAGCAACAGTTATCCCACTCCACAAAGGGGGAGCCACCACTGATCCCTAGGTACTATCGACCTATTAGCCTGATGAGCCTGGTCTGCAAGGCCATAGAATGTATCCTCATGGAACTCATAAACAAAGACATAGGCAACCTCCAAACTCTGGATCCTACCCAGTTCGGGTTTGTGAAAGGTGGATCATGCCTTCTGAACCTGATCGACTTCTTTGAGTCGGTCACCAAAGCCATAGATGAGGGTAAGGTGGTCCACACAGCCTATCTTGACCTCACCAAGGCTTTCGACACTATCCCCCATTCTGGAATTATAGCTAAACTCACTAAACTAGGTATAAATCCCTACGTCCCAAGATGTGTTGCCAACTGGCTCACTGACAGAACCCACACTGTAAAAGTTGCAGACTCCAAATCTGACCTCAAAGCACTGACAAGTGGAGTACCACAGGGTTCAGTCCTGGAACCTCTCCTGTTTGGTATCTACTTCTCTGAAGTACAGGCTAACACTGAAGGCCTCTGGCTAATGAAGTTCACAGATGACTGCAAACTAGGAGCCATAGTAAAGTCCCAAAATTATGTGGACATCCTACAGAAGGGCCTCGCTGAGACAGATGCCTGGTGTCAGAGCCATGGCCTCAAGCTCAATGCCAAAAACTGCAGTGTCATCCCCTTTGGCAAAAACTCTGTACCCATGAACTACCACATAGGCAGCAATCTACTTAACACCGAATGCGTGATAAGAGACCTTGGGACTCAGGTGGACAGTAGTCTCTCCTTTGATAGTCACATCGCCACAGTAGTCAGGAAGTCTGTGGCACACACCATCATCCAGGGAATAAAAAGGTCATTGTTCCCCTCTACTCGACACTCATTAGACCCATTATAGAGTACAACGCCCCCTTTGGAATGTACCTCGCAACACATTTGCAGTAGCTGGAAATGCCACAGAAGTACCTCACACAAAGAGGATTACTGGCCTCAAACAAATGCCATACACTGACCACCTCAAAAACCTCCAGCTTTACTCCGTAGCATATCGCCTACTCCCGAGGTGATCTCTGCCTAATATATAAAGCTATGTCAAACCCAGAGCTGTTGGACGTGCTGCACTTAAAGAAATCCCAATCCCTCCGAGCTACACGCTCTAGGGACCTAAACCTCTAAACCACAGTAAACAGGACGTGCTGGAGGGATAGATTTCTGTCCCAGAGACTTCCCATACTCTGGAATAGGCTACCCATCTATGTCAAGCAAAGTTCTTCATTAGTACTCTTCAAGAGAAATCTTGAGTGGATAGGAAATAGGAGATACCCCCAGGGGATCACTTCTGTCTCTGCTCGACAGTGGCACAAATCACTTCTGTCTCTGCTCGACAGTGGCACAGGAAAATAACTCTTGGGTGGTGTAAGCCAGGGAACCTTGTTGGGTAGGCTTACGTAGGCCCTTGGGATGATGGGTTCATAGGAAGGTACTAGGCTATTAACTGCCTCCACCCTTCCTTAGCTTTGGGAATCAACCCAAATGTGATGACTGCAACAGTGAAACATGAAGAACCTAGTACAGATGTCCTTCATGGATGCATCTGCAGTCATAACAACTGGGTTGTCCTGTCATCAGGCAGCCCTTCAGTCGGCCGGATTCCAAAGTCCGGGTCCGGCTTCGGCTGATGTCGCACTCCACCCGACGTCATCTCTGTTGGTCTTCGGGTATAAAAGCATCAGCCGACGCCATTTTCCTCAGTCTTTCTTGCCGCGTGGCGCCCGAAGCAGAAGCTGTTCGCAAGTGCCGGTCGGTCGGATCCAGAGATTACTTCTACCGAATACTAATTCGAAGACTTCTAAAGCTAAGTACCCCGTTGGGGACTCTTTCTTGCCTCAGCCGATGTCAGAAAAAGTTAACAATTGTTTAACCTGTGGGAAACAAATACCTCATAAAGATTTCCACTCTTACTGTCTGCCTTGTTTAGGCCCAGCCCACGACGTAGCAGCCTGTTCGGCCTGTGCTTCTTTCAACCGACGAACGCTCAGGCGTCGGTCGTCGGTCGGAGTTTGCAGAACAGTTTTTCGGTTCTGATTTTGCGTACATTATGCCGTCGGATCCTCCGACTACCCAATCTACCAAAAACGCAAAGATAAAGACCGACACTCGGTCCGGTTTCGGCGAAACCATGGTTACAAATCTGAGTGTCTCGGTTTCGGCCGAAACCGAGAAAACTGATCTAAGTACAGCTGAACCTATTCCTACAACTGAGGCCCCTGCTACAACTTTTGAATCGACCTCAGAAATTTTACCCACTACGGTGGTTGACTTATCAGACACCATCCCCTTGGATGTCTCTACCCCAGCACGTGGTGCTGCTAGGCCTCCAGCAGCCATGTCCATTAAGGCCTTCGCCAGGGCTAAAGCAGCCAAGACTACTAAGACAGTGCCTGTTAAACCCCCCACATCCAGGCCCTCTTCTAGTTCTCAAATGCTTACTTTGGCAGAAGATTTAATTTCTTTAATTAGAGGATCTCAATTTCACCCAGACAGGGCCTCTCAGCCCCCAGAGAAGACACCTAGGGCAGAGCCCCCTGAGCCAGTGTCCTCTGATTCTGCTGATGAATCAGACATAACTGACCAGCCAGAGGCTCCCTTCTCCAATTTTGAAGATTCTGATGCTGAAGAATCCATTCCAGCTGCTTCCCCACCAGAAGAATTCTCCTTTGGGGAAACCCTGCATGCCATGCGAGAACAGTTCCAATGGCAGCAACAGGATTTTTCAGACTCCAGAAAAAGACTTAGGACCTTTCTGCACCTCCCACAGCACAGGCCCTTAGCTATACCTCCTGTTCTCTCTGTGGTGGATGATGCTTTCAATGATGTTTGCTCAGCTCCAGATTCTTTACCCCAGCCCCTGCCAAACCAGACAGATTTTACAGGGTGCCAGATACTCATCACCACCTTTACAAGGCCCCACTTGCAGACCCAGAAACTATATCCCAGGGTCCCAAGGCAGTAGCCGGGACCATAGCTAAAAACCCTACTCCTTCTGAAAGGGAAGCAAGGTCATTAGACAGATGGGGTAAAAAGGTCTACACTTCAGCTACTCTCTCAGCTAGAGCTTTAAACTGTCAGTTTCACATGATACAATACCAAGAGTTTATGCTTGATCAGTTAACTAAAAAACTAACCACTGATGAATCTCTTGATAAGAAATATGTATTAGAGATGGTAAATAACATACAACAGGTTAGCAACCTTTCCTTAAAATGTGGCTATGATGCACTGGAGGCTTCATTTAGATCAGCCATGACAGGCACAGTGATAAGAAGGCATGCATGGCTAAAGGAACAAGCTTTACCGGATCATGTTAAAGCTAAGCTGCTAGATGCCCCTATGGACAAGACAAGTTTGTTTGGTACACCTGCCCAGCAGGTTATGAAGAAAATGGAAGAAAAGGCAAAATCTGTTCAAACTGTTAAAGATTTCTTGCAGGTTCAACCCCCAAGGTTTAGCAGGAACTGGCCTGCCAAAAATTGGTCCTTTCCTGACTCCACAAAATTTCAAAGGGGCAGGAATAGACGTTCCAGAGGCAGAAACCAATCCAGAGGAGGTGCCTACAGAGGACGACAGTGGCAAGGTAACAACAGAGGCACAGACACAGCCACTGCCACTACATCAGCACAACCACAGTGACTTAACCCTAAATCCGCCTACCAGGGAACAAATAGCAGCTCCTCCTAGGCGGAAAGTTAACCTTATTTTCAAAGAACTGGCACTACATAACAAAGACAAGTGGATTTTACAAACCATAGATCAAGGTTACGGTTTCACTTCCACACTTTACCAGTCAAAGAGGAATGCCAAATCTACCTCCAAATCAAAAACAGAGGCTCTACCAGATAATGGAGTTAGCAAACATGAGAGCTGTGGAAAGAGTGCCAACAGCAGAGCAAGGAAAGGGTTCTATTCCAGACTATTCCTAGTTCCAAGAAAGGAAAAAGTTGGAGACCAATTCTCGACCTGTCCACCTTAAATACTTACATCATTGTCCCAAAATTCAAAATGCTGACCCTACAGCAACTTCCCATGCTGGGCAAGGAGTCTTGGCTGGTAACTCTAGATCTCAAGGAGGCATACCTGCACGTCCCCATTCGACCAATCTGCAGAAGATACCTCAGATTTCTTGCAGGATCAGAGCACTATCAATTCTCAGCATTGCCCTTTGGCTTATCTACTGCCCAGAGTATTCACAAAATGCCTGGCATCAGTAATCGCCCATTGCAGACTACAGGGAATTCAAATTTACCCATACCTGGACGACTGCCTGCTACAAGGGGACAACAAAAGCAAGCTGACAACGGATTTACAAAGGGTCATTTACTTGCTACAAGCACTGGGATACACAGTCGATTTACAAAAGTCAAGGCTGATACCATCCCAAACTAGGACATTCTTGGGCTGAATTGGACACAGTAAAACAAATGGCATTCCTGACTACAGAAAACAAAAAGAACTTCCTCTTTACTTCTTGGCACTAACAAAACTGAACAAGTTAACAGCAAGAAAAGTACTGCAGGCCTTGGGCTTCATGGCATCATGCATAATCTTGGTTCCATTTGCCAGACTACATATGAGAAAACTACAGTGGTACCTAAAGAATTTATGGTCCCAACACAGACAGTCTAGAAACAGAAATCCCACTAATTCCATGCTTAAAACAGGAGTTCCTATGGTGGGCTCAGGCATGCCAGTCAAACCCAGGCCTACCCTTTCGCAGAGGTCAAGCAAGCCAGACCATCACAACAGACGCTTCAGACCTAGGATGGGGGGCCCACATGATGGACAAATGCGTGCAAGGATTGTGGACACAGGATCAACTTCACCTGCACATCAACCTAAAAGAAATGCTGGCAGTAAAACTGGCAATCCAAAAGTTCAAACCATTTCTCAAAGAGGGCCAGTTGATGATAAGGACAGACAACACCACAGTCATGTGGTACATCAACAAACAGGGAGGCACTCATTCATACCCCTATGCAGAATGACCTTGGAGCTGTGGACCCTGGCACTCAGCTACAACATCCAGTTACAGGCAATATTTGTACCGGGAAAGACAATACTCTAGCAGACATATTAAGCAGAACCACGGATGCCCACGAATGGAAGCTGCACCAACATCTTCAAGACCATCTCAAAGAAATGGGAATGCCACAGATAGACCTATTCGCATCACCTCGCAATCACCAGCTCAAAAATTCTGCACAAGGACATTCCACCCACTAGCATGGAAAGTGGATTCGCTCTCCTTCAACTGGAAAGGCCTAACAGCATATGCATTCCCACCTCTTCCTTTGATACACAAGGTACTACTGAAAATCAAGGAAGAACGTCCAAGGATAATTCTGATAGCTCCAAACTGGCCAAGACAACACTGGTACCCACTACTGAGGAGCATGTCTCGAACAATATGTGGCCAATACCCCTGATGCCTTTGATGTTAACTCAGAACAACTACAGCATCATACATCCAAACCTAAAAACGTTGCAACGGACTGCATGGAACATCACATAGCAGCAGCTAATCCAGAACTTTCCCAAAGAGTAAAAGACATTATTCTTGAAGCACGCAGACCTTCCACAAGAAGGAACTATGCTGGAAAATGGAAAAGGTTTGTCATTTGGAGTACGGAAAGAGGAAAAGATGTGTCAAACATAGATATGCCTAACATTCTGGAGTATCTGGCCGAACTTCTTCATTCAGGCCTGTCCTACTCCTCCATCAAGATACATGCATCAGCTATTTCAGCAGAATACAGCTTTGATCCACCTGTTTTTAGCACCCTTTGCTCAGGCAGTTCCTCAGAGGAATCAAGAATGTAAAACCTCCAAGGAAACCACCATTACCAGCTTGGGATTTAAACTTTGTGCTAGAAAAATTGACAATCTCACCCTTTGAACCAGCAGCAACAGCAGACCTACAACACCTTTCATGGAAAACTGCTTTCCTACTGGCAATTACTTCAGCAAGGAGGGTTTCAGAACTACAGGCCTTAATGGCAGTGCAACCCTTCCTAATCTTCCACCAAGATAGAGTGTCCATGAGGACTAATCCTACATTTATGCCCAAGGTGGTATCCAGAGTGTCTTTAAACCAGGCAATCCACCTACCTACCTTCTTTCCCAACCCACAAAACAGAGGGGAAAGAATACTGCATACCTTGGATGTACATAGACAGCTACGCTACTACTTGGACAGAACAAGAGATAGCAGAAAGACTGACCAACTTTTTGTAGCCTATGCAACAGGAAGGGAAGGAAAAGCTATTTCCAAACAGACAATCTCCAAATGGATAGGAAATTGCATACGATTCTGTTACTCCTTCCATGGAAAACCAATTCCACAGAACATAAGACCTCATTCTACAAGGGCAACAGCCACTACCACAGCCTTCTTACGAGGAGTGGCAACCAAAGACATTATTGAGGCGGCTACTTGGACCTCCGTGCATACATTTGCCAAGCATTATAATTTGCCTCTATATTCCAGATCCCGAGCAGGGTTTGCCACTGCTGTACTGCAAGGGATCCTAAACACACCATAATCTACTTCTATCCTCCCCTAGTTGGCTATGGTATTCTACCCAGTTGTTATGACTGCAGATGCATCCATGAAGGACATAGTACAGTTTTGTATCTACCATAAATGTAGATGTCCGAACTGGATAGCATCTGCAGTCAGGATTACCCTCCCTCCTTCCCCTCTGTGGTACTCCTAGGGTGTTTACCCTCCTAATAGCTAGCTGTTGGGGGGGAGTCTTTTATGGTGTATTTGTTTGTATATATGTACATACATGCTTATTGTTGTGTTTACCTCTATCTATTTGGAAACATTGGCATCTATCCAAATTTTAGCCTGCAAGAGGGCTTCTGGCATCTGGGGCAAGAAACACTGAGGAAAATGGTGTCGGCTGATGCTTTTATACCCGAAGACCAACAGAGATGACGTCGGGTGGAGTGCGACATCAGCCGAAGCCGGACCCGGACTTTGGAATCCGGCCGACTGAAGGGCTGCCTGACGACAGGACAACCCAGTTGTTATGACTGCAGATGCATTCCTATCGGACATCTACATTTATGGTAGGTACAAAACTGTACTTTGTGTACACTTGCCATAAATGTAGATGTTAGTGTATTCACTGATGCAGTCCTGGTTACCCTCCCTCCAGCCCCCTGACTTCTCTCTTTTATCTGTTTTTTTTTGTTTGGCATACTTTATATTATGTATATTTGCTTTTTGCTGGGGGTGTTCCATACCATGTAATTGCTTCCTATTGTGGGGGCACCTGACATCTGGGGCAAGAAAAAAGTACAGTTTTGTACCTACCATAAAAGTAGATGTTCGAGTGTTCACACTGCTACAGTCATCACACTTGGGTTATCTGCAGTCAGGCTGTCCCGCAGTCGGCCCGAGTTCCAAAGTCTTGGTCCGGTGTCGGTTGCTGTCACTTCTTCCCTGACGTCAGTGCAACAGGGGTATAAAAGAGGCAGCCAACACCATTTTCTTCAGTTTTTTGTGCTCCCACAGTTTTTTGTGCTGCTTTTGTGTCCGATGCCCCCAAATAGGAAGGCAATACATAATCCTAAGTAAATTACATAAGTAGAAAACAATAGCTACAGCTGTAAGCAAATACTCCATATAGAAATGCATCTTAGAGATTGTATAAACGGGGAGCTATAGATAAAACCCAGGTAAGAAGAGGGGAAGGTAACCTGGACTGCAGCAGTGTGAACACTCTAACATCTACATTTATGGTAGGTACAAAACTGTACTATGTTCGTGTTATACTGCTGCTGCAGTCATCACACTTGGGTGGAATCCCAAAGCTAAGGCTGGGCGGTTGGTACTAAACAGGGTTTGGAGAAGCTAGTAGGCCCTGCAAAACTGCAGTGGCAAAGCCAGCTCTGGTTTTTGAGTATAGAGGTAAGTGCTACTGCTTGGTGAAGGTGTGCACTGAACTCCAAGTTGTAGCTTCCAAAATATCCTTGGTTGGTACCCCTCTGAGGAAGGCTGCTGATGTTGCTGTAGCCCTGGTGGAATGAGGCCTAATGTTACTAGGTACAGGTTTCCCATGGTGTGTGTAGCAGAAACGGATACAATGTCCTATCCATTTTGAAATGGTCTGTTTTGATATAGGCTTTCCTTGAGATCCTGCAGCATTGGATACAAAGAGCTGATCAGAGTGTTCAGTCTCGCCGTTTGTTCTTACACAGGGGTCGGAGCCGATCCTCGGCTCAAGAGTCGGCCGCATCGCAAAGCTCTGCATCTCAGAGAAGCTCGAGACCAGCCCATATCCCACAATCCTCCCTGCCATTACTCAGATCTGGTTTGCCGCTGCAACAGATCGGATCGAGGAGAGCTCGGACCAGAGAAAAATTTGATAATTTGTTACTTATTTCAGATAAGCTGCTTACTTTTTTTGGATAAATAAGTTTCTAATACTTAGTATAATATAGAAGTGTGTGTGTGTGTGTGTGTGTGTGTGTGGTTATTATTATAATATTCCTCTTATTATTCTTCAGGCACCTTTTTGTGGCTTACCCTTTTCTCTCGGTGTGGTTTTGTGAAGTGTTTGTTATACTTGTATAGATATTTGCTATATATATATACATATATATATATATATATATATATATATATATATATATATATATATATATATATAGGAATTGGTTATTAATAGTTATATGTTAAGTTGTCAATCTCGCCTTCATTCTTGCTGGATGGGTTCGGAGCTGATCCTCTGCTCCGACTCGGCACTTGCTTTAGCTCGAGAACTCCTTTTACCAGCTCGAGGCAACCCTATATCCCATGATGCAAGGCGGAACTACCTCAGATCTCGTTTGCCGCTTAGCGAAAGAGGTCTCCTTTGCCAGCTGAGGTAAGTTTTTTCTTGTGAAATAAGAAAAAGTGTAGTTAGGGGTTTAATTTTCCCTTTTAGTGTCAGTTTAGTCTGTACTTAGTTACAGCCCACCCTATTCCCTTGTTTTTAAACCTTTTATAATCTTTATTTAAAGTTTTTTTAGTCAGGCCTATTTCCCCATTGGTTATTCCCTTCCTGTGTGCTTGTGTAAGGGATTAATTTGTGTGTTTGTTGGGATTGTTTGTGTTTCCATCCTCCTAGGATGTCAAAAGAAGGCAAGGTCTCAGGCTTCATGAAGTGTGACCAGTGCTGTCAGAAAATGTCTCTGACAGACGGTCACACTTCTTGTGTTTATTGCCTGGGGCCTTTTGCACCTGCAGGACTCCTGTGCTTTATGTCATGCTTTTAGCCAGAGAGTCCTGCAGGAAAGGAGGAATAAACTCATCCTCCGGGGCTTACTTAAGCCTGAAGGTTCTCCTCCTAAATTAGGGTCAGGAAAACCTCCTAAACCACCGAAGGCTCAGGCTACAGTGTCCAAGCCTCCTTCGGTGGCTCCGGCTCCGTCGGAGCCGACATCGGCTCCGGCTGGAGCCGATACATTTTCTTTGCAAGTAGTGGGTTCGGCGCCGACCGGCTCAGACACCCTGACTACTGTGGCCTTGTCGGCTCCGGCTGGAGCCGACACTTTTTCCAGCATCGGAGCCGAGATATCCTCTGCTCCATCTGGGGTTCAAGGGACTTTGGCTCCGATGGCTTCCACCCGTAAGAGATCCCGGTCCCCTTCTATACTGAGTATCCACTCGGCTCCGGGGTCTCCTCTTTTGTCGGAGCGGAGCCATTGGAGCCGATCTTCGAGATCTTCCAGGCTGTCTGACCACGATTTAGAGGGTGGTAAGCAGGCTGTTGAAGTCTCAGGCACTGGCCCAAATGCTCCATAGCCCGTCTCAACAGACTTCGGCTATAGCCCCAATCCTTGAACGTCCTCCTCCGACTCCACACCGCAGTTCGGAGCCGGAGCTTCTCCGGCCAGGGACTGTTTGATGCGGAGCCGATACATCCTTCGGCTCCGTCCTCGGCTCCGATCTCCTCCTTGAGACCTTCCTTGGAGGGATCCGGTCGTCGGGTTTCCACTGTTGGCTCCGAGGGGGCTAGTGGCATCGGACCCTTGTCCGACCCCGCTCTCCCTCTCGGGGCTTCGGCTTTGGTAAGCTCGGCGCCGACATCGGCCTCGGAGCCTTCTCTCTCTTTGGAGCCGGCCATTCCTGTTTCTTCGGAGCGGGTGTGTTCCGGCCTCCCGGGGAGAGGAGCCTGTGAGGTGATGAGTGTCCTGGCCTCTGAGCCTGGTCAACGGTCCATCCCTCCAGCTCCTCCCTCTTCAGTGCCTGCAGATGCCTCTTGCTCTCAGGCCCAGGGATCCATCGCCCCAGGTTTCCCCACTGGGAATTTCCTCCTCTTCCGAGGTTTCTCCTGATCCTGCAGGGGAACCCCCTCGGAAGAGGACGTGTAAGAGGAAACACACAGACTCCCCTGAGTCTATTACATCTGATACCGACTTAGATGAGTCGGAGGGTTCCCCACGGTCCCCCTCTGAGGATGTCTCTTTTTCAGACATCCTTGAGCTCCTCAAACAGAGGGGGAATTGGCCCTCCATTGACCCCTCCGAGGATGAGTCGGTATACCTGGAGGCTTTGGATCCCGACCCTCCACCTCCTGGGTGTCTCCGCCTTCGACCCACTTATGCAGGTAGTGGCTCGAAGGCGTGGTAACTCAGATTCTGTGGAACCTGTCCCCAGAAGACCATCCAAGTTCATTACGGCCCCTTGGGACAAACAGTTCCTTTCCAAGGGTGTTCCGGTGGATGCTATGGTGGTGGCGGCTGCCACTAAGAAGGAACTGGCGGATCCTTCAGTACCTGTCCATCCTCTAATAAGGACTCTAGGACCATGGACAGGTATGGAAAGCGGATGTTTTCTTCAGCGACCTTTGCTATGCGTTCGCTGAATTATCTTTGTCACTTCACCAGGCTTCAACGAGATGTTCTCGAGGAACTGGGAGAAGTAGTCCAGGATCCTTCTGCTGCTGGGGCTCAGGAAAAGATTGCCTCGCAGCTTGCTATCCTGAATTCCATATCTAACTCCTCCATGCGGCTCATATCCTATGCGGCCGACTGAGCGAGCAGAGCCGCAGGCACAGGAGTTGGTGTTAGGGGCCAAGCCTGGATGCGGCTTTGTAATTTTGGACCCCTTTAAGGCGTCCTTCACTAATACCCCCTTTGGTTCGGCTTTGTTCGGACCTCAGGTGAAGGATACCTTGACCAGGTGTGAGCAGGACGGTAAAACTCTTTCTGCCGTTGGAGTCCAGTTTTCCACTCCTTCTAGACCATACCCCAAGGGTCAGAAGGGGGGGAAGATGTGGTTCCGTAAAGCCCAAGGAGCTACACCGGACACACGTGGTCAGTTTACCCCCAGAGGCAGAGGGGGTAACAATAATAGATGCTGACCTAGAGGCAGGGGGGGTCCTCAGAACCAGGGCAAAAGGGAGTCTCTTCCTGAGAAGCCCTTTCAGCATCCCTGAGGTGTTGCCCGACTGTCCACCCTTGGAGGCAGTCGGGGGAAGGATTTCGCTGTACCCAGTAGCCTGGCAATCCCTATCTCAAGAGATGTGGGTACAGTCGATTATATCCGAGGGTTACAAAATCCTCTTCGAAAGGTTTCCCGTACCTCTACAATCCCTTCCAGACATCTCACCCGGTCAAAGGGATTTGGCAGAGCAGGAGGTTTCAAAGCTCCTTGAAAAAAGAGCCGTCCAGGCTGTGCCAGCAGACCAGGTAGGATCCGGCATCTACTCCAGATTCTTTTTGGTCCCCAAAAGGACGGGAGATTGGAGACCAATATTAGACCTGAGCAATCTGAACAGATTTGTCAAGAAGGCAAGATTCCGGATGGTCACGCTTCAGTCCATTCTGCCCTTTCTGGGCAAGGACAACTGGATGTGCTCTATAGACCTTCAGGATGCGTACTTTCACATAAAGATTCACAGACGCTCCAGAAGGTTTCTCCGCTTTCGGCTAGGGACCAGTCATTACCAATTCAGAGCCCTGCCCTTTGGCCTCACTTCAGCCCCCAGAGTGTTTACCAAATGCATGGCAGTGGTCACAGCTCATCTGAGACGTCGAGGATTCCAGGTGTTTCCCTATTTGGACGACTGGCTCCTCTCCGCCACCACCAAGTGTCAGCTCCTTCAGTCCAGAGACTACACTCTACAGCTTTGCAGGAGTTTGGGAATTTCAGTAAACTTAGAAAAATCTTCTCTGCTGCCTTGCCAATCTATCACCTTTATAGGCGAATTAAACACCGTCAAAATGTTAGCCAGACTAACAGATCAAAGAATTCTGGACATCCAAAAATTTGTTGCTTCTTTTGCAAAGCAACAAGATCAAAGCCAGATTTATACTGAAGGTTCTAGGTCTTATGGCTGCGGCCATTGTTCTTCTACCACTGGCTCGCTTCCACATGCGTCTTCTGCAGTGGATGCTATTCACGCAGTGGTCTTTCCACAGTCTCCCGATGAGGCACGAAATCTTGGTAACACAGTCGTGCCGAGCTCATCTGAACTGGTGGATATCTTCCCCTCTTCTTCATCAGGGCCGACCCTTTATTCCCCCTCCTCCAGTTGCCACGGTCACTACGGATGCCTCTCTGATTGGGTGGGGGGGCATTATCAGGGCAGGATGGTCCACGGGACGTAGCAACCCATAGAATACCATCTGCACATAAATGTCCTGGAGATGAGAGCAGTGCTTTTAACGTTGCAAGCCCTCAACGACTTTCTTCCCGGGGACTATTGCAGTACAGACGGACAACATGTCCGTAGTCTGGTACATCAACAAGCAGGGCGGACCAGGTCCTATCCGTATGTCGAAAGCTCTCAGACTTTGGCAGTGGGCGATCTCTTCTCAGCGGTTTCTGATAGCAGCACATCCCGGCAGGTCCAACCTATTAGCGGACAGGCTGAGCAGATCCATTCTGATGCCTCACGAGTGGTCTCTCCATCAATCTGTAGTGGATCAGATTTTTCTGAAGTGGGGCACTCCTTGTTGCGATCTTTTGCTACTCCTCAAAACAACAAGTGCCCGATTTCTTCACTCTCTTTCCCCTTCCAGGCCAACCCTGAGAGACTCTCTAACCCAGGATTGGCCGGGGACTTCTACGCTTTTCCTCCTTTCCCTTGATTCCACAAGTCATTCAGAAAGCCACCGTTTTGAGAGCCAAGTTGATCCTCATTGCCCCATATTGGCCTCGACAAATTTGGTTTCCGTCTCTGCTTCGTCATCTTCTGGTGCAGCCCTGGCATCTGGACCCAGTACCGGATCTCTTGATCCACCAATCGGGTCAGCAGCACCGGGCCATTCATTCTCTCAACCTCACTGCTTGGTTGCTCCACTTCCTACCCTAGCCAGGCTACCGATGATTTCGGACTCAGAGACATTTTAGTCTCTTCCTTGAAGTCGTCCACTAGGACTGTATATGCTAGCAAGTGGCGACGGTTTTCTATTTGGGCGAATTCTAGAAATATTGACCCCTTTACTGCTCCTGTACATTCGGTTTTAGATTTCCTGGCGGAGGTTTTTCATTCAGGATCCTCGTCATCTACAGTCAAAGTACAACTGGCTGCTATTTCTAAGTATCATGTTGGCCTGCATGACAATAACATTATGTCTCATAGGTTATGCAAGGCCTTTCTCAGAGGAGTTTTCCTCCTAAAACCACCTTTAAAGCATCCTCCTCCGCAATGGGATCTGAACTTAATGTTGGCATCCTTGATACTGCCTCCCTTGAACCGTCTGCTTCATGTTCTTTGAAGTTATTGACCTGGAAAACTATATTTTTACTGGCTGTCACTTCTGCAAGAAGGGTTTCGAGATTCAAGCTCTCTGCATTCGTTCCCCTTATTTGGTTTTCATAAGGACAGGGTATCATTAAGAACTAACCCTTCCTTTCTTCCCAAAGTCGTATCTCAAACCAACATTAACCAATCTATAGACCTACCAGTCTTTTTCCCAAACTATTCCGACAGAGCTGAACAGAAACTGCATTTTTTGGATGTCCATCGTCAGCTCAGGTACTATTTGCATAGAACTAAACAATTCAGAAAATCGGACCAATTATTTGTCTCCTATGCAGAAAACAGGATAGGTCTTCCAGTATCTAAAGTGACCTTATCCAGATGGTTGACTTCCACTATTTCCTGTGTATACTCTCTCAGGGGCAAACAGCTATCTTCTAAGCCTAAAGCTCACTCAACCAGGAGTCTATCCACTTCTGCAGCTTTTCAGCTACTTGGGCCACGCCTCATACCTTTGTTTCTCATTACAAGTTGGACTTGGTCTCTAGAGATAGGGCCAGTTTTGGTTCCACAGTTCTCAAGAGTCTGTTCCATTGAGCCACCCGGGATACAGGTGCTAGGGACGCGGTCCCATCCAGCAAGAATGAAGGCGAGATTGACAACTTAACATTTAGAAGTTATGTACCTACCATAACGTTCCATGTTAGTTGTCTTCTCTGCTTCTTTCTTCCTCCCTCCTTCCCCTGGCCTGGACAGATCTTGGAGAGTTCCTATTAGATTGTTTCCTCCGGTACGTTGTTAGGAGGATTTCTTTAGGAACCATTGTTCCTAATTCTTTTAGGATAGTCTTTAGCAGGGTAAGTTAGCTACCAAACGAGATCTGAGGTAGTTCCGCCTTGCATCATGGGATATAGGGTTGCCTCGAGCTGGTAAAAGGAGTTCTCGAGCTAAAGCAAGAATGGAGCCGAGGATCGGCTCCGAACCCATCCAGCAAGAAAGAAGGCGAGAGAAGACAACTAACATGGAACGTTATGGTAGGTACATAACTTCTAATTTCTTGTTATCAACCTAGTGAAGTGTTTTTACTTCAATCATGTCGGAGAAAGCAAAATCCGGCTTTTAAAAGATGTCATTGTGGGCAAAAAATGTCCATCACTGACAACCACACGTTTTGTGTTTACTGTCTTGGCCCTCTCCACCTTCAAGAGGATTGCTCTATATGTCATTCCTTTAGCGGGAGGGTCATGACAGATAGACGCAGGAAGGTTATAGACAGAGGGTTGCTTAAGCCTGCCTTTCAAGAGGCTTTGGACAAATCGGATCAGGCTTCTATATCCTCGAAGGGGTCGAAGATGTTGGAGCCCATGTCATCGGCTCAGAGTTCATCTTCGAAGGTTCGTTCGCCGGTTCCACGGACCTCGGGGCCGAGCGAACGTTTATCTTCCACTGAGCCCCAGATCTTGGAACCAGTGTTGGAGCTGCCGCCACCGTCCATTCTTCGGTCGGTGCCATCTTCGGCTCCTTCGACCCGTTCTTCCAGACCGTTATCTGAGACGGATGTGGATTGTGTCGTGCAGAAACACATGGAAAACACGGCCCTTTCCAAGTTGATTGCAGTTTCCTCCCAGTTGGTGTCAAAACTAGAAGGCCTCCCCATATCTCCAACGGGTCCTCCTTCGAGACCCATCCAGATCTCGGAGCCGGGAGTGGATGACCTGATGATAGTGGAGCCCTCTGTGTCGAAACCATCCATTGCACGATCGACATCATTGACTTCGACTCCTTCGGAACCGGTAGGGGAGTCGCGGAGCTGACTGTCTCTCCTCGGTTCCAGGACCGAGAGTCGTACCGACCTGTCGGTGCCGAGACTCCCTCTTGGGGCCTCTGCGCAGACTGGCTCGTTTCCGTCCTCTGGGTCGGAGCCCACGGCCCCTGGGTCTGGGATGCTCCCGTGTTCTTCGGAACCGGCGGAGTCTTCGGCCCGGGGTTCAGGGGCTTTTGACCTTGTGAGGAAAGTATTGTCTGCACAGACAATCACTTCATCAGAGGCGTCTTCTCCTTCCCCAAAAGGGCCGCTTTCTGTGTCTGCCTTCACGACCCATCCAAAGCGTAGAGCCCCATTGCCTCAGCCACCCCCAGAGGGTTCCCCCCTGTTCCTTGGAGGCCTCACCAGAAGCCCCCTCTGATGAGGTCCCGAGGAAATGGTTGTGCAAGAGGAGGCACATAGATTCCCCACAGGAATCTCTAACGTCTGACACAGACTTGGATGAGGCAGAGGGGTCCCCAAAATCCCCCTCTGAGGATGTGTCATTTGCAGACATCCTGGAGATCTTGAAACCGAGGGTTGATTGGCAATCCCTAGCCCCCACTGAGGATGAGTCGGTGCTGCTGAAGGCTTTTGGGGCTCAACCTTCTACCTCCTGGGTGACTCCGCCCTTCGATGAATTAATGGAATTGATTGCTCGAAGGGCATGGGAGGCACCTGACACAGTGGAACCAGTCCCTAGAAAACCAAACAAATTTATCACCGCCCCCCCAGGATAAGACTTATCTCACCAAGGGAGTTCCGGTCGACGCTATGGTGGTGGCGGCAGCCACGAAAAAGGAGATGTCTGAGTCTTCCTCATCTGTTCATCCTCCTAATAAGGATTCTAGGACTATGGACAGATACGGAAAGCGCGTTTTTAGTTCAGCGACTTTTTCCATGCGTTCACTAAACTTATTTGACTCATTTCACACTTCTGCAGAGGGATCTCATCAAGGAGCTGACAAGATACCCTCCAGAGTAACGCAGATGCTGCTGTTTCAGTTAAGGTAACAGCACAACTTAATATCCTTACCTCCATAGTAAACTCATCCATGAGGCTCATCTCGTATGCGGCCGAAGGATCGAGTAGAGCTGCAGCTTCAGCGATTGCTCTTCGAAGACAATCCTGGATGCGGCTGTGCTCCTTTGCGGAAGCCTTCAAGTCTTCCTTTGCCAATGCCCCTTTTGATGGTGCCACACTCTTCGGGCCCAAGGTGAATTAGACACTGACTCTGTGTGAGCAAGAGGGAACGACCCTGTCTGCTGTCGGGGTCCGTTTTTCCGCTCTAACTAGACCGCACCCCAAAGGGCAACGAGGCGGGAAAATGTGGTTCCTTAAGAATCCAAGATCTTTACAAGCCACACAGAGTGATACTCCCTCCAGAGGCAGAGGGGGGGGGGTAGAAATGGAAGACGCCGCCCCGGTGGCAGAGGGGGTCCACATAACCAAGGCGACAGGGATATTGTCCCTGGGAAGCCTTTCCAGCACTCCTGAACGGAGGCCCGGCTGTCCTGCTCTGGAGGCAGTCGGGGGTCGCTTGGCTTTATACCCACAGGCCTGGCTAAATATTACTTCGGATTCCTGGGTAAAAAGCATTATAACCAGAGGATACAAAATCCCCTTCACATCAACTCCACCTCTACAAAGAAGGTTTCCAGTTGTGCCACCCCATCTGCGAAGCCCAGCAGCTGTAGAAATTTCAAAGCTGCTCAAAAACAGAGTCATCCAACCAGTCCCGGCGGACCAAAGAGGATCCGGAACTTACTCAGGGTTCTTTTTAGTTCCAAAAAAGACAGGGGACTGGAGACCGATCTTAGATCTCAGCAATCTCAACATCTTCGTGAAGAAGGAAAAGTTCCGGATGGTCACACTTCAATCGATCCTTCCATTCTTACAGAAGGACGATTGGGAGTGCTCTATAGATCTCAAAGACGTGTACTACCACATCAAAATGGCCAAACCGTCCAGAGATCACCTGTGCTTCCGGCTGGGAGCCAGTCAGTTTCGAGCTCTGCCCTTTGGACTCGCCTCAGCCCCCAGGGTATTCACCAAATGCATGGCAGTAGTTGCATCTCACTTGAGACAAGGATTCCAGGTGTTTCCCTATCTGGACGACTGGCTCCTCACCGCCACCACCGAGCGTCGCCTCATACAAGTCAGAGACTACACAGTCGACCTTTGTTCCCACCTAGGGATTTCGATAAACTTCGAAAAGTCTTGCTTATCGCCCTCAAAGCGCATTTCATTCATCAGAGCAGACCTAGGTACACGATTAACACTGCTAAAGCTCCCTCCAATAAGGGCGTCAACCCTCAAACAGGTTCTTCTTCTACTAGAGAGCAAGAAAGCCCCGGCCAAACTGGTATTGAACGTTTTGGGACTAATGGCAGCGCCCCTGATCGCAGTTCCTATGGGAAGATTACACATGAGGATCCTCCAGTGGCTGCTTTTCGCGCAGTGGTTTTTCCAGCACTTACCCCTAGCGCACGAGATTCTGATAACCGACGAGACCTCTCATGGTGGGTGTACAATCAGAACCTCACTATGGGGTCGTCCGTTTGTTCTACCCTGTCCGGCCACAATAACCACGGATGCCTCTCTGATAGGGTGGGGGGACATATTTCAGGGAAGAACAGTCCAGGGGGAATGGTCCAACATGGAGTACACTCTACACAAATGTTCTGGAGCTGAGGGCGGTGTTCCTGGCATTGCAACACTTCCAAGCCCTCTTACCTCTAGGAACAGTAGCAGTTCAGACGGACAACATGTCTGTGGTCTGGTACATAAACAAGCAAGGGGGAACCAGGTCTTACCCGTTATGCAGAGAGGCCATGAGAATTTGGCAATGGGCAGAGTCCACAGGTTGCTTTCTGATAGCAACGCACATCGCGGGGTCATCCAACATCATTGCGGACAGGTTGAGCAGAGCCATCCTGTTACCTCACGAGTGGTCCCTCAATCCACAGATGGCGGAAAAGATCTTCCGCAGATGGGGCCAGCCTTGCTGCGATCTATTTGCTTCCCCGTTGAATGCAAAATACAGAAGCTACTTTGCCCTTCTACCCCCTCCTGGGGATGTCCCCAGGGGCCTTACCGATACGATTGGCCCCGGGTCTCCTATATGCATTTCCACCTACTCCCTTGATTCCCAGATTTCTACAGAATGCCAGGAACCTGGAAAGGACAGTAATACTCATAGCCCCATTCTGGCCTCGGCAGATATGGTTCCCCTTTCTTCGAGCCCATCAAACAGAGGAACCGTGGATTCTGGACCCAGTACCAGATCTACTGACTCATTAAATCGGGAGTTCCTCACCAGTCTCTTCAGTCCCTCAAACTAGCAGCTTGGCTGCTCCGCTTCCCTGCCTAGCCAGGTCTGATCTACTTTCCCCGGCAGTTCAACACATTCTGGTTGCTTCTCATAAAGCTTCCACTACAAAACTCTACAGGAGTAAGTGGAAACGCTTTGTGTACTGGGCGTCTAGCCAACACTTAGACCCCCTGGTAGCTCCTCTACATAAAGTATTGGAATTCTTATCTATCCTCTTTCACGAAGGAGCTTCTACTTCCCACTAAGAGTACAATTGGCGGCCATATCGAACTTCCATATTGGTGAGGACTGTTCTCCCACTATGTCTCACAGACTTTGTAAGGCCTTTATGAAAGGAACCTTCTATCTTCGACCGCCCGTCAGAAAACCTTTCTTTCCATGGAGCTTAAATTTGTTACGGTCACAACTCATGTTGCCACCCTTTGAACCTGCTTCGTCCTGCCTCCTAAAGTTCTTATCGTGGAAGACACTTTTTTCCTCGTAGCTGTTACTTCAGCTCGAAGAGGGTCAGAGCTGCAAGCATTATCGGTCAGACCACCTTACTTGATTTTCCATCCAGATAGTCTCTTTACGTACAAACCCATCTTTCCTTCCAAAGGTATGTTCAGTTACAAATATTAGCCAATCCATAGAACTCCCTACCTTCTTCAAGAACCATACTAACAAGTTGGAGTATAAGCTGCACAAGTTAGATGTTCACAGACGGTTAAGATTTTATTTCGATAGGACTAAAACTTACAGTAAGACAGATCAACTCTCTGTCGTGTTTGCAGACAATAAAAAGGGCATGGCAATTACTAAACGTACATTATCTAAATGGCTTTCTGATTGTATAGCCTTTGTATACTCTTAAGTCAAATCAGCCCTTACCCACCAAACCTAAGGCCCATTCTACCAGATCCGTTTCCACTTCTTTGGCTCATGCAGCTTGCTTGCCTTTGGACACTATTTGTGCAGCAGCCGCGTGGTCTAAGCCACATACTTTCATCACTCATTATAGAGTGGACAAAGTCTCCAAAGACGGGACATCTTTTGGTTCCACTGTACTTGGGAACGTTCTTCCATGAGTCACTCGGGGTGACAGAGCTAGGGACGCTACCCGTGTGTAAGAAGAAACGGCGAGATTGAACACACTCACATAAAGAAGTTATGTCCTTACCATAACGTTCCATGTGGAGTGTTCATCTCGCCTTTGTTCTTACATTCCATCCCTTCCCCTCCCCACGTGTTTTGGAAGAACGGGTAGGACTAGATTCTGATCCACTTGTCTTAACCCCTTCCGGGGTATATGGTCCTGTGTATCATGGGGTATATGCTACTACCCTTAGTTATTGCTATGGTGAGAGAGTGTCTCTGAATGCCTGAGAGAGTGTGTAGTTCTTGCACCTGAGGTATTGGATTTTTGGTCTGGTTTGTTTGCAAACTAGATCTGAGTAATGGCAGGGAGGATTGTGGGATATGGGCTGGTCTCTAGCTTCTCTGAGATGCAGAGCTTTGCGATGCGGCCGACTCTGAGCTGAGGTTCGGCTCCAAACCTGTGTGTAAGAACAAAGGCGAGATGAACACTCCACATGGAACGTTATGGTAAGGACATAACTTCTTTTTTTATCCAAGTAGAAACGTAATTGCCTGTGAATGTCCAAAGAGTGTAGGAGCCTTTCCCCTTTATTCTGGGGGTTTGGATAAAAGGTGGGTAAATGAAAGGTTTGGTTTAGAGCCACACTGGATTACTACCTTTGTCATAAAGGAAGGGTTAGTTCGTAGAGAGTCTTGATGAAAAATGATGAAAGGCTCCACTGCCATTAGGGCCGTAGCTCTGAGACTCTTCGTGCTGAAGTTATTGCTAGCAGCAGGGCAGTTTTCCATGATTAAAAAATGTAAATTAGCTGAAAAAGCTGGCTCAAAGGGTGGTAGTGTAAGTTTTTCCAAAACAAAATTGAGGTCCCAAGTTGGTGTTGGTGCTCTTCGGGCTGGTCTTATGTTCTTAGCCCCTCTGAGGTACTGTCTTAATAATGGATGTGAAAAAATAGGAGGATCCGTGTTGTAATGAGCTGAAATAGCTGAAGCGTGGATCTTAATAGATGAAAAGGAAAGGCCTTTGTGCAACATCTCAGTTAAATATTGAACAATCTGAGGAATGTTTGGGACAAGAGGATTTTGGCCTTTAGCCTGGTTCCAGGCGCAGAATCTTTTCCATTTGTCTGAGTAGGTTTTCCTGGTGCTGGGTCTCCTGGCCTCCAGAATGACAGCCATAACAGCTGTAGAGAGAAGTGTTGACTGGTTGTTTAAATCTGGCTGCATGGCAGATTATCTAAAGTCTTGAGCTGGCTGTGTAGAATCTGATTGTTTTGCTGAGTCAGCAGGTGAGGAATTTGAGGTAAAATCCATGGTGGGCCTTGAGCCATGTTCCTTAATATTGGATACCAGTGTTGGCGTGGCCAGTCTGGAGCAATGAGCATCATTTGTGGCCTCTCTAATCTGACTGTTAGCAGCACCTTTGCCAGGAGAGGCAGTGGAGGAAAGGCATACACTGTTAGTGTTTCCAACTGAATGAGAGGGCGTTCACTTTACAAGCTTGTGGGTGGAATGTCTTTGTGCAAAACCTTCGCAGTTGGTAGTTTTGGGGGGAGGCAAACAGATCTTTGTCTGGGCTCCCCCATTTTTGAGTTATCATTGTGAATACTTTGTGGGTCTAGTTTCCACTCGTGAGGATCCATGATATTTCTTCTTAGTTTGTCTGCCAATGTATTTTTTTTTCCTGGCAGGAATTGTGCTTGTAGTTGAACTTGGTAGGTCAGTGCTGTGTTCCACAAGGTCATTGCTTGCCTGCATAGGGGGTAGGAATGTGTGCCCCCTTGTTTATGTACCACATTACTGTGGTGTTGTCCGTCTTTATTAGGAGTTGTCCTGGATGTAGGAGGTCCTTGAAAGCTGTTAGGGCATTTTGTACAGCTAGCATCTCTTTTTGATTGATGTGGAGATGCCTTTGATCTGCAGACCATTTGCCCTGAATACACTGTCCTACTATGTGTGCTCCCCAGGCGTAATCCGATGCATCTGTTGTCATTGTTTGCCTGGCTGTGGGTAAGGTGAAAGGTTGACCCTTGTTGAGGTGACATGCTTGAGCCCACCTTAGAAACCCTGTTGAAGGCAGGGAATGAGAGGTATCATTGTTTCCAAGCTGTGGCTGTGTTGAGTCCATATGCTTTTCAGGTACCATTGTAATTTCCTCATATGCAGTTTGGCATATGGTAGTAGTAGTATGCAAGATGCCATGAATCCCAAGGCCTGCAGAATTTTTCTTGCAGGTAGTTGGGTCTTTGTTGCCATCATTTTGAAGTATTGAGTCAGTTGTCCTTGCTTGTCTGGCATGAGATAAGCCATCTGGGCCGTTGTATTTAAGCTGGCACCCAGGAATGTTATGTCTTGTGAGGGCACTAGTTTTGACTTTTTGTTTACTGTGTACCCTAGGCAACTTAGTTTTTTTTACAAACGCCAGATGTTTTAAAAGACTGGCCTTGCTGTCTGCTTGAATAAGGCAGTCGTCCAGGTATGGATATATTTGGATTCCTCTTTGTCTGCAGTATGCAATTACTGGTGCCAGGCATTTTGTGAAGACCCTGGGCGCAGTAGATAAGCCAAAGGGAAGTGCAGAGAATTGGTAATGAGTTGTACCTGCTAAATTGGAGGTATCTTCTGCAATTTTGTCTGATAGGGACATGCAGGTATGCCTCCTTGAGGTCCAACGTTACTAGCCAAGCCTTCTTGCCCAGCATGGGAAGAAGTTGCTGTAGTGTGAGCATCTTGAATTTGGGTACTTCCAGGTATGTGTTTAGAATTGAAAGGTCCAGAGTGGGTCTCCAGGCTTTGTCCTTTCTGGGAACCAGAAAGAGTCTTGAGTAAAATCCTTGTCCTTGCTCCTGTGTAGGAACCTATTGAATAGCTCTCATGTCCATGAGTGCTGTAATTTGTCTTTGAGCTTTTGGCCATTGATTTGATGGCAGGTTTGGCATTCCTTTTATCCTTGGTAAAGTGTGAAAGTGGAACCTGTATCCTTGAGTTAGAATATTTGGGACCCATTTGTCTTTTGTGCTGACGTGCCAATTGTTTGCAAAAAGTGCAAGTTTTCCTCCCAAGGGAGTTGCCAAGAGTGATTTGCTTGGCAGTCTGAGGGGTAAGTCATTGTGATTGTCTTTTGATAGTTTGAGACCTGTCTTCTCCTACTTTCTGGGTTGTGGCACCCCATTGTCGTGGCTTGTAAGAGCCTTGTGGCTGACCTCTGCTCATTGGGTGTCTGTATTTGCCCCTCTGAGGTCTGTCAGAAGTTGGAAAGGACCAGTTTTTGGTTGGCCAATTTCTGCTGAAACGAGGGGGTTGGACCTGTAAAAAATGCTTGACCGTCTGCATAGATTTTGCCTTATCCTCCATTTTCTTTAAAACCTCTTCTGCTTTCACACCAAATAAAACATCCTGCTGTAAGGGTGCATCCAATAACTTTGCTTTAACATGATCAGGTAAAGTTTGTTCTTTTAACCAAGCATGCCTACGAATGACAGACCCTGTTACAGCTGCTCTGCAGGAAGCTTCCAGTTAATCAAATCCACATTGCAAAGTATGTTTTCCCACTTGTTCTGCTGCATGCAACAAATCTTGCATTTCCTTGTAATCAGGCTGCTCTGTATGTGTGCTCATTTTTTGTTTTAATTGAGACATCAAATATTGTTGATATTTCAGCATGTGAAACTGGCAATTTAAGGCCCTCATAGCTAGACTAGCTTTCCCCATCTGTCTAGTGCTCTAGAATCCCTTTCACATGGTACAGGATTTTTAGCAATAGAGGCCTTAACCCCTTTGGGACCCTGGGAAATGGTTTCTGGGTCAGCAACAGGGCTTTTATATAGGAATTTATGAGTCAGGGACTCTGTAGTATCTGTCTGGTTTGGCTGGTGCAGGAGGTAATGAATCTGGGTTAAGGCTAGATTCTGAATAAACATCATCCACAATGTCTAACACAGGTGGAATAGCAAGGGGTCTGTGTTGGGGTAGTAAGAGGAACTCTTGGAGCCTTTTCTTAGAATCCGAGTAATTGTGGCCTTCCCAGTGAAAATGTTCCCTCATGGTATGTAAAGTTTCCCCCAAAAGTGTAGTCTTCTGGGGGAGATGCTGAAGGAATAGACTTTTCCACATCAGAGTCTTCATAAGGGGGGGGGGGGGGAGTACTCCTGTTCCTCAGAAGAATCTGAGGTAATGGAAACCTGGTCAGAGGAAGCGTAGTCCTCCTCCTGTCTAGGCCTTTTGTCAGGTGTGGGATGGGAACCCCTGATTAGGGTAAGTCTTCGGCCATCTTAAGCATCTGTTTCTTAGGCATGGGGCCTTGCACTGGAGACGGCTGTACAGGCTTCCTTACTTTTAATGGAGTTTTCAGTTTTTCAAAGGATTTAATAGTAAGTGTAGTCTGTCTGAAGACACCTTCAGCAACTGACGGCCTTTCAACTGCACTGGAATCCCCATCAGCCATGGAGTCGGAAGGGCCTAAAGATAAAGGCTCTGGAGGCCCTGCAGTCTCCGCTTGGGAGTCGGATGCAGGCTGGGGTTCTAAATCAGCGGTCGTCAGGGGCTGCGTTGGCGCCTCACTGAAAACCGGCGACTGGCCTAGCAGAGGCCTCTATGTCTGGTTTGGGTCTCGGCTGCCTGTCCTTATCTTTGCGCTTTTTATGCATCCCGGTCGTCAGTTGCTCTGACGGCATGGTATAATTAAATTTTCTACCAAAATAATGTCGGGCGAAATCAAACCGACGTTTAATAGTTCGTTTGTTAAACCTAGCACAAAACCGACATTTGTAATAGGTGACTCTATCGTCAGGCACACTGACGTCCCGCTCACCAGGCTGAACAAGGAGAAGGTCACGGTGAGCTGCCTGTCTGTTGCTAGGATCCGCCACATAACACAAGCACTCAGGTCACTCCATGGCAAGTAAAATATGACTGTCTTTGTCCATGCTGGTGTGAATGACCTGAGACGTACCTCCCTGGACTACATGAAAAGAGACAGAGGAGTTCTCTGAGCATGTAGCCCAGGCCAGTATGACCCTGGCCTTGAGTAGCATCTTACCCTCACCAAGAATTATGCCACAATATGAAGACAAGATGATCAGTTTCAACAATTGGCTTAAGTATTGGTGTCATTCAAAGGGGATCCAATGCCTGTCAGCCTGGGATGACATGCTCGACAAGCCATGATGCTTCGCTAGGGACGGCTTGCACCTGTCACCCCTGGGCTTTCGGATATTGGCAAAGGCTCTTCCTACCCCCATAGTGCCTTTTTTAGGCAAGGCTCAAAAGGCAAACCCACCTCCATAGGTATCACAAGGGATAAGAAACTAAGAGTAATGCTACTCAACGCCAGAAGTCTAAACCTCAATATGCCACTTTTCGAAACTCTCCTTAGCATGGAGAACATCGATATCTGTGCAGTAACAGAAACCTGGTTCAAGGCTCCCGAGAGCACCCCAGCACTACCAGGTTATACCTCATACCATGCTTTTCAGCCCCAAAACTTGGACCGAACCACAAAAGAGGGGGGAGTATCAATATTCGTCAAAGATAACCCACACCTCCAGGTTGCTGGCACAGCATGAAGCATCAGAGACTATCCATGTGCAACTAACAGTGGGTAAAACTGCTTTCCAGTTTATAGTCTGCTACAGACCACCTTCCCAAACCCAGGAACCCCACTCTGCCTTCCTGAGAACACTGGAAAATATGAAAGTCTCTCCAAACACCATTATATTGGGCGACTTCAACTACCCAAACATAGACTGGGAGCATTACTGTAGCTCCAACACCCTAGCCCAAAGGTTCCTAGAATTTATAAACTCAAATGCTATGGAACAACTTGTTACCACTCCCACAACAGGGGAAAACATACTGGACCTGATAATCACCAACATGGGGACTCTATGCTCCAGACCAGAAGTGTATCCCTCACTGGTAAGATCAGACCATAAACTAATCTCACTGGATATTCACATCCCGACCCCATCCCCTGCCCAGAAGACCACAGTGAAAAAACTTCTCTAAAGCAAATTTCACACTCCTCAAAACAGAGGTGGAATCCTTCAAAGCCCCCGGGCCTGTGGACAATGTAGCCCAGACCGCAGAATCCTTTATAAACGCGTTCTATGAACACCTTCAGGAATGCATGGATCATGCAATCCCAGATAAAACCAAGACCCAATCCTCCAAAGGCAGACATCTTGTCTGGTGGACCCCAGCCATAAACAAACTATACAATAGAAGGAGGAAGCTACTACATGATGGAGCAAAATCCCAAAAAGGGAAGGCATCTCTGATCAGTATTAGCAAAAAAACTACGGGCACTTATAAAATCGTCTAAGGCCAGTTTTGAGAGAAAAATTGCACAGGACACCAAGGATAATCACAAGGCTTTCTTTAGTTATGTTAGGAACCTGGGTGGGAATTCCCAGATATGCTCAGAATTAGTCCAAAATGACAAAAAATACACAGAACCCACAGACATTGCTAACATCCTAGCTGACCGGTTCAGCGCAACCCCCCACCCACCAAAAGGGCAAATATCTATCCTAGCAGAGTGCTGCCCCCCTGACATCTCAAATGCTCAGGTGAGAGCCGCCCTCTCCAAAGCAAAAAACACAGCATCAATGGGACCAGACGGTGTACCGGGCTGCATCCTACATGAACTCCAAGAAGAGCTAAACCCAAACATAAAACTACTGTTCAATCTCAGCCTTACTACAGGATATGTACCCAAAGAGTGGCGTACAGCAACAGTGGTCCCTCTCCACAAAGGTGATGCCTCAACGGATCCTGGAAACTATCGCCCCATAAGCCTAACTAGCTTGGTCTGTAAAGCTATGGAAAGGGTAATCATGGACCTCATAAATAAAGATGTTGGGGACCTACAGACACTGGATCCTACCCAGTTCGGCCTTAAGGGCAGATCCCTGGTTGATTTCTTTGAAACAGTCACCAAGGTCATTGACAAGGGGAAGGTGGTCCACACAGCCTACCTGGACCTAGCAAAAGCTTTCGATACAATACCCCACTCGGGCATTATAGATAAGCTCACCAGCTTAAGTATAAACCCCTGTGTCACTAGATGGGTTGCAAACTGGCTCATGGACAGAACCCACATAGTTAGAATTGCTGGAGCCATGTCAGACTCCAAACCAGTTACAAGTGGCGTCCCACAAGGCTCAGTCCTGGGACCTCTCTTGTTCGGTATATATTTCTCGGAGGTACAGGCCAACACGGACGGACTGTGGCTGACCAAGTTTGCAGATGACTGCAAACTGGGTGCCACAATCGACTCTCCATCCGACACAGGCATCCTCCAAAAGGGCCTCATAGAAACAGACAACTGGTGCCAGAGCCATGGCCTCAAGCTAAACGCCAAAAAGTGTATAGTCATCCCCTTTGGCAAAAACAAAGTGCCCACAAATTACCACATAGGTGGTAATCCATTAAGTACAGAAGAAGTAATTGGGGACCTGGGGACTCAAGTTGATAGCAATCTCTCATTTGACAACCACGTGGCCAAAGTGGTTTGAAAAACATTTTATATAGCCCACCTAATCATGAAGGGATTCACATCTAGATCAGGGGAAGTCATCGTGCCTCTTTACTCATCCCTCATCAGGTCCATAACTGAGTACAGTGCCCCTTTTGGGATGTACCTTACCAGACACCTGCAGCAACTGGAAAGACCCCAAAAGTACCTCACCAAGAGGATCAAAGGGCTCAAACAGATGCCATATGCTGCCCGGTTAAAGAAACTCCAGCTCTACTCAGTGGCATACTGCCTGCTCAGAGGCGATCTGTGCCTGACGTATAAAGCCATGTCCAACCCGGAATTAATGGACATGCTGCACCTCAGAAAATCCAAATCCCATCGAGCTACTCGCTCGAGAGACTTGAACCTCAGCACTGAAATAAATAGGACTTGCTGGAGGGACACATTCATAACCAGGAGGCTCCCTTCACTCTGGAATAAAATCCCAGTCCAGGTTAGGCAGAGTCCCTCATTTCCTCTCTTCAAGAGGAATCTTGAGTGGATGGGAGATCGTAGGTTTACCCCGGGTATCACTTCTGTGTCACTGTTAGACAGAGGCACAGTATACTAACCTCGAAAAGGGCATAGCAAAATTAATTTAAAATGGGTGGCGAAAGCCAAACACACTCTGGCTAGGCTTATAAATGCCCTAGGGCAGATAGCCTAGTATGAACCTATGATAATCTGTGACGTCGTGTTCTGGGCCTAGGCAAGGGATACAGAAAGAATGAAAAACCTTATGAGGTATTTGCTTCCCACAAGAAATGCAATTATTAACTTTTTCTGACATCGGACTGAGGCAAGAAAAGGTTCCCCAACGGGGTACTTAGCTTTATTGAAGACTTCGGTCTGAAATTAGATTTGAAAATCTCAAGAGTCGGCCGACCGGCACTTGCGAACTGCTTCTGCTTCGGGCACCGCGCGGCAAGAAAGACTGAAGAAAATGGCGTCGGCTGCCTCTTTTATACCCCTGTCGCATTGATGTCAGGGAAGAAGCGACAGCAACTGACGCCGGACCAAGACTTTGGAACTCGGGCCGACTGCGGGTACCGCCTGACGGCAGATAACCCAAGTGTGATGTCTGCAGCAGTGTAACACAATGAACATCTGATGTAATGGCGTCGGCTGCATGGTTTATACTCCTAACAACCTGACGTCATGGAAGAAGTGTCGGCATCTGACGCAGAAATCCAAAGACTTTGGTATTCAGGCCGGCTGAGGGCTACCTGCAGGCAGATAATCCATGTGATGACTGCAACAGTGAATACTCTAACATCTACATTTTATGTTAAGTGTACACTACTGTACTTAAGTTAACCGATCCATTGCTGTCCTTGTATCCACATCAGTGTCAAGGCAATGAGAGCTGTTCTACTAGCTTTTCAGACCTTTCATCCACTCTTCTCCTCCTCAGGACCTCACATGGTGTTTGCAGACAGTACCACAGTGATGTGGTATGTCAACACACTGAGGAGGACAAGATCTTGTATTTGCTGGAACTAGCTATCCAGTGTCAAGTGGTACTTCAGGCAGTTTACATTCTTTCAGGTTAAAACATTGTGATGGACTCTGAGCAGGTCTGTAACTCAGTCCCACAAATGGATGCTTCACAGGGATGTGTTTCTCGACATTGTCCCCCAGTAGGGCATTCCTCAAATGTATGTTTTTTGCCTTCCCTCTGAAGAGACTACCTTTTTTTTTTCCTTGCCAGAGTCTCGTGTTTTCTGCTTTGGAAGATAGACACCCTCTCTCTGCCTTTCTTGGAAGGGGATGTTTCTTCATGCTTTCCCTCACTTTTCCGTTCTCATGCTCCCAAAATCTTGTTGGGGACTCTCTTGGCTGAGATGATATTGGTTCCCTCTTTTGTATTTGGTCACTGTGGGTGATAAGAGTTTGATTCCATGTCAACACCTTTTTTCTGGTGGTGTGATTAAGGTCCTGCAGGAGGACAGGAAACTCTGTGTTAGGAAATTCTATTTATCCAAATGAAAGAGGTTTTCTGTTTGTGTTTTTTCATAACCTGGATTCACTTTGACTTCGTTTTTTTTTTTTTGCTTCTGTTATCAGTGTGCACTGCTCAGTACTGGGTTGGCTTATTCTGTTAAGGCCCACTTATCAGCTCTCTCTCTTTTGTCTGCCTTTGTCTCCTCTCAGCTTCTAAATTTGAAACTAAGCAATTCCTTAAAGGTATCTTGCATATTCTCCCTCCCAGGAGGCCTGCTGCTCCTCTGGGGTCTTAATTTTGTTTTAAAAGAATCGACCCAGGCTCCTCTGAGCCTGTAAGTTTGCTTCCCTGCAACATTGCTCTTTGGAAGACTGTTTTGTTAGCCCTTACTTCTGCCAGATGGGTGTCTGAGCTTTAGGCCCTTATGGCTTGTCCTCCTTTTTGTTTAAGGACAGGGTGTCCCTTTGTACAAATCTGATCAACTTTGTTTTCGTCCTTGGTCTTTTAATTTGCGTGGACACAACCCATCTTATTCTTGGATTTCTATAGCCATTTCTCTGCTCTTCCTTTTCATGCAAGAGCCTTCCTTCTGTTAAGGCTCATTCTACTACAGCTGTGGTTTCTTCTGGCCCTTTTTCAAGGGTTTGAATACTAGTTCTATTCTTGAAGCATCTACCTGGACTTCTGTGCATCCGTTTACCAAGCATTACAAGTTGGATGGCATATCCAGAGCTATAGCTGGTTTTGCTAGGCCCATTCTTCATGTGTTCTAGAGAATTCTGCTGGTCTTTCCTAGTTCCTTTCTTTGTGAGCTTTGTCAGCCTGTCTACTGTAATGAGTACTGTACTGCAGCCATGATATGGAAGGACATTGTACAGGTTTGTAAAATCTTGCCAATAACGGTAGATGTCCTTCACTGTTTCAGTATTCACTCCTACCCTTCTCCACTCCAGCTCCAGTTTCTCTCTTGGATGTACTAATTACCTCTTTTCTCTCTGGACTGGTGTTCGTACTGGAGCTCCGTTCTGAGGATGGTACATCTGGACGTCACCTTTAGATATTACACTACACTGGAAGCATACATGTGATGTATGGCTTGCCTTTTAAAGCAACCTAAAGGCTTTGGTATACAGGCCAGATGTGCAGCTCTTGGCAGGGGATTCTTATTGTAATGAATACTACACCACCGAGGAGGAAGACATCTACTGTTGGGGTAAGATTTTACACAACTGTACTTTTTTCACTACTTTGGCTGGCCAAGGGCAATTACCACAAGCTTCCCTGCAAACTTGATTTATTCACACACGCGACTAGGGCTGTTTAATACACCCCAACCTGAAAACACGCAACTGCCCAGATACCCCCCCCAGGACATGAGGTGGGTACTAAAAGGGTACAAGCACTTTCTTTTGGGAAATTGTTTCTGGGTATCTGGAAATGTTTTCCTAGTTGGCGCCATGATAGGAACCCTGACCCGTTTGCCTGCAGTTCTTTATTAGTGAGTTACTGTTCTCCTCCTGCAGCCGTAGCTGCTCATCTGCCCTTGGATCCCCACCTTTTTTTCTTGTTCTAAAGTTTGTCTTTTGGAAAGAGTTTCGCACATCTACCCATCTAGAAAAGAGATGGCCCCACCTTGGCATATTATTTTAAGCATGAAAGCGTGCCCACCAGACTGACCTTCTGGAAACTGCTGCTTATTACTCTGAGAGAAGAGAATTGGAGTTACAAATTCTCATGGTGCGGGAACCCTACCTCATTTTTATAACCATACATGTACGGCATACCTTTTATAGCAAACTAAAGGCTTTGGTATACGGGCCAGGTGTTGTATCTCCACTATGGAACTCTCTTCCCTCTGTCCCTTCGCAGTACTCCAAACCACACCAACTCCATATTTCTCTTGTTCCCCCTTCGCAGTGCTCCAAACCACACCAACTCCATATTTCTTCTTGTTCTCCCATCTATATTCAAAATGGACATGCCCATGCCACTCCATCATAACTTCCCCCTTTACCTATTCTCATTTCCATCCCCTGCTACACCTACTTCTCTTACCATTACATTGCCTACTACACTCCATTAAACCAGTACAGGACACTCTCCTGTTGCACCTTGGCTAACCTTGTTATATGTTGTTACATCAAAAAATGTACTGTATTCCATATGTGTTATGCTGTATTCTCAGCCTGATGTAAATTGACTGTACTGCATTGTGTATGAATTGTTGGAGCTTTTCTTCCTGGGTCTCCACTGAAAACGGGCTCTTCTTGGCCCAGTGGACTTCCGCGGTCATCAAACTGAAATAAATTAAAAAAAAAAAACATAAGCACCAGATGTTCTTCCTGTTTCACTGTGGTAGTCATTACACTTGGGTTATCCTGCTGGCAGGCTACCCTCAGTCTGCCTGAATTCCAAAGTCTAGGTCCGGCGTCTGTTGTCGCCTCTTCCCTGATGTCAGTGCGCCAGGGGTATAAATGATGCAGCCGATGCAATTTTCTTCAGTCTTTCTTGCCGTGCAGTGCCCAAAGTATAAGCGGTTCGCAAGTGCCTGTTGGCCGACTCCTGAGATTTTCATGTTCGAATTTCAGATCCGAAGTCTTCATTAAAAGCTAAGTACTCCATTGGAGAAACTTTTTTTCTTGCTCCAGACAGATGTCAGAAAAAGTTAATAATTGTATTCCTTGTGGGAAGCAAATACCTCATAAGGACTTTCATTCTTACTGTATTCCTTGCCTAGGCCCTGACCACGATGTTGCTAGTTGTCTGTTTTATGCTAGATTTAACCAACGCACTATTAAGCGTCAGTACGATTTTGCATTGCATTACTTTGGCAGAAGATTTAGTTATAAGATATTGTCGGATAGCCATCCGACTACTGGAATTCACAAGAAACGAAAGGAAAAAGAAAAGGACAGGCATCCGAGGTCCAAAACCGACGAGGCTTCTTCTAAGCCAGTCACCGGTTCGCTGGTTCTCAGTGAGGCGCCTTCGCAGCCCCTGACGCCCACTACTTTGGATCCGCAGGCTGCTACCGACTCCCACGTGGAGTCAACTAGGCTGTTGGAAGCTCAAGGTATTGGACCTTCGGAGACTATTCCTTCAGATGGGTCCGGAGCCACTGAGCAGGCATCGGCATCTGAGGGTGTTTTCAGACCTACACAATTATACATTTAAAATGACTTCAGCTTCAAAGGCAAAGACTAAAGCACCTTTAAAGGCAAAGAAACAAGTACAGCAGCCTCATGCCCAAAAAACAGATGTTCAAAATGGCCGAAGACTTAATTACTTTGATCAGGGGTTCCCATCCCCCTCCTGATAAAAGGCCTAGGCAAGAAACAGAATATGGATCTACATGATCAGATTTCCATTTCTTCTGATCAGTAATACTCTGTCCCTCCCTCCCTAAGAGGATTCTGATGCTGAAGAATCTATCCCTTTAGCCTCTCCTCCTGAGGATTACTCTTTTGGGGAAACCTTGTATACCATGAGGGAGCATTTCCACTGGGAGAGCCACGATTTTTCAGAATCTAAGAAAAGGCTCCGACTTTCTTTTACTACCACAACACAGGCCCCTAGCTATTCCCCCTGTGTTAGACATTGTAGATGTATTTTCAGAGTCCACTCTGACCCCTGACTCCTTACCTCCAGCTCTTAAGCAGGACCGGTACTACAGGGTTCCTGACTCATAAATTCCTTTTCAAAAACCCTGCTGCTGACCCAGAAACTATCTCTCAGGGTCCCAAAGGGGTCAAGGCTTCCGCTGCAAAAAACCCTACCCCCTCAGACAGGGATTCTAGGGCATTAGATAGATGGGGAAAAAAGATTTACACTTCTGCTACCTTGGCTATAAGGGCTTTAAATTGTCAAGTTTCATATGCTCAAATATCAGCAATATATTATGTCACTGCTCAAACAGAAAATGTTGATAAATTCTGAATGTGCAGAAAAGCAAAGAAATGCAGGATTTATTGCATGCAGCTGAACAAGTTGGAAAGCATACTTTGCAATGTGGTTTTGATTCTTTGGAGGCCTCCTGCATGGCCGCTGTTGCGTGTTCTGTCATCAGGAGGCATGCTTGGTTAAAGGAGCAAAATCTGCCTGATCATGTCAAAGCTAAATTATTAGATGCTTCATTACAGCAGGATACCTTATTTGGTGTTAAAGCAGAAGAGGTGTTAAAGAAAATGGAGGACAAAGCTAAATCTATGCAAATGGTTAAGGATTTCTTACAGGTACATCCTCCTAGATTTAGCAGACACTGGCCTACCAAGAATCGGTCCTTTCCAGTGTCACAGACCACGAAGGGGCGGATACAGATGCCCAAGAGGCAGATCTCAGCCCCAAAGTTTGTACAGGCCTAAACAATGGGGTGCTTCTACCTCCAAAAGTAGAGAAGACAAATCACAGCCATACAGGAAACCGTCCCACTGACTTCCCCCTGCATGCACCAAGCACTTATCTTCTGGCAGCACCTTTAGGGGGAAGCTAGCATTTTTTTCTCAAAATTGGCACATAACCCAGGACAAATGGGTCCTAAACATTGTGTCACAAGGCTACAAGTTTCACTTCCATACCTTACCAAGGACCAACAGTTCGCCAGACCTGCCAAAAAATCAATGGGCAGAGGCACAAAAGCAAGTCTCATCCCTCATGGACATGAGGGCCATTCAACAAGTACCAGAGCAAGAGCAGGGACAAGGATTTTATTCAGGACTGTTCTTGGTACCAAGAAAGGACAAGACCTGGAGATACTGGACCTATCTAATCTAAACACATTTCTGGATATACCAAAATTCAAAATGTTAACTCTACAGCAACTTCTGCCCATGCTGGGCAAGAAGGCTTGGCTTGTCATTTTAGACCTAAAAGAGGCATACCTGCATGTCCCAATCAAACATGCAGAAGATACCACAGATTCAAAGCTGGCTCAATGCACTACCAATTCTCTGCATTGCCCTTTGGCTTATCTACTGTGCCCAGGGTCTTCACAAAGTGCTTGGCGCCAGTAATTGCATTCTGCAGACAAAGAGGAATACAAATATATACTTACTTGGATGACTGCCTCATTCAAGCAGAGAACAAGGACATTCTACTAAAACATCTGGCGTTTGTAAAGAGATTTCTAACAGGCCTAGGGTACACAGTCAAAGAAAAGAAATCAAAACTAGTACCCTCTCAAGCGATTATTCCTGTGTGCAAGCTTAAATACAACTGCCCAGATGGTTTATCTCACGCCAGACAAACAAAGACAACTGACTACCTATTTCAACCTGTTGGCAACAAAGGCCCAGTTATCTGCAAGAAAAATTCTGCAGGCTTTGGGCTTCATGGCATCCTGCATTCTACTAATTCCATATGCGAAACTGCATATGAGGAAACTTCAGTGGTACCTAAAAGTGTTTGGACTCAATATTGCCACAGCCTGGAAACAATTACCCTCATTCCCTGCCTGCAACAGGAGTTTCGTTGGTGGGCGAAGGCTTGTCACCAGAACAAGGGACAGACATTTACTTTACCCCCAGTTAGGCAGACATTAACAACGGATGCATCAAATTATGCCGGGGGGGCCCACATGGCAGGAAGGTGTATTCAAGGCACATGGTCCGCAAACCAAATGCATCTATATATCAATCAAAAAGAGATGCTAGCTGTTCAGAATGCCCTGACAGCCTTCAAGGACCTACTTCATCCGGGACAATTAATGATAAACACAGACAACACCACGGTCATGTGGTATATAAACAAGCAGGGAGGCACTCATTCTTACCCCCTTTGCAGACTAGCCATGACTTTGTGGGACACAGCATTGACTTGCCAAGTGCATCTGCAGGCACAATTCCTGCCAGGAAAGATAAATACTCTGGCAGACGAAGTAAGCACAAACATCATGGATCCCCACGAGTGGAAATTGGATCCCCAAGTCTTTAGCATGATAGCAAGGAAATGGGGATGCCGGGAGATCTATTTGCCTCTCCTCACAACTACCAACTAAAAAGATTCTGCACAAGGACTTACCGCAGACAAGCATGGAAAGTGTATGCCCTATCTTTCAACTGTAAAAGCTTAGCAGTATATACCTTTACTCCACTGCCTCTCCTCCCCAGGGTACTCCTAAAGGTCAGACAAGAGAAGCCAAAGATGATACTGATTGCCCCAGACTGGTATCCAATCCTAAGGAACCTGTCTCAATACCCAGCTTGGCCCTTGCCTCAAATACCTCCTCTACTATCCCAGCAAAACAATTGGATCCTGCACAGCCAGCTAAAGACCTTAAATCTGACAGCATGGCGGATAATGTAGTCCTACAAAACACGCTTCTGGCTAAAGCTGTGATGGATGTCATTTTGGAGGTCAGAAGGCCTAGTACCAGAAAATCTTGCGCCTGGAAAATGGAAGACATTTTGTGCTTGGAACCAGGCACAAGGAATTGACACAGCTATACCAAATATTCCTCAGATTTTGCGATATTTAACTGAGATGCTGGACAAAGGCCTATCCTTTTCATCAATTAAAATTCATGCCTCTGCAATTTTGGCTCATTACAATACAGAGCCACCAATCCTTTCTCATCCTTTATTAAGGCAGTACCTCAGAGGAGCCAAAAACTTAAGGCCTCCAAGGAGATCACCAGTACCTGCATGGGACCTCAATTATGTCTTGGAAAAACTCACCCTGCCTTCTTTTGAGCCAGTCACTCCTGCTGATATAAACTTTTTATCTTGGAAAACAGCTCTGCTCTTAGCAATAACCTCTGCAAGACGAGTCTCAGAGCTACAGGCACTCATGGCTGTGGAACCTTTTATCAGTTTTTATCCAGACAGGGTTTCTCTGAGGACAAATCTGACATTTATGCCTAAGTTAGTGTCCAATGTGGCTCTTAACCCAAGCTATTAATCTGCCTACTTTTTATCCAAACCCACAGAGATAAAGGAGAGAGAATTCTGCATTCTTTGGACATACACAGCTACGCTTCTACTTGAACAGAACCAAAGCTTTCAGAAAGACGGAGCAATTACTAGTGGCATATGCTGCAGGATCACAAGGAAAGGCTATCTGAAAGCAGACTATTTCTAAGTGGATAGGCCACTGCATTCGTTTCTGCTATTCACAACATGGCAAGCCAGTGCCTAAGGGCATTAGGCCACATTCAACCAGAGCAGCAGCCACTTCAGCAGCCTTCCTCAGGGGAGTACCAACCAAAGACATTTTGCTTGGAGGCTGCTACCTGGAGTTCAGTGCACACCTTTACAAAGCACTATCATTTACCACTCTATTCTAAATCCAGGGCAGGCTTTGCCACTGCAGTTCTGCAGGGCCTCATAGCTCATCCTAATGCTATATTAGCTCCAGCCTCCCAACCATAGTTTTGGATTCAACCCAAGTATGACTGCAACAGTGAAACATGAAGAACATAGTACAGTTGTGTACACTTACCATAAATGTAGATGTTCAAGTGTATTCACTGTTTCAGTCCAGGTTACCTGCCCACTATCCCCCATATCTTTGCTGGAACTTATCTGCACTTCTCTACTCTGTACAACCTGTGTGGTGTATTTGCTTGTAGGTTAAGTTATAACTTTTTTTTTGGTGCATGCATGTTTTACTGGCATCTTTTTTTAGCCTACCCTTTTGGGGGCATCTGACATCTGGGGCAAGAAAAATTGAAGAAAATGGCGTCTGCTGCATCATTTATACACCTGGAGCACTGACGTCAGGAAAGAGGCGACCGCAACCGACGCCGGACCTAGACTTTTTGGAATTCAGGCTGACTGAGGGTAGCCTGCCAGCAGGATAACCCAAGTGTAATGACTGCAACAGTGAATACACTCTAACATCTACATTTATGGTAAGTGTACACAACTGTACTTTTCTTGAACTAGCCCTACTGTTATGCATAAAGTGGTTTCAGAGCTTATTTTAAGCAAGGCCAATCTGAAGTCTTCCCAGAACCTAAAAGAAGCGAGAGAGCATATCGCATACTCTGGACGTCTGCAAGTAGATCAGAAGCTATTTGCAGTTGCAGCTGTTTTGTCTAAGCGCCGTTTCATCCCATGTGCCTTCCGTTTTGCATTCCATTCTCTTGTTTGCTAAAGTTTTTGGTCAGTCTGCCTGTAATGCCAGCCATCTTGTACAGCAACTTTAATCTGACCTCTCTGACCTATTTGCTAATACAGGCCACCACTGTCAACATCAGTGGGCTCAGGGCTGAACCCTGATGCACACCCACTCCCTCTGGGGACCCCTCAGAGTAAGATGTCATTGAGCACTTGTACATGGCCTGCACCAATACGTTTGGGACTTAAAGCCATCGCAGGATTGCCCATTTTGTCTTTCTCAACTATCACTCTTATCGTACCCATCGGGTTGGTTGTGGCTTCCTGTTTTGAATCGGCATTACTGGTCTCCATCTTACTTTCTACTACTCTATGCATTAATTGTCAGTCACCCTCTGTAGGACTTTCATGCAGTGTGACAGAGACTGATGCCTCCTATGCCCACAGTTGTGAATGTCCCCTTTTGTTTTTGTATACTGGCTATATTTACACACCTGCACTACGTGTTGTTGCGTCTTTCTGCTTTGCCCACAGTTGTGAATGTCCCCTTTTGTTTTTGTATACTGGCTATATTTACACACCTGCACTACGTGTTGTTGCGTCTTCTGCTTTTCCCGGTTAGGGGTCGCCACAGCGGAACTCCGGTCCGCTAATGATTGGTAGTTTATCTTTACGTGCAGAGTTACCAGCCCTGACACACCACCTTCAACGAAGGTACGTCCATTCGCGTATGTCTCCATGCAGAAGACTCTCTAGCTGAGAATCGAACTGGACAGCGTCTTACTGTGAGACGACAATGCTACCGCAGCACCACCACCAACTCTACTTCGTGTACTAAACTTAAATAATTGTTGATTAATAGACCACGGTTGCAGTATCTGCATGCTCCATCCATTCCCTTTTGCTTTTTGTTAGGTTTGTGCCAGGGGATCTGATTCATGTGATTCATTACTGTTCATTTTCTCTAGTGGAGCTCTAGCCTGCCTGCCCTTGGGCAAGAAAGCTGTGAAAGTTTTTGACACTCCTGCCACTGACCTTGTACTGCTTTCCTCCAGCTTTTCAATGGCATGGGAGCTTTCCTAAAGCTTTGGAAGCTGGCCGGCTAGTCCAGTTCTTGGCAGGGTATTTCATAGAGTTTGGGCTATGCCAGCAGTGATCTAATATCTATTGTTGGCGTAAGTTTACTTAAATGGCTGTACTGTCCTGTTGGAGTTAGTTGGACTCTGTGCCAGTATGTTGAGTAACTGCACAGGTGATCCTTAAGGTCAGCCAAATTTAGTGGGTTTCACATTTTCCAGTTGTGTAGGAACCTATACAAAATTTGAGATTGCATTTTCTTGAAACAGAGGAATGTACTGGGATATCCCAGTCTGAGACTTAAGTACAGCACATGCCCACATTCACCCTCACAATTCTAAGTTTTTAGGTTATTGCAGCTTTCTTTGCTGTAAGCCCTTGCTGGGTCTATTGCTGTGCAGGACAATTGTGGATGCATGGTTGGATGTGCGTGTGTAGAATTTTCTTTTTTGCATAAAGAAAAATGTGTATCCTTCAGAACGAATTTGAGTCAGTTTCTGAGGGCTACCCTGTTGCCTTCTGATTCTACACAAATGTTTTCATTCGCTATTATGATAGCCTTCTCTTAAATGGCATTGCTTCCATTTAAGGGCATTTTGTTAAACTTTAATGAAATGTTTTCAGTTTAATTATTACCTGAGCTGTGTCTTCAAATGGTCTGCTGTGATCAGTGTACCAACTTTTTTAAGAATTAAGTTCTTAGGACTTGGTAGAGTGCTGACCCAGTGATAACAGAGTAGGCTTCCCCTTTAAAAATAAGTTCCCAAAAATCTGACACCGCAGTCTCTGCGACTGAAATGGATTTCAGCATGGAGCTGTCACGCTAAAGCTTGCAGGGTCCCCCCCCAGTTGTATCTGAAGTTCAAACAAAATATTCTAGATTCTTCCTGAAAATTCCAATTTAAACCTGCTGTGGGCAGGTCTTAGTCTGTAAACTAGCAGTGTATTAAACCATATTCAGCATTACATGCCCAAGAAAAAGGACATTTTTAGTCTAGTGGCTTAATCAGTCAACAGATGGCTAAAATTAAATAAAATAGAACTTGTTTGACCTCTTCCTTGCCATTTTGGTTACAGCAGACAACCCATTTTGCATCCTCCCTGGGCTGACAGCTTGGTGTGCATCTGTACCATGTAAGTGGTGTGCTTTTTTGAAATGGAAAATTTAACTAAACATGCAGTAAGACAGACTGAAAAGAAAGTAGCAGTGCATACAGTGCTAAAATTGGAGGGGAGACTGGCGTGCTGTATGTTTCAAATCACCCTTGCAATAGAATAACTCTGAATTCTAGGGTTCATGGCTTCTAAGATTCTCTTGAGTTATCTAACCATATTGCAAGTGAGAGATTTGGTGGCTTTTAAAAGTACATAGGCCCAACATTCTCATTCTCTGGAATTTCACATTTCCTTTTTTTTTTGGTTTTGTCAAAAAGGAACAGTGGTGGAGACGGCAAATGTCTCTAAATCCCAGGTCTTCCCTTCTTCCAAGTCCATCTGTTTCTGTCATCTCTGATTCTGCTTTCAGAGCAGTTTCTATGGGGGTAAAGTTGAATGCCTGTGGAACTCTTCAAACACACAGAGATGTGAGATAATAGCTGGGAGCCATGCTATAATGTCTTATTTGTTGTTCCCAGGACCTCTTCTGGTGATGTGTTACATAAACAGGAAGTAGGGGGCACAGAGTGTTGCCTTCTGTGCCGGCGGGTTACGATGGCTTGGGAAGTAACTGTATGGCAGTCCTTTAAACTACAAGCATCTTGCATTCTGTCAGAGCAAACTGTATTGTCAGACAAGCTGAGCAGGATCAGGACAACCCTTCACAAATAGAAACTGAATGGGAGAGCTTCCAGGAACTGACCCAGTTGTGGGAAACTCCTCGTAGGTCCATTAGTCTGCTGTCAACTAAACAAATTCTATACCAGGATTCCTTGTAAGCAAACATGGAAAACAAATGCATCTTGTTCCAAACAGTAATACTCCTTTTATGCTTTTCCACCCTTTTCAGTGTTAGCCAGGGTAATTCTGAAGATTCAAAAGAGCTCCCGATGAATATTTGACTCCATTTTGGCCCAGACAGCATTTGCTCTCCTTATGAAACTGACCAAGGTTAATTACTCCAAACTTCCTCATGGACTGGATCTAGTCACGCAAGACAGGAGTCGTCTAGTACATACCAGTCTTGGTCAACATGAATTGACCACCTGGATGATTCAATTCCAATACTTTTTATAGACTTAGTACCTGCTGCATGTCCACATGAAATAAGGTTCATAGGTAGGTACTAGGCTGTCTGCCCTGGGGCCTATACAAGCTCGGCCAAAAAGGTACCCTGGCTTTTGCCACCCAAGAAAATTATTTTGCTGTGCCACAGTCGAGCAGAGCCACAGAGGTGATCTCCGGGGTGAATTTCATATTTCCCATCCAATCATCAAGATTTTTCTTGAGTGCTAATGAGGAGCTTTGTTTGATATAGATAGGTAGTTTATTCCAGAGTATGGGAAGTCTCTGGGACAGGAATCTATCCCTCAGGCATGTTCTGTTTTTTTGTGGTGTCAAGGTTTAGGTCCCTAGAGTGTGTAGCTCAGAGAGATTGGGATTTATTTAAGTGGGGCATGTCCAACACCTCTGGGTTTGACATAGCTTTGTATGTTAGGCAGAGATCACCTCTGAGTAGGCGATATGCGACTGAGTAAAGCTGGAGTTTTTTTAGACCGTCTGCATAGGGCATCTGTTTGAGGCCGGTAATCCTCTTTGTGCGGTATTTCTGCGGCCTTTCCAGTTGTAGATGTCTTGTGAGGTACATGCCAAAAGGGGCGTTGTACTCTAATGGGTCTAATGAGTGATTGAGTAGAGGGGAACAATGACATCTTTTTTTTTCTGGATGAGAAACCTTTTGTGATGAGGTGTGCCACGTAGAAGGATTTCCTGACTACTGTGGCGATGTGATTATCAAAGGAGCGGCTACTGTCCACTTGTGTCCCAAGGTCTCTTATCACACTTTTGGTGTTAAGTATGCTACCGCCTATGTTGTAGTTCATGGGTACAGAGATTTTACCAAAGGGGATGACCATGTACTTTTTGGCATTGAGCTTGAGGCCATGGCTTTGACACCAGGCATCTGTCTCAGTGAGGCCTTTTTGTAGGATGTCCACCTCGTTAGTTTTGATTATGGCTCCTAGTTTTCAGTCATCTGCGAACTTCTTTAGCCAAAGACCTTCTGTGTTAGCCTGTACTTCAGAGAAGTAGATACCAAGCAGGAGAGGACCCAGGACTGAACCCTGTGGTACTCCACTTGTCACTGGTCTGAAGTCAGATTTGGAGTCTGCTACTTTCACAGTGTGGGTTCTGTCAGTGAGCCAGTTGGCATCCCATCTTGTGACAGGGATTTATACCTAGTTTAGCGAGTTTATCTATAATTCCAGAGTGGGGGATGGTGTCTAAAGCCTTGGCAAGATCTGGATAGGCTGTGTGAACCACCTTACCCTTGTCAATGGTTTGGTGACTGCTTCAAAGAAGTCTATCAGGTTTAGGAGACCTGATCTGCCTTTTACAATGTCTTTTTGGTTATAAGTTCCATGATAATACTTTCCATGGCCTTGCAGACCAGGCTCGTCAGGCTAATGGGGCAGTAGTTCCCGGGGTCCATGGTGGCTCCCCCCTTGTGGAGTGGGATAACAGTCGCTGTGCGCCATTCAGCAGGCAAAAAGCCTGAGGTGAGGCTATGATTGAACATGATATTTAGGTGGGGTGCCAGTTCGTTCTGTAGTTCATGTAGAACGCAGCCTGAGATGTTGTCTGCTCCCATGGATGCTGTGTTCTTGGCTTTGGAGAGTGTGTTTTTTACCTGTGCAGACATGATTACAGGAACTTTGCATTCTTCCGGTATAGAGAGAGGTTCAGTGCTAACTTTACCCCCCCCCCCACCCTGTAAAGAGCCCATCAGCCAGGATGTTGGCAATATCCGTTGGTGCTGTATATTTAGTGCCATTGTGCTGCATCTCAGAGCAGATCTGAGTGTTGCCATTGAAAGTCTTGACATAGCTATAGAATGCTTTGTGGTTGTCTTTAGAATCAGTGGCGATTTTGTTTTCATAACTAGCTTTGGAGGATTTTACCAGGGATCGCAGCGTCTTACTGAGGCTGACCAGGGAGCTCCTCCACTCATGGGATTTTACTCTTGCAACGGTTTCTTCCTTCTGTTGTACAGTTTGTTTATGGCAGGGGACCACCAGATTGGCCTTTTTTTTTTTTTTTTTTGGGGAGGATAGCATCTTGGTTCTGTTTGGAATAGCATGATCCATAAACTCGTAAGTGCTTATAAAGTGCAATTGTGTAGGATTCCGTAGTCGTAACTGTATTGTCCATCTGCGTGGGTTTCATGAAGTTTACCACTTCTGTCTTAAGCATGAAGTTGGCTTTGGATACATTTTTTACCATGGTTTCCTTAATGGGGGTGGGGGCAGAATGTGGATATCTAGGGTAATTAGCTTTTCTCTGAGCAAGTGAGGAAAGTAAGTAACAAAACTGTTTTCCTCTAGGTAATGAGGACGGTTGAGTGCTGTAGTAATTTAGTAGCTTATTTAGTGCTTACAACAAGTTCTGAACAAGTGCTGAGCACGAATAAGCAAATTCAAGTGCTAAAACTAAGCATCTATCTGGACCAAACTAGTTAAGGAAAGGGGGGAAACAAGTGCAAATGCGGGCATTTTAAATCAGAAAGTTGAGAGAGATGGAAAAAGTGCCCAAACAGCCAATAACTACAATTTCTGGGCCAGAACCTCTCCTTATGTGGTAGATAGGTTACCTAGTGCTTGCCACTCCCACTGATGAGCTAGAAGGTTTCCCTCCAACACAGAAAGCTTGTGTGGGGCTCAGAAGCTTACAGACAGTCCTGGATACAGCAAATCTGAATCTGGACTGCACTAGTTACAGGAAAGGTATGTATTTGTATGTACGTGTGTGTGTGTGTGTGTGTGTGTGTGTGTGTATATGTATGTATGTGTGTGTATATATGTATATATGTATATATATATATATATATATATATGTATATATATATATATATATATATATTTGTGTGTGTGGCTAAAACAGCAGTAAAAACTATTCAAATGCAGTGCAAGCTAGCACACTTAAGTATGTAGCAGTGTTAGACGGAACAGTTTAAAAAATGCAATTAAATTTAAAAAATGACTAAAAACAAGTGCAGAAGGAGTCTATTAGGTAGAATGAGGTAAAGAAATGGGACTGGGGGGAGTGTCCCAGATCAAATCTACAGTGGGGGCGGGCAACTGCAAAAGCCTCCAAATTTAAGAACCAGACAGGAATAAGGAGGGTGGAGGAACACCCAACACCTTCAGCAGAGATCTGAAAACTATACAGTGAAGCAAAAATAACAGTGCACAACTCTGAAGTCAGCCAAACAACAATTACCAGTACACTATTCTGAAGTGCCAGAAAAATATACTCGGCTCTGTATATCTCCAGATAGTTTGAAGTGCACTGTCAGGACACAGGAAGGCTCCAACAATGATATGCAGACTTTTTACTACTGAGGGGGCAAGAAAATGGAAAAATGTACATTAAGTGGAAGCCCCCCTCGCTAGTTAATGCTTCGTTGATCACCAAGGTTCTATACGGGAATATGTATTGCCAGTTCTGAAATATTTGTGATTTTCCTCCGGCCTGTATTGTGCTTAAAACAGTTCCTGAAAGGAGTTTTACACCAAAGGCCTTCTAAATGGGCTGCTCCTCCTTGGGATCTCCATTTTCTACTGGTAAGAGTGTCTCCTTTTAAACTTGCTTATCAAGCTGATTTAAGGTTCATTACTTTGATATCTGCAAATGAGCATCCAAGTTACAAGCTGTCACTGGTGGATGAACTTTGCCTCATATTCCACAGAGATGCCCAAAGTGGTTACAGAATTGTTTTTGAATCAAGTCATCAGTCTCCCCATTTTTTTACTCTGAACCTGAAAAAACAGAATCCAGAAAGCTCAAGGCAGGTCAAAGGATGGGTCCAGATAGCAAATCTAGGGGACTCTGTCCTCTGTGTCCTCCCTGTGGGAGGAATAAAGATGCCTTGTTAATGTTGCAAGTGGTTTTATTCTGTTAAGCAGGTAGCTGGATGAGTGCTCCTTGATCTGCTAGAGAAGGTGTTTTTTATGGGAGATGATCCTTCGTAGTCTGTTTCTTCTGTGTACTGTGGACATGCAGAGACTGCTCCAGTATAAAGTCCGTAAATAACTGGATTCCTTTCTGTGCAGGGGAGAGACAAAGTCCTGTGTGTACTATTTCCATTTCCATGTGCTTGTCCTCTGCAGGGGACACGCAAAGTCCTGTGTGTACTGTATCCATGTGCTTGTCCTCTGCAGGGGACACGCAAAGTCCTGTGTGTACTATTTCCATGTGCTTGTCCTCTGCTGTTGCTTTTTGTTCCCACCATAGCAGGTCCATTCAGGACGGTAGTGGGACACTTTCTGCTGCAGGCTTGTTTTCTTCTAAGGTCCCCCCCCCTTTCCAGTGTGCCACACAAACCATTCCAGAGTATCTACACAGTCCTCCATACATACGTTTACAAAAGCATTACAAGCTAGATTTCTTTTTGAGATCTAGGGTAAACTTTTTGCTAGGATCTTTCTCCAGAGGATCCTGGATCTGCATCCTTCCTCCACACAGGTTGTGGCCTTTGGTAAGCAACACATATAACCCAAGCGCTACCACGGTATTGGAAATGATGAACGTAGTACAGCTGTAAGGTGCTGTTGCACGTAGCCGTACATGTTGGAGTTCCACACTGCTACAGTACTCTAACCCAAACTCCATTCTCCTACTCTTGCATAGTCATAACTGGAATGCAAGTAGCATTGTGTGGTTTGTGTTTCTACTTTGTGTCCTCCCAGGATTTTGTGTGTGTAGGCAAGGAGTCCTGTAAAAATCTTCACTATGGCTAGCCCAAGGATGGAAATTGGCAGTCACCATGGAGGTGGGGGAGTAGGGGTGGGGACTGTATTTGTGAAGCTGGCAAGTTGTTTCCAAGGCAAGTATAACAGCCCATGTAACCTAAGGGCTATTGCAGCAGTGAGGAATTTGAACACCTGATATCAGTAAGTGCAGCTTAAACAACTGTACTTAGCTTATCAGTATGTCCAGGTTGCATTTGATTAGTGTGTGTACTATATGTGGAATGGCAGACTGTTCTGTGTAAGTTACAAGTAGATTCCAGTCATAATTTAGTATTTACGAGAAAGTGTTTTATAACCATCCTTTGTACTGATGTTGTTCATGTTTCACTGTTGCAGTCATTGCATTTGGGTTATCTGCTGACAGATTGCCCTCAGTCGGCCTGATTATCAAAGTCTTGGGTCCTGCATCGGTTGCTGTCCCTTCTTCCATGACATCAGGTCATCAGGGGTATAAAACATGCAGCCGACGCCATTACATCGGTCTTTCTTGCCGCGAGGTACCCAAAGCAGAAGCAGTTCACAAGTGCTGGTTGGCAGACTCCTGAAATTTTCGTTTTCGAGTTTGAGCCAAAGTCTTCAACTAAAAGCTAAGTACCCCGTTGGGGAAACTCTTTTTCTTGCTCCTTAACGATGTCAGTAAAAGTTAATTGCATTACTTGTGGGAAGCACATACCTCATAAGGATTTTCATTTGTACTATATTCCTTGCCTAGGCCCTGACCACAACGTACCTTGGTGTCGCTTTTGTGCTAAATTGAATCAACGCACTATTAAACGTCAGTATATTTTTGCTTCTAAATAATTTGGCTCACGATTTAATTATCCAGAAATGTCCATTAGCAGTCCGGGATACCTAAAAAAAAAAAAAAAAAATGCAAAGAAAGACAGGCTGGCTAGGTCCAAAACTGATGACGCTTCTCCTAAGCCAGTCGCCAGTTCACCTTACTCAGTGAGGCGCTTTCAGTGCCCCTGATGCCCACTACTTATGATTCGCCGGCCTCTACTGAGACCCATTCGGAGTCCGATAAGCTGCGAGATGCTTCAGTTATGGAACCCGTGGATGTCTCTACCTTAGATGGGTCCGAAGCCACTGTGCAGGCACTGGCTTCTGAGGGTGTTTTCAGGCCTACAGATTTGTATATTAGACCAACGCCATCTTCAAAACTAAGGCCAAAATCTAACTCTGTCCAAAAAAACCGACGCCTGGACCACATGTGCAGGCCCCTATGCTTAAAAAACAAATTATCAAAATAGCTGAAGATTTAATTACTCTGATCAGGGGTAGCCAACCCCTTCCTTCTAAGAGGCCTAGGCAAGACATTGATTATGAATCTTCTGAACAGGATTCTATTTCTTCTGACTCTTCTAATGAACAGTATTCGTTTATACCTACTTATGAGGACTCTGATGCAGAAGATTCCATTCCTTCTGCTTCTCCCCTGAGGATTTTTCTTTTTGGGAAAGTTTACATACCTTAGGGGAACATTTCCACTGGGAAAGTCAGTATTTCTCTGAATCTAAAGAGACTTGGGGATTTTCTTCTTCTTCCTCAGCATAGGCCTTTGGCTATGCCTCCTGTCCTAGACATTGTTGATGTTTTTTCAGAATCTAGTATGGCTCCTGATTCTCTGCCTCCGGCTCCTTGTAAGCCAGACAGATAGATATTACAGGGATGTTCATCGTGCATACAGCTGCAGTCATAACAGATGGGTTCTCCTGCCGTCAGACGGGTCCTCGGTCGGCCGAATTCCAAAGTCTAGGTCCGGTGTCGGTTGTCGTCGCTTCTTCCCTGACGTCAGTGTGACGGGTATAAAGGAACCAGCCGACGCCATTTTCTTAAGTCTTTCTTGCCGCGCGGTGCCCGAAGCAGTTCGCAAGTGCCGGTCGGCCAGCTCCTGAGATTACGAAAATTTGGAAACCGAAGTCTTCCTGAAAGCTGAGTACCCCGTTGGGGAAACTTTTCTTGCCTCAGACCGATGTCAGACAAAGTTAATAATTGTATTTCTTGTGGGAAGCAAATACCGCATAAGGATTTCCATTCCCTCTGTATACCTTGTTTAGGCCCAGACCACGACGTCTCGGTCTGTCACTTTTGTGCTACATTCAACAAATGCACCATTAAGTGTCGGGCGGAGTTCGCCCAGCATTATTTTGGGAAAGCATTTAACTATATTATGTCTTCGGATACTCAGACTCAAGTTTTGTCTAAAAAAAACACAAAGATAAGGACCGACACATGAGGTCCGTGGCCTCTACCGACACCACGCCAAAGCCGACTACACGTGGTCTGGTTCTCAGCGAGTCGCCTACGCAGCCCCTGATTACCGACGACACTTATTTGGCGGTGTCTCCTGTGCCCGAGGTCGCAGCTCCTCTGCCCACACCCCGACTACAGATACCGAAGCCACTCTTGGCGTTGAAACTCAGAATGTGGACAGGTCCACCTCCACTCTGTCTTCAGACCTTCCTCTTCTTTCTCCATCAAGGCTTTCACCAAGTCTAAAGCAACCATGCACTCTTAAGAGACAAGCTACACAGGGCCCATCTCCAGGCCCCATGCCTAAGAAACAGATACTTAAAATGGCTGAGGATTTAATTACTCTTATCAGAGGTTCTCAGCCCCCACCGGACAAAAGGCCCAGAGTGGAGGAAGATTCCCCCTCCTCTGGTCAGGGCTCCATTATTTCAGAGCATTCTGATGATCAGGAACATTCTTACTCCCCTTTTGAAGACTCTGATGCGGAGGAGTCCATCTCTTCTGTATCCACCCCTGAGGATTACTCATTTGGGGAAACTTTGCATACCTTAAGGGAACACTTCCACTGGGAAGGCCAAGATTATTCAGATTCCAAGAAAAGGCTTAGGGAATTTCTCTTGCTACCTCAGCACAGGCCTCTGGCTATACCTCCTGTCTTGGACATCCTAGGTGATGTTTACTCGGAGGCCTGCCTTAACCCGGACTCCCTACCTCCAGCTCCAGTTAAGCCTGACAGGTACTACAGGGTTCCTGACTCACACCAATTTCTATACAAAAGCCATGCTGCTGACCCAGAAACCATCTCACAGGGCCCCAAGGGAGTTAAGGCCTCCACTGCTAAAAATCCATTACCTTCCGAGAGATTCCAGATCCTTAGAAAGGTGGGGAAAAAAGGTATATACCTCGGCTACCTTAACCATGAGGGCCTTAAACTGTCAGTTCCATATGCTAAAATACCAACAGTTTTTGTTATCATAATTGAAAAGTAAAATGTCACAACCTGAACAACCAGACTTGAAGGAGTTGCAGGATTTGATGCATAGTGCAGAACAAGTGGGTAAGCATACCTTACAATGTGGTTTTGATGCTCTAGAGGCCTCATGTAGAGCTGCTGTTACAGGATCAGTCATACGTAGGCATGCCTGGCTCAAGGAGCAAGCCTTGTCTGATCATGTCAAAGCTAAATTACTAGACGCCCCTCTTCAAAAGGATGTATTATTTGGTGCTAATGCTGAAGAGGTATTAAGGAAAATGGAGGAAAAGGCTAAATCAATGCAAACTGTGAAAGAATTTCTACAGGTACAACCCCCACGTTTTAGTAGAAATTGGCCTTCCAAAAACTGGTCCTTTCCTGCCACAGACAGACCCCCAAAGAGGCAGATACAGGCGCCCGAGGGGCAGAGGACAATCCCAAGGATCGTTTAGAGGCAGACAATGGCAAGCTCCTACACAGAGGTGGTGAGGATAACTCGCAATCTTTCAGAAAGCAAACCCAATGACTTTCCCCTTTGCATGCCAAGCAAGTCTCAAATGGCAGCCCCCTTAGGAGGAAAGCTGGCATTATTTTCAAAAAATTGGCATATTGTCACAAAGGACAAATGGATCCTGGACATTATAAACAGAGGCTACAAATTCCATTTTCACACCCTTCCAAAAATGAAGCATGCCAAACCTGCCACACAATCAAAGGGCAGAGGCACAAAGGGGCACAAAGGCAAATTACAGATCTCGTAAACATGAAAGCTATTCAAGAGGTACCTACGCACGAACAAGGTCAAGGTTTTTATTCCAGGCTATTTCTGGTACCAAGGAAGGGAAAAGATTGGAGACCTATTTTGGACCTATCCATCCTAAACACATTTCTACTGCACAAAATTCAAGATGCTCACTCTACAGCAACTTCTTCCCATGCTGGGCAAGGAGTCTTGGCTGGTAACATTGGACCTCAAGGGCATACCTGCATGTCCCAATGAGACAAAATTGCAGAAGGTACCTCAGATTTCTTGCAGGTTCAACCCATTATCAATTCTCTGCATTGCCCTTTGGCTTATCTACTGCGCCCAGAATATTCACGAAATGCCTGGCATCAGTAATTGCCTACTGCAGACTTCAAGGAATACAAATATACCCCTATTTGGATGACTGCCTGATCCAAGCGGACAGCAAGCACATTCTTCTGAAACATCTGGCTTATGTAATAATGTTGTTGAACTCTCTGGGATACACAGTCAAGAAAAAGAAATAAAGGCTAATACCCTCTCGGAAGATAATTTTCCTGGGTGCCAATTTGGACACACCCAGATGGCCTACCTCACGCCAGAGAAGCAGGGGCAACTAATTCAATACTTCAGAGCACTAGCAAATTGCACCAGGCTGACTGCAAGGAAAATCCTGCAGGCTCTGGGATTCATGGCATCTTGCATCTTACTAATCCCATGTGCAAAGCTGCATATGAGGAAACTACAATGGTACCTGAAAAACATATGGTCTCAACACAGCCACAGTTTAGAAACAATAATGCCACTAATTCCATGTCTGCAAAAGGAATTTCTGTGGTGGGCTCAAGCATGTCAAACCAACACAGATCTTCCATTCAGCAAGCCTCAAGCAAATCAAGTCATCACAACAGACGCCTCGGACTACGCCTGGGGGGCGCACATGACAGATGTATTCAGGGCAAATGGTCCCAAAAAGAAAAGCGCCTTCACATCAATCAAAAGGAAATGCTAGCAGTAATAAATGCTATTATAGCTTTCAAGGACCTTCTTCAACCAGGTCAACTATTGATAAGAATGGACAACACCACAGTTATGTGGTACATAAACAGGGAGGAACACATTCTTACCCCATATGCAGACTGGCCATGTCACTTTGGAACATGGCCATGGACTTACAAATGGAACTACAAGCACAGTACTTGCCAGGCAAGGAAAACACGCTGGCAGACAACCTAAGCAGGAATATGACAGATCCACACGAATGGAAATTGCATCCAAAAGTTTTTACAGAAATAATCCAAGAATGGGGAAGGCCAGATATGGATCTCTTTGCCTCCCACAAAAATCACCAATTGACAAAATTCTGCTCAAGGATTTTCCATCCAAAGGCCTGGAGAGTGGACACTCTCTCTTTCAGTTGGACATCAATGACAGTTTATGCCTTCCCACCACCTCTTCCTCTGCTGCCCAAAGTTCTATTGAAAACCAGAGCAGACAGACCAAAGATGATTCTCATTGCTCCGGACTGGGCCAAGGCAACACTGGTACCCACTCCTGAGGAGTCTGACACATTCCCCACCATGGACCCTGCCTCTAATGCCTCTTCTTCTGACTCGGCACAGCTTCAAAACTCTTCACAGCCAGCTAAAAACACTCGATCTAGCCGCATGGAAGATTCCTTAGCATCACAACAGGCCATACTCTCCAAGGAGGTGCAGGATGTCATTTTGGAGGCCAGAAGGCCATCAACTAGAAAAGCTTACTCCGCAAAATGGAAACTGTTTTGTGTCTGGAATGAGAAAAAGGGCCAGGATCCTGGAAAACTGAATTTACCTCAATTACTACAATATTTGGCTGAACTGCTAAGCAATGGACTTTCATTCTCCTCCATCAAAATGCATGCCTCAGCCATTTCTGCACAGTACAACACTGATCCACCTTTATTCTCTCACCCTCTCTTAAGACAGTTCCTCCAGAGGGGCTAAGAATCTAAGACTTCCAAGGAAACAACCAATACCTGCTTGGGATCTTAATTTCATTCTGGAAAAACTGACCTTGCCTCCCTTTGAGCCAGCTGCCTCATCAGATTTGCAATATTTGTCCTGGAAAACAGCTTTCCTTCTGGCTATCACCTCAGCTCGTAGAGTTTCAGAACTACAGGTTGTCATGGCTGTCCAGCCTTTTTTCATCTTCCATCAGGACAGAGTTTCCTTACGAACCAACCCGTCCTTTATGCCTAAAGTGGTAGCCAGGGTAGCTTTAAATCAGGCCATACATTTACCTACTTTTTATCCTAATCCTCAAAACAAAGGGGAGAGATTACTACATTCCTTGGACATCCACAGACAACTGCGTTATTATTTGGACAGAACAAAGCCTTTCAGAAAATCAGAACAGCTCTTTGTGTCCTATGCTGTAGGAGCTCAAGGAAAGCCAATTTCCAAACAGACAATCTCAAAATGGATAGCCCACTGCATACGCTTTTGCTATTCCTTTCATGGCAAAACTGTTCCTACAGGCATTATAACTCATTCCACCAGGGCCACAGCCACCTCTGCAGCCTTCCTCAGAGGTGTTCCTACCAAGGATATTTTGGAAGCAGCCACTTGGAGTTCTGTGCATACCTTCTCCAAGCAATACAACCTACCATTATACTCCAAATCTAGAGCAGGCTTTGCCACTGCAGTCTTGCAGGGCATTTTGGCTCCTCCTAGTTCCACCTAGTGCCTACCACCCCTTTCTTAACTTTGGGATTCTACCCATCTGTTATGACTGCAGCTGTATGCACGATGAACATAGTACAGTTTTGTACCTACCATAAATGTAGATGTTCGAGTGCTAATACAGCTGCAGTCCAGGTTTCCCTCACTCCTTCCCCTCTTGGGACAGGGCCTATAGGCTAACACATCCTCATACAACCTGATTGGGGTATTCATTTATGATGTATTTGCTTGCAACTACTGTATTTTGATTATATTGCACTGCATTATTACACAAATTTATGTATTGCCTTCCTTCTGGGGGCACCTGACATCTGGGGCAAGAAAAACTGAAGAAAATGGCATCGGCTGGATGTCCTTCAAGGATTCATCTGCAGTCCTTACATATGGGTTGTCCTGCCTCAGGCAGCCTTTCGGTCGGCCGTATTCCAAAGTCTGGGTCCGGCGTCGGCTGATGTCGCCCCTTCCCCGACGTCAGAGCGCCTGGGGTATAAAAGTGTCAGCCGACGCCATCTTCCCCAGTCTTTCTTGCCGCGTGGTGCCCGAAGCAGAAGCAGTTCGCAAGTGCCGGTCGGCCAGCTCCTGTAACTTCAGCTACCGAAGACTTCAAAAAGCTAAGTACCCCGTTGGGGACTCTTTCTTGCCTCAGCCGATCAGGTGAAACGCTTAAAGTTAATAATTGCTTGACTTGTGGGAAACAAATACCTCATAAGGATTTCCATTCCTACTGCCTCCCCTGCCTAGGCCCAGACCACGACGTCTTGGCCTGTACTGCCTGTGCCTCCTTTAATCGACGCACTCTTAAGCGTTGGTCGGAGTTTGCAGAGGAATTTTTTGGGGCTAGTTTCTCTTATAAAATGCCGTCGGAGACTCTGACTTCTCATTTAACCAAGAAACGGAAGGACAAGGACCGACACGCGGACCGTGGTTTCGGCTGAAACCACTCCTAGGCCTGCCGCGAGTGTCTCTGTCTCGGCTGAAACAGAGTCCTTGGTACTTCCGTCAGTAGAAACCGCTCAACCGTCAGCCTCGGTCCCGGAGGCCTTTTCTGAGTCTGTTATAGAATTACCCTCGGAAACTGGTGTTCAGGAACCTACCGACACCATTCCCCTAGACAAAACTACTCCAGCACGTGGGGCAGCCAGGCCCCCTGCATCCATGTCCATAAAAGCTTTCACTAGGGCTAAAGCTGCTAAGCAACAAAAAACTCTGCCTCCCAAGTCTATTTCTCAGGGATCCACTACAGGTTCTCAGATACTAAGTTTGGCTGAGGACCTTATTTCCTTAATTAGGGGCTCTCAGCCTCACCCGGACAGGGGCTCTCAACCCCCACTAGACAAAAGGCCCAGGGTTGAGTCTGCTGAACCTCAGTCCTCTGATGGCTCTGCTCTATCAGACTACCAGGAGGAGGCCTTCACGGCCTACAAGGATTCTGATGCAGAGGAATCTATTCCCTCTGCCTCCCCTCCTGAAGAGCTGTCCTTTGGGGAGATCCTTCACTCCATGAGAGAGCATTTCCAATGGCAGGGCCAGGAATTCTCCGAATCCAGGAAGAGATTAAGGACTTTTCTTCATTTACCTCAGCATAGACCTTTGGCTATTCCTCCTGTTTTAAGTGTCATTGATGATGTGTATTTTGAGTCCAGCACTACCCCTGACACCCTTCCTCCGGCTCCTGTTAAACCCGATAGGTACTACAGGGTCCCGGACTTGCATCATTTCCTTTACAAAGCCCACTCTGCTGACCCAGAAACTATTTCCCAGGGTCCTAAAGGGGTTGCAGCTGCCACTACTAAAAATCCACTCCCCTCTGAAAGGGAGTCCAGGGCTTTAGAGAGATGGGGTAAAAAAGTGTACACTTCTTCCACTCTGTCTGAGGGCTTTAAATTGTCAATTTCATATGATACAGTACCAAGAGTATTTGTTAGATGAATTGCAGAAAAAACGGTCTTCGCCTGAACCCCTAGATCGTAAGTCACTTCAGGATCTGGTACATAATTCACAACAGGTGAGCAACCATTTCTTGCAGTGTGGTTATGATGCATTGGAAGCTTCATGTAGGTCGGCAATGACAGGTGCAGTCATACGTAGACATGCCTGGCTGAAGGAACAATCTCTGCCAGATCATGTTAAGGCTAAGCTTCTGGATGCTCCACTGGAAAAGCAAAAGTTATTTGGCTCCACTGCTCAAGAGGTCTTAAAGAAATTTGAGGAAAAGGCAAAATCTGTACAAAGTCAAAGATTTCCTCCAGGTACAACCACCAAGATTCAGCAGAAATTGGCCTTCTAAGAATTGGTCCTTTCCAGAAGACAGATTTCAAAGAGGCAAGAACAGGCGTGCCAGAGGTAGATGGCAAGCTAGAGGCTCCTACAGAGGGCGTCAACGGCAGCCTCCTAACCAGAGAGGTAGTGCAGGACCTACAGCTGCTGCACAAGGACAGACTCAATGACTTAACCTTGACCCCGCCGACCAGGGCTCAATTAGAAGCACCTTTGGGCGGAAAGTTGTCTTTATTCTCAAGAAATTGGCACAGTATTACAAGGGACAAATGGACACTGCAAATAATAGACAAAGGATACAGGTTCCATTTCCATACATTACCAAAAAGAAAGGGAATGCCAAACCTGCCACCAAATCAGAGGGCAGAGGCTTTGAAACAAATTGCCAACCTATTGCAAATGAAAGCTATAGAAAAGGTTCCTCTCGCAGAACAAAGCCAAGGATTTTATTCCAGACTATTCCTTGTCCCAAGAAAAGAAAAACAATGGAGGCCTATTCTCGATTTGTCTGCACTGAATACTTATCTCATTGTGCCAAAATTCAAAATGCTGACCCTACAGCAGCTCCTTCCCATGCTGGGCAAGGGGTCTTGGCTGGTAACTCTAGACCTGAAGGAGGCATACCTGCATGTCCCTATCAGACAAAGTTGCAGAAGACACCTCAGATTTCTTGCAGGTTCAGAGCATTATCAATTCTCAGCATTGCCCTTTGGATTATCTACTGCGCCCAGAGTTTTCACGAAATGCCTGGCATCAGTAATTGCACACTGCAGACTTCAGGGGATTCAAATATACCCGTATCTGGACGACTGCCTTATACAAGCAGACAGCCAACAAACCTTGGAAAAACATTTGAATTATGCCATCCGCCTACTACAGGCCTTGGGATACACAGTCAACATTCACAAGTCAAGACTTGTGCCATCCCAAAGAATAACTTTTCTGGGTGCGGAACTAGATACAACCACTCAAATGGCTTTTCTCACAGAAGAAAAACAAAGACAACTACCGGATTACTTCAAAAATCTAACAAAACAAACTCAGATGACTGCAAGGAAAATTCTGTAGGCCCTGGGTTACATGGCATCGTGCATTCTTCTGATTCCACAAGCAAGGCTGCATATGAGAAAACTACAATGGTACCTAAGGAGTTTATGGTCTCAGCACAATCACAGCCTAGAAGCTTTGATACCACTCATTCCATGCCTTCAAAAGGAATTCCTGTGGTGGGCCCAAGCAAGCCAGTCAAACAGGGGCCTGCCTTTCAGCAAACCAGTAACCAGCCAAACCATTACCTCGGACGCTTCAGACCATGCATGGGGAGCACATATGGAGGACAGATGTGTCCAAGGTCTATGGTCTCAGAATGAATTGCGCATGCACATAAACCAAAAGGAAATGCTGGCAGTGATTCATGCAATCGAGGCCTTCAAGCTCTTTCTACATTAAGGCCACCTGCTAATAAGGACAGACAATACCACAGTTATATGGTACATAAACAAGCAAGGAGGTACCCATTCCTACCCTCTTTGCAGACTAGCAGTGAATCTTTGGGAACTTTCCCTAAAACTCAATATAGAGCTGCAATCCCAGTTTGTGCCAGGAAAAGACAATATACTGGCGGACAGCCTAAGCGGAAATACCATGGACCCACACGAATGGATGCTGCACCCAGACATCTTCCTTCAGATAACACAATCATGGGGGAGGCCGGACATAGATCTTTTTGCCTCCCACCACAATCATCAGCTGAAGAAATTCTGCACAAGGACATACCACCCACAAGCATGGAAAGTGGACGCCCTCTCTTTCAGTTGGAATACTCTAAGTGTGTATGCATTTCCACCACTCCCACTAATGACCAAGGTCTTACTGAAAATCAAGACAGAGCAGCCAAAAGTGATTCTAATAGCCCCGGACTGGCCAAGGCAGCACTGGTACCCACTGTTACGGAGCCTGTCCCACATGAAACCGTGGCCTCTACCACTATTGACATTCCTTCTGACACAGCACAATTACAAAACTCTGCACTCCAGCCTGAAAACCCTGCAGCTGACAGCCTGGAGAATACCTTGACTCCTCACCAGGAAAAGCTATCCAAGAGAGTGAAGGATATCATCATGGAAGCTCGCAGACCTTCCATGAGAGACTTATTCAGCAAAATGGAAAAGATTCCACACTTGGAGCACTGCAAAGGGCCTAGATGCCACAGTGATGAGCATGGCACATATCCTGGAATACTTGGCAGAAATGCTCCATAATGGCCTTTCTTACTCTTCCATAAAAATTCATGCTTCAGCAATTTCAGCAGAATACAATACTGTTCCACCTGTCTTCTCTCAGCCTCTCCTAACGCAGTTTCTAAGAGGAATTAAAAACCTCAATCCTCCAAGAAAACCACCAGTGCCTACATGGGACCTTAACTTCATGTTGGAAAAGTTGACTTTACCTCCCTTTGAACCAGCAGCATCTTCAGAGTTACAGTTCCTGTCTTGGAAGACTGCCTTCCTTCTGGCCATAACCTCAGCAAGAAGAGTATCTGAATTGTAGGTACTCATGGCAGTACAATCATTTCTTATTTTTCATCAGGACAGAGTCTCCTTGAGAACCAGTCCTTCATTCATGCCAAAGGTGGTATCCAGGGTCTCATTTAACCAAGCTATTCACCTGCCTACCTTCTTTCCAAACCCACAAAACAAGGGAGAGAAACTTCTGCATACCCTGGACATTCACAGACAGTTGCGCTACTACTTGGACAGAACTAAGACTTTCAGAAAAACTGACCAGCTGTTGGTAGCATATGCTGCAGGCATTCAAGGAAAAGCAATTTCCAAACAGACAATTTCAAAATGGATAGGAAATTGCATTCAATTCTGCTATTCTTATGGAAAAGCTGTGCTAGCTAGCATCAGACCTCATTCCACCAGAGCTACAGCCACCTCCACAGCCTTCTTAAGAGGGGTGGCTACCAAGGACATTTTAGAAGCTGCTACATGGAGCTCCGTGCATACATTTTCCAAGCATTACAATTTACCCTTATATTCCAGATCCAGAGCAGGCTTTGCTACGGCAGTCCTGCAGGGCATTCTAGCTACACCATCATTTTCTTAGAGCCTACCACCCCCAGCTTGGCTATGGTATTCTACCCATATGTAAGGACTGCAGATGCATCCTTGAAGGACATAGTACAGTTTTGTACCTACCATAAATGTAGATGTCCGATAGGTATGCATCTGCAGTCAGGTTTACCCTCCCTCCTTCCCCTCTGTGGTACTTCTTGGGTACTTATCCCTCTTATAGCTAGCTGGGGTTATCTGTTATGGTGTATTTGTTTTATATTACTGTGCATGTTTGCAATATTTTGTATTTCTACCAAATTTAGCCTTCCTTAGAGGGCACCTGGCATTTGGGGCAAGAAAAACTGAGGAAGATGGCGTCGGCTGACACTTTTATACCCCAGGCGCTCTGACGGGGAAGGGGTGACATCAGCCGACGCCGGACCCAGACTTTGGAACTGCCGATCAAGGGCTGCCTGAGGCAGGACAACCCATATGTAAGGACTGCAGATGCATACCTATCGGACATCTACATTTATGGTAGGTACAAAACTGTACTTTCCTGACTCCCACAAATTCCTGTTCAAAAATCCTATTGCAGATCCTGAAACCATTTCTCAGGGTCCCAAGGGCATTAAGGCCTCTACTGCTAAAAATCCTACCCCTTCTGATAGAGATTCCAGGGCGATGGATAGATTGGGTCAGAAGGTTTACACTTTTGCAACCTTGGCAATCGGGGCTTTTAAACTGTCTATTTCATATGCTTAAATATCAACAGCACATTATGGGATTGCTTAAACAGTTAATTTCTGACTGCGTGGAAAATAAAGATTTACAGGATTTATTGCATTCAGCTGAACAAGTTGGAAAACATACTTTGCAATGTGGTTTTGATTCTTTGGAGGCCTCTTGCAGGGCTGCTGTAACTGGGTCTGTGCTAAGAAGGCATACTTGGCTCAAAGAGCAAACTCTACCTGATCATGTTAAAGCAAAATTATTGGATGCTTCTTTACAACAGGGCCGTTTCTTTGGTAATAAGGCTGAAGAAGTTTTAAAAAAGATGGAAGATGAATCTAAATCTATGCAAACTGTGAAAGATTTCTTACAAGTGCAACCTCCAAGATTTAGAAGGCACTGGCCTGCTAAGAACTGGTCCTTTCCAGATGTTCATAGGTAGGTACTAGGCTATCGGCCCTAGGGCCGATACAAGCCTAGCCAAAAAATGTACCCTGGCTTTCGCCACCCAAGAAAAATATTTTCCTGTGCCCCTGTCGAGCAGAGCCACAGAAATGATCACCTGGGTGAATTTCTCATTTCCCATCCAATCATCAAGATTTTTTGTTCTTCGTGTTTCACTGTTGCAGTCATTACATTTAGGTAATCCTGCTGGCAGGTTGCCCTCGGTCGGCCCAAGTGCCAAAGTCCTGGGTCTGCTGCTGTTCCTGCCCTGACGTCAGGGGTATAAAAGATGCGGCCAACGTCATTTTCTTTAGTCTTTTTTGCCGCGCGGTGCCCGAAGCAGTTCGCAAGTGCCAGTCGGCTGACTCTAAAATTTTCGTGTTCGAGTTTCAGATCCGAAGTCTTCAATAAAGCGAAGTACCCAGTTGGGGAAACTTTTTCTTGCTCCAGACCGATGTCAGAAAAAGTAAATAATTGTATTTCTTGTGGAAAGCAAATACCTCATATGGACTTTCATTCTTACTGTATTCCTTGCCTAGGCCCTGATCGCAACGTTTCTGGTTATCGGTTTTGTGCTAGATTTAACCAATGCACTATTAAGCGGCGGTTTGATTTTGCTTTAAACTACATTGGACTCCGGTTTAATTATCCAGAAATGTTGTCGGATAGCCATCAGACTACCGGAGTTCACAAAAAAAACGCAAAGAAAGAGAGAGACAACAGAGGCCCAAAACCGATGACTAAGCTTCTCCTAAGCCAGTCGCCGGTTCTCAGTGAGGCACTTTCACAGCCCCTGATGCCCACTACTTTAGAGTCACAGGCCGCTACAGACTCCCACATGGAGTCGGCCATGCCGCTGGAAACTCAAGGTATTGGAGCCTCTGATACTTATTCCTTCAGCTGGGTCCAGAGCCGCTGAGCAGGCACCGGCTTCTGAGGGTGTATTCAGACCTAAACATTACATTAAACCAACTTCAAAGGCAAAGACTAAAGCACCCTCTAAAGCAAAGAAACAAACTCTAGAGCCACGTGGACAGGCCTCTATGCCCAAAGCACAGATGCTCAAAATGGCCGAAGACTTAATTACCTTGATCAGGGCTTCCCATCCCCCTTCCTGATAAGAGGCCTAGGCAAGAGACTGACTATGAATCTTCAGATCAGGTTTCTGTTCCTTCGGATTCCTCTTCTGATCAGGAATACTCTCTTCTCCCCTATGAGGATTCTGATGCTGAAGAAATCTATACCTTCAGCTTCTCCTCCAGAGGACTATTCTTGTGGGAAAACCTTGCATACCATGAGCGAGCATTTCCACTGGGAGAGCCAAGATGTTTCAGAATCTAAAAAGAGGTTCAGGGATTTCCTTTTACTACCTCAGCACAGGCCACTAGCCATTCCACCTGTTACATTGTAGATGATGTGTTTTCGGAGTCTAGTCTTACCCCTGACTCCTTACCTCCAGCTCCTGTTAAGCCTGACGGATATTACAGGGTTCCTGACTCTCATAAATTCCTTTCTAAAAACCCTGCTGCAGACCCAGAAAATATTTCACAGGGTCCCAAAGGAATTAAGACTTCTGCTGCAAAAAACACTACCCCCTCTGACAGAGATTCTAGGGCACTAGATAGATGGGGGGAAAAAAGGTTTACACATCTGCTACCTTGGCTATAAGGGCCTTAAACTGTCAGTTTCATATGATCAAATATCAGCAACATGTCATGGCATTGCTTAAACAGAAAATGTTGTTAAACTCTGAATGTGCAGAAAACAAGGAAATGCAGGATTTATTGCATGCAGCTGAACAAGTTGGAAAGCATACCTTGCAATGTGGTTTTGATTCTTTGGAGGCCTCCTGCAGGGCCGCAGTTACGGGTTCTGTAATTAGGAGACATGCTTGGTTAAAGGAACAAAATCTGCCTGATCATGTCAAAGTTAAATTATTGGATGCACCTTTACAGCATGATACTTTGTTTGGTGTTAAGGCAGAAGAGGTGTTAAAGAAAATGGAGGGCAAAGCTAAATCTATGCAAACTGTCAAAAGATTTTTTACAAGTACAGCCACCTAGGTTTAGTAGTCACTGGCCTACAATGAATTGGTCCTTTCCTGTGTCAGACCGATCTCAAAGGGGCAGATCCAGACACCCTAGAGGCAGATCCCAGGTGCAAGGTTCATACAGGTCAAAGCAATGAGGTGCTTCTGCCTCCAAAGTTGGAGAAGACAAATCACAACCATACAGGAAAAAGTCCAATGACTTCCCCCTGCCTGCACCAAGCACTTAGCTCCTGGCAGCACCCTTAGGGGGAAAATTAGCACTTTTTTCTCAAAATTGGCACATTATAACCCAGGACAAGTGGGTTCTATATATCGTGTCACAAGGGTACAAGTTCCATTTCCATACCCTGCCAAAGGCAAATGGCTGGCCAGATCTGCCAAAAAATCAGTGGACAGAGGCACAAAAACAAGTCTCATCCCTCATGGACATGGGGGCCATTCCACAAGTACCAGAGCAAGAGCAGGGACAAGGATTTTACTCGACTGTTCTTGGTACCCAGAAAGGACAAGACTTGGAGACCAATACTGGACCTATCTATTCTGAACACATGCCTGGATATACCAAAATTCAAGATGTTGACTTTGCAGCAGCTTCTGCCCATGCTGGGCAAGAACGCTTGGCTTGTAACTCTAGACCTAAGAGGCATACCTGCATGTCCCTATCTGACAATTATGCAGAAGATACCTCAGATTCAAGGCTGGCGTAATGCATTACCAATTCTCTGCACTGCCCTTTGGCTTATCTCCTGCGTCCAGGGTCTTTACAAAGTGCCTGGCACCAATAATAGCTTTCTGCAGACAGAGGAATACAAATATATCCTTAATTGGATGACTGTCTAATTCAAGCAGAGAGCAAGGACATTCTTCTACAGCATCTGGCGTTTGTGAAAAGACTTCCAATATGCCTAGGGTACACAGTCAACATAAAAAAATCAAAACTAGTACCCTCTCAAGAGATAATATTCCTGGGTGCAAGCTTAAATACAACTGCCCAGATGGCTTATTTCACGCCAGACAAACAAAGGCAACTGACTACCTATTTCAAAATGTTGGCAACAAAGGCCCAGCTATCTGCAAGAAAAATTCTATAGGCTTTGGGCTTCATGGCATCCTGCATCCTACTAATTCCATATGCAAGACTGCATATGAGGAAACTTCAGTGGTACCTAAAAAGTGTTTGGACTCAACATTGCCACAGCCTGGAAACAATGATTACTCTCTCTCATTCCTGCAACAGGAGTTTCGATGGTGGGCAAAGGCTTGTCACCAGAGCAAGGGGCAGCCATTCACATTACACCCAGCCAGGCAGACACTAACAACGGATGCATCAGATTATGCCTGAGGGGCCCACATGGCAGGAAGATGCATTCAGGGCACATGGTCCTCAACCCAAATGCATCTACACATCAATCAAAAAGAGATGCTAGCTGTTCAGAATGCCCTGACAGTCTTCAAGGACCTAATTCATCCGCGACTACTACTGATGAAGACGGATAACACCACAGTCATGTTGTATATAAACAAGCAGGGGGGGGGGCACACATTCTTACCCCCTTTGCAGACTAGCCATGACTTTGTGGGACACAGCATTGACTTACCAAGTACATCTGCAGGCACAATTCCTGCCAAGAAGGAAAAATACTCCGGCAGACGAACTAAGCAGAAACCTCATGGATCCCCACGAGTGGCAGCTGGATCCACAAGTCTTCAGCATGAGAACAAGGAAATGGGGATGCCCGGACATAGATCTATTTGCCTCCCCTCACAACTACCAACTAAAAAGATTCTGCACAAGGACTTGTCACAGACAAGCATGGAAAGTGGACGCCCAATCAGTATACACCTTTCCCCCCACTGCCTCTCCTCCCCAAGGTACTCCTAAAGGTCAGACAGCAGAAGCCAAAAATGATACTGATTGCCCCAGACTGGCCCCGCCAGTACTGGTTTCCAATCCTAAAGAACTTGTTTCAATGCCCAGCTTGGACCATACCTCCTCTACTGTCCCAGCAAAACAATCAGATCCTGCACAGCCAACTCAGGACTTCAAACCTGGCATCATGGCGGATAATGTAGTCGTATAAAACACACCTCTCAGTACAGCTGTGATGGATGTCATTCTGGAGGCCAGAAGGCCTAGTACTAGAAAATCTTAAGTTGGAAAATGGAAGAGATTTTGTGCTTGGAACCAAGCACAAGCAACTGATACAGCTGTGCCTAATATTCCTCAGATTTTGCAGTACTTAACTGAGATGCTGGACAAAGGCCTATCTTTTTCATCTATTAAAATTCATGTAATATTTAATGTTTGTTATGTACTTCACAGATTCTAGTTGTCCACTGATGTACTGTATTCATCTGTAAATATGTTGTAAGTAATTGCTATGTAAATTGTTAATCGCTATGTAATCCAGTGTAACTACTACTGTCTGTTTTAACTGTGGATTTTTTCTCTCCGGGCCTCTGCTGAAAATGGACCTGCGTCCAGTTGGACACTCCCGGTCAACAAGTATAAATAAATGCCTGCCATTTCGGCTCATTACAATACAAAGCCACCAATCTTTTCTCATCCCTTATTAAAGCAGTACCTCAGAGGAGCCAAAATTTAAGACTTCCAAGGAGATCACCAGTGCCTGCATGGGACCTCCAACTATGCCTCCTTTTGAGCCAACTGCTACTGCTGATATAAAGTTTTTATCTTGGAAAACGGCTCTGCTCCTAGCAATAACTTCTGCAAGACTGGTTTCAGAGTTACAGGCACTCATGGCTGTGGAACTTTTTATCCAGACAGAGTCTCTCTGAAGACAAACACAACATTTATGCCTAAGGCGGTGTCCAGTGTGGCCCTTAACTAAACTATTCATCTGCCAACTTTTTATCCAAATCCACAAAACAAGGGGGAGAGAATTCTGCATTCTTTGGATGTACACGGACAGCTTAGATTCTACTTGGCCAGAACCAAAGTTTACTAGTGGCATATGCTGCAGGATCACAAGGAAAGGCTATGTCAAAGCAGACTATTTCAAAGTGGATAGGCCACTGCATTCGATGTCCTTCAAGGATGCATCTGCAGTCCTAACATATGGGGTTGTCCTGCCTCGGGCAGCCCTTCTGTCGGCCGGATTCCAAAGTCTGGGTCTGGCCTCGGCTGATGTCGCACTTCACCCGACGTCATAGCTGCTGTTTATTGGGTATAAAGGCATCAAGCGACGCCATTTTCCCCAGTCTTTCTTGCCGCGCGGTGCCCGAAGCAGAAGCTGTTCGCAAGTGCCGGTCGGTCAGATCCAGAGATTTCTACTACCGAAGATTTCTAAAAAGCTAAGTACCCCGTTGGGGACTCTTTCTTGCCTCAGCCGATGTCAGAAAAAGTAAATAATTGTTTAACTTGTGGGAAACAAATACCTCATAAGGATTTCCACTCTTACTGCCTTCCTTGCTTAGGCCCAGACCATGACGTATCAGCTTGTCTAGCCTGTGCTTCCTTCAACCGACTGACACTTAGACGTCGGTCGGAGTTTGCAGAGGAGTTTTTTGGTCCCGCTTTTGCTTACAAAATGCCGTCGGAGACTCCGACTTCACAATTAGCTAAAAAGCGTATGGAAAAGGACCGACACTCGCGGTCCACGGTTTTGGCCGAAACCACGGTTAAGCCAACCGCGAGTGTCTTTGTTTCGGCTGAAAGAGTCCTCGGTTCTTCTTTCGGCCGAAAGCTTGCCTCCGATAGCCGAGGCCTCACACAGCATGGCTGAATCCGCTACTGAACTTACCCCTGCTGTAGCAGGCTCCCAGGATTTATCAGATACTATTCCTTTAGACATATCTACTCCTGCACGTGGAGCTGCTAGGCCCCCTGCATCTATGTCTATCAAGGCTTTTTCTAGGGCTAAAGCAGCTAAATCTTCTAAGGCCTTGCCTGCTAAAACCCCCTCACACAGGCCTACCTCCAGTTCCCAAATGCTCAGCTTGGCTGAGGATCTCATTTCTTTGATCAGGGGATCCCAACCTCACCTAGACAGGGCCTCCCAACCTCCTCCAGAGAAGAGGCCTAGAGCACAGGCCCCGGATCCTGTTTCTACAGACTATTCCTCGGATGATTCAGAAAACTCAGGTCCTCCAGAAGGCCCATATTCTCCTTATGAGGATTCTGATGCAGAAGACTCCATTCCTTCTGCCTCTCCTCCTGAGGAATTTTCTTTTGGGGAAACCTTACATGCTATGAGAGAGCATTTTCAATGGCAGGGCCAGGATTTTTCAGATTCAAGGAAAAGGCTAAGGACCTTTTTACATTTACCACAGCATAGGCCTTTAGCCATTCCTCCAGTACTTACGGTTGTTGATGATGCTTATAATGATGCCTGTACTGCCCCTGACTCTCTTCCCCCAGCCCCTGCCAAGCCCGACAGACATTACAGGGTCCCGGACACACACTTTCACTTGTATAAGGCTCCTATTGCAGATCCTGAAACCATTTCACAGGGCCCCAAAGCTGTAGCAGCTGCCTCTGCCATAAAACCCCCTCCCCTCTGAAAGAGAATCTAGAGCATTAGAGAGATGGGGTAAAAAAGTTTATACTTCTGCTACTCTTTCGGCTAGGGCCTTAAACTGTCAATTCCACATGATTCAGTATCAAGAATTTTTGTTAGACCAGCTAAATAAAAAACTGTCCTCTCCTGAACCTATAGACCGTAAGTCCCTTCAGGATTTGGTACATAACACTCAGCAGGTCAGTAATCATTCCTTAAAATGCGGCTATGATGCACTGGAGGCTTCCTTTAGATCAGCTATGACTGGAACAGTGATTAGAAGGCATGCCTGGTTAAAAGAGCAATCCTTACCAGACCATGTAAAGTCAAAGCATGTCCTTCATGGATGCATCTGCAGTCATAACAAATGGGTTGTCCTGTCGTCAGGCAGCCCTTCGGTCGGCCGGATTCCAAAGTCTGGGTCCGGCCGCTGATGTCGCACTTCACCCGACGTCATCTCTGCTGGTCTTCGGGTATAAAGGCATCAGCCGACGCCATTTTCCTCAGTCTTTCTTGCCGCGTGGCTCCCGAAGCAGAAGCTGTTCGCAAGTGCCGGTCGGTCAGATCCAGAGATTACTACTAGCGAATACTACTTCGAAGACTTCTAAAGCTAAGTACCCGATTGGGGACTCTTTCTTGCCTCAGCCGATGTCAGAAAAAGTCAATAACTGTTTAACTTGTGGGAAACAAATACCTCATAAAGATTTCCACTCTTACTGTCTGCCTTGCTTAGGCCCAGACCACGACGTAGCAGCCTGTGCGGCCTGTGCTTCCTTCAACCGATTTAACGCTTAGGCGCCGGTTTGAGTTTGCTGAACAGTTTTCGGCTCAGATTTTGACATTATGCCGCCGGATCCTCCGACTACCCAAATTGTTAAAACGCAAAGAAAAGACCGACACTGCGTCCGGTTTCGCCGAAACCACGGTTAAGCAAGTCATGAGTGTCTCTGTTTCGCCGAAACCGAAAACCGGTCAATCTTCAGCCGAATCCATGACTACTACTGAGGCTCCTGCTACCTTAGTTGAATCGGCCTCAGAAATTTTACCTATAACTGTGGTTCCTAGTGATTTATCAGACACCATCCCTTTGGATGTCTCTACCCCAGCACGTGGTGCTGCTAGGCCTCCTGCAGCCATGTCTATTAAGGCCTTTGCCAGGGCTAAAGCAGCCAAATTTGTTAAATCAGTGCCTGTTAAGCCCCCCTCACACAGGCCCACTTCAAGTTCACAAATGCTTACTCTGGCAGAAGATTTAATATCCTTAATTAGGGGATGCCAATCTCACCCAGACAGGGCCTCGCAGGGCGCAGAAAAGAGAGCTAGAGCAGAGGGCCCCGAGCCAGTGTCCTCTGATGATTCTGGATGACTCGACATTACAGACCAGCCAGAGGCTCCTTTTCTACTTATGAAGATTCCGATGCTGAAGAATCCATTCCAGCTGCCTCTCCACCAGAGGAATTTTCCTTTGTGGAAACCTTACATGCCATGAGAGAACAATTCCAATGGCAGGGACAAGATTTCTCAGATTCAAGAAAAAGGCTTAGGACTTTTCTGCACTTACCACAACATAGGCCCTTAGCTATACCTCCTGTACTGCCTGTTGTGGACGATGCATTTAATGATGTTTGCACTGCTCCTGATTCTTTACCTCCAGCCCCTGCCAAACCAGATAGATTTTACAGGGTGCCAGACACTCATCACCACCTATACAAGGCCCCACTTGCAGATCCCGAAACTATATCCCAGGGGCCTAAGGCAGTAGCCTCGACCACAGCAAAACCCTATTCCTTCTGAAAGGGAATCCAGGTCCTTAGAGAGATGGGGAAAAAGTTTACACCTCTGCTACTCTCTCAGCTAGAGCTTTAAACTGTCAGTTTCATATGATCCAATACCAAGAGTTTATGCTTGATCAGTTAACTAAAAAACTGTTCTCTGATGAATCCTTAGATAAGAAATATGTATTAGAAATGGTGAATAACATCCAACAGGTTAGTAACCATTCCTTAAAATGTGGCTATGATGCACTGGAGGCTTCATTTAGATCAGCCATGACTGGCACAGTGATAAGAAGGCATGCATGGTTGAAAGAACAGGTCTTACTGGATCATGTTAAAGCAAAGCTGTTAGATGCTCCTATGGATAAGACCAGTCTATTTGGTACACCTGCCCAGCAAGTAATGAAGAAAATGGAAGAAAAGGCAAAATCTGTACAAACAGTTAAAGATTTCTTACAGGTTCAGCCCCCAAGGTTTAGCAGGAACTGGCCTGCCAAAAATTGGTCGTTTACAGACTCCACAAAATCCCAAAGGGGCAGGAATAGACGCTCTAGAGGCAGAAATCAATCCAGAGGAGGTGCCTACAGAGGACAACAGTGGCAAGGCAATAACCGAGGCACAGACACAACCACTGCCACTGCAACAGGACAATCACAGTGACTTGGCTCTGACACCGCCTACCAGGGAGCAAATAGCAGCACCTTTAGGCGGGAAGTTAGCCTTATTTTCGAAAAATTGGCACTATATCACAAAAGACAAGTGGATTTTGCAAACCATAGACCAAGGCTACCGGTTCCACTTCCACACCTTACCAGTAAAAAGAGGAATGCCAAACCTACCTCCAAATCAAACAGTAGAAGCTCTACAGCAGATAGCTCAATTAACAAAGATGAGAGCTGTGGAAAGAGTACCAATAACACAACAGGGCAAAGGATTCTACTCCAGACTCTTCCTAGTACCAAGAAAAGAGAAAAGTTGGAGACCTATTCTCGACCTGTCCGTCTTAAACACATACATCATTGTCCCAAAATTCAAAATGCTGACCCTACAGCAACTTCTTCCCATGCTGGGCAAGGAGTGTTGGCTGGTAACTCTAGATCTCAAGGAGGCATACCTGCACGTCCCCATACGACCAAATTGCAGAAGATACCTCAGATTTCTTGCAGGATCAGAGCATTATCAATTCTCAGCATTGCCCTTTGGCTTATCTACTGCCCAGAGTATTCACAAAATGCCTGGCATCAGTAATCGCTCACTGCAGACTACAGGTAATCCAAATTTATCCATACCTGGACGACTGCCTGTTACAAGCGGACAACAAAAGCAAGCTGACAACAGATTTACAAAGGGTCATTCACTTGCTACAAGCCCTGGGATACACAGTCAATTTACAAAAGTCAAGGCTGATACCATCCCAAACAAGAACATTCTTGGGCGGAATTGGACACAGTAAAACAAATGGCATTCCTAACTGCAGAAAAACAAAAAGAACTCCCGCTTTACTTCTTGGCATTAACAAAGCAGAACAAACTAACAGCAAGAAAAGTTCTGCAGGCCTTGGGCTTCATGGCATCATGCATAATCTTGGTCCCACATGCCAGACTGCATATGAGAAAGCTACAGTGGTACCTAAAGAATTTATGGTCTCAGCACAGGCACAGCTTAAACAAAAATCCCACTAATCCCATGCCTAAAACAGGAGTTCCTATGGTGGGCTCAAGCATGCCAGTCAAACCCAGGCTTACCCTTCCACAACTTTCGAGCAAGCCAAACCATCACAACGGACGCCTCAGACCTAGGATGGGGCGACATGCTGGACAAATGCATACAAGGATTGTGGACTCAAGACCAGCTGCACCTGCACATAAACCAAAAAGAAATGCTGGCAGTAAAACTGGCAATCCAAAAATTCAGACCATTCCTCAAAGAAGGCCATTTGATAAGGACAGACAACACCACAGTCATGTGGTACATCAACAAACAGGGAGGCACTCATTCATACCCCTATGCAGAATGACTTTGGATCTTTGGAATCTGGCTCTCAGCTACAACATCCAGTTACAGGCAATATTTGTGCCGGGAAAAGAGAACACCCTAGCAGACATGTTAAGCAGAATCACCTCGGATGCTCACGAATGGATGCTACACCCGGACATCTTCAAGGCCATCACAAAGAAATGGGGAATGCCACAAATAGATCTATTCGCATCCCCACTCAATCACCAGCTCAAAAAATTCTGCACAAGGACATTCCACCCACTTGCATGGAAGGTGGACTCTCTAAAAGGCCTGACAGCATATGCATTTCCACCTCTTCCCTTGATGCCCAAGGTACTACTGAAAATCAAAGAGGAACGTCCAAGGATAATCCTGATGGCTCCGAATTGGCCAAGACAACACTGGTACCCATTGCTGAGGGGCATGTCTCTGGAGAGAATGTGGTCAATACCCCTGATGCCTTTGATGTTAACTCAGAACAACTACAACATCATGCATCCAAACCTAAAAACCTTGCAACTGACTGCCTGGAACATCACATAGCAGCAACTAACCCAGACATTTCCCAAAGGGTTAAAGACATTATCCTTGAAGCCCGCAGACCTTCAACAAGAAGGAACTATGCAGGAAAATGGAAAAGGTTTGTCATTTGGAGTACTGAAAGAGGAAAAGATGTCGAACATAGATATTGCTAACATTCTGGAGTACTTGGCAGAGCTTCTACATACAGGCCTGTCCTATTCCTCCATCAAGATACATGCATCAGCTATTTCAGCAGAATACAGCTTCGATCCACCTGTCTTTTCGCATCCTCTACTCGGGCAGTTCCTCAGAGGGATCAAGAATGTAAAACCTCCTAGGAAACCACCATTACCAGCATGGGACTTGAAACTTTGTGCTAGAAAAGTTGACACTCCCTCCGTTTGAACCAGCAGCAACAGCAGATCTGCAACACCTGTCATGGAAAACTGCTTTCCTACTGGCAATTACCTCAGCAAGGAGGGTTTCGGAACTACAGGCCTTAATGGCAGTGCAACCCTTCCTAATCTTCCATCAAGATAGGGTGTCCATGAGAACTAATCCTACATTTATGCCTAAGGTGGTATCCAGAGTGTCTTTAAACCAGGCAATCCACCTACCTATCTTCTTTCCCAATCCACAGAACAGGGGGGAAAGACTGCTGCATACCTTGGATGTACATAGGCAGTTACGCTACTACCTGGACAGAACCAAAAGTAACAGAAAAACTGACCAACTTTTAGTAGCCTATGCAACAGGAAGGGAAGGAAAAGCAATTTCCAAACAGACAATATCCAAATGGATAGGAAATTGCATAAGATTCTGTTACTCCTACCGTGGAAAACCAATTCCACAGAACATAAGACCTCATTCTACAAGGGCTACAGCCACTACCACAGCTTTCTTACGAGGAGTGGCAACCAAGGACATTATTGAGGCGGCTACTTGGACCTCCGTGCATACATTTGCCAAGCATTATAACTTACCTCTATACTCTAGATCCCGAGCAGGGTTTGCCACTGCTGTACTGCAAGGGATCCTAACTACACCATAATTTTTCTTCCTCCACCCCTAGTTTGGCTATGGTATGCTACCCATTTGTTATGACTGCAGATGCATCCATGAAGGACATAGTACAGTTTTGTACCTACCATAAATGTAGATGTCCGAACTGGATAGCATCTGCAGTCAGGATTACCCACCCTCCTTCCCCTCTGTGGTACTCCTAGGGTATTTACCCTCCTAATAGCTAGCTGGGGGGGAGTCTCTTATGGTGTATTTGTTTGTATATATGTACATACATGCTTATTTTTTGTGTTTGCCTTCTACCTTGTTTGGAAACATTGGCATTTATCCAAAATTTAGCCTTCCAAGAGGGCAACTGGCATCTGGGGCAAGAAACACTGAGGAAAATGGCGTCGGCTGATGCCTTTATACCCGAAGACCAGCAGAGATGACGTCGGGTGAAGTGTGACATCAGCCGAAGCCAGACCCAGACTTTGGAATCCGGCCGACCGAAGGGCTGCCTGACGACAGGACAACCCATTTGTTATGACTGCAGATGCTATCCAGTTCGGACATCTACATTTATGGTAGGTACAAAACTGTACTTTCTAGATGCTCCCATGGAGAAACAAAGTTTGTTTGGTTCCCCTGCACAGCAAGTGCTAAAGAAGGTGGAAGAAAAAGCAAAATCTGTCCAAACAGTCAAGGATTTCTTACAGGTCCAGCCTCCGAGGTTTAGTAGAAATTGGCCTTCGAAGAATTGGTCCTTTCCAGACACCTCCAGAGCACAGAGAGGCAGAGGTCAATCCAGAGGTGCCTACAGGGGACGTCAGTGGCAGCCTAACAACCAGAGAAGTACTGCCACAGATTCAGCTACGACCACTCCCACAGGACAGACACAATGACTTGACTCTGATACCGCCTACCAGGGAACAACTGCAAGCACCCTTAGGCGGAAAGCTTGCCTTATTTTCCGTAAACTGGCATTACATTACAGGAGACAAATGGATTTTACAGACAATAGACAAAGGCTACAGGTTTCACTTCCACACTCTACCAAAAAAGAGAGGAATGCCAGACCTACCACCAAACCAAAAAACAAACGCTCTAGCACAAATCAACCACCTACTAAGGATGATAGCTATAGAAAAGGTACCGCCTATGGAATGAAGGGCAAGGATTTTACTCCAAACTTTTCCTGGTGCCAAGGAAAGAAAACCAATGGAGACCTATTCTCGACCTGTCCGCTCTGAACACATCTCATTGTTCCAAAATTCAAAATGCTGACCCTACAGCAACTTCTTCCCATGCTGGGCAAGGAGTCTTGGCTGGTGACTCTAGATCTCAAGGAGGCATACCTGCACGTCCCTATACGACCAGATTGCAGAAGATACCTCAGATTTCTTGCAGGATCAGAGCATTATCAATTCTCAGCATTGCCCTTTGGTTTATCTACTGCGCCCAGAGTATTCACGAAATGCCTGGCATCAGTAATTGCTCATTGCAGGCTTCAGGGAATTCAAATTTATCCATACCTGGACGACTGCCTGATACAAGAGGACAACAAGACCAAATTAACAAAAGATTTGGAAAAGGTTATACAACTACTGCAAGCCCTGGGATACACGGTCAACATGAAAAAGTCAAGGCTGGTACCATCCCAAAGGATAACATTCTTGGGTGCAGAACTGGACACATCAAATCAAATGGCATTTCTTACAGCAGAAAAGCAAAAGCAACTACCACTCTATTTCATGGCAGTAACAATGCAGAACCAGCTTACAGCAAGGAAAGTCCTGCAAGCCCTGGGATACATGGCATCCTGCATAATATTGATTCCACATGCCAGGCTACATATGAGGAAGTTGCAATGGTACCTAAGGAATGTATGGTCTCAACACAAGCACAGTCTAGAAGCCCAGATTCCAATAATTCCATGCCTGAAACAAGAATTCCGGTGGTGGGCTCAGGCCTGTCAGTTGAACAGAGGTCTGCCCTTCCACAAACCTCACCCAAGCCAGACTATCACCACGGACGCCTCAGACCTAGGCTGGGGGGCACACATGGTGGACAAGTGTATACAAGGCCTATGGACACAAGACCAGCTGAACCTACATATAAATCAAAAAGAGATGCTGGCAGTGAAACAGGCACTTCAGACATTCAGACCTTTTCTTCAACAAGGTCATTTGCTGATGAGGACGGACAACACCACAGTCATGTGGTATATCAACAAACAGGGAGGCACACACTCATATCCTCTATGCCGGATGGCAATGGACCTGTGGAATGTGGCCCTGAACCACAACATTCAACTCCAGGCCAAATTTGTGCCAGGAAAAGAAAAGCAGACACCTTAAGCAGAACTACCACGGATGCCCATGAATGGATGCTGCATCCAGACATCTTCAAAACCATTACAAAGAAATGGGGACTACCAGAAATAGACCTGTTCGCATCCCCACACAACCACCAATTGAGGAAATTCTGCACAAGGACATACCACCCACTTGCTTGAAAGGTGGACTCCCTATCCTTCAGTTGGGAAAACCTGACAGCATATGCATTCCCACCTCTTCCTCTGATGCACAGTTGGGAAAACCTGACAGCATATGCATTCCCACCTCTTCCTCTGATGCACAGTTGGGAAAACCTGACAGCATATGCATTCCCACCTCTTCCTCTGATGCACAAAGTGCTCCTGAAGATCAAAGAATATCACCCAAGGATCATCCTGATAGCTCCAGACTGGCCGAGGCAGCATTGGTACCCGCTACTGAGGAGTATGTCTCGGACACACGCATGGCCTCTACCTCTGGTTCCTTTACTGCTAACACAGAACAACTACAAGATCCTACATCCAAACTTGAAAACACTGCAGCTAGATGCTTGGAATATTACGTAAAGCAAAATAACCCAGACTTATCCCAGAGGGTTAAAGACATTATCCTGGAGGCTCGCAGACCCTCCACAAGGAAGACTTATTCAGCCAAATGGAAAAGATACCTCATTTGGAGTGCAGCAAAAGGAGAAAATGTATCATTAGCAAACATAGCTAACATCCTGGAATACTTAGCAGAACTTTTCCACAATGGCCTGTCTTACTCCTCCATTAAGATTCATGCATCAGCAATTTCAGCAGAATACAACATGGATCCTCCAGTCTTCTCTCATCCTCTACTCAGGCAGTTTCTGAGAGGAATTAAAAATGTAAAGCCTCAAAGGAAGCCACCTTTGCCTACATGGGACCTTAACTTTGTGCTGGAAAAGTTAACACTTCCCCCTTTCGAACCAGCAGCAACAGCAGAATTACAGTTCTTATCTTGGAAAACTGCTTTCCTGCTTGCAATCACTTCAGCAAGAGGGGTTTCTGAATTACAGGCATTAATGGCAGTACAGCCCTTCCTTAACTTCCATCAGGATAGAGTGTCCTTGAGAACAAATCCTACTTTTATGCCAAAAGTGGTCTCCAGGGTATCATTGAACCAAGCAATCCACCTGCCAACATTCTTCCCCAACCCACAGAACAGGGGGGAAAGACTACTACATACATTGGATGTGCACAGGCAATTGCGCTATTATCTGGACAGAACCAAGACCAACAGAAAGACTGACCAGCTTCTGGTAGCGTATGCAACAGGAATGGAAGGAAAAGCAATTTCAAAACAGACCATCTCAAAATGGATAGGAAATTGCGTTAGATTTTGTTACTCTTTCCATGGAAAGACAACTCCAGAAAACATCAGACCTCACTCCACAAGGGCTACAGCCACTACTACAGCTTTCCTACGAGGAGTGGCTACCAAAGACATTTTAGAAGCTGCTACTTGGAGCTCCGTGCATACATTTGCCAAGCATTATAATCTACCTTTATACTCCAGATCCCGAGCAGGTTTTGCAACTGCTGTTTTGCAAGGAATCTTAACTACACCATAATCATCTTAGTGCCTCCACCCCCAGTTTGGCTATGGTATTCTACCCATATGTTAGGACTGCAGATGCATCCTTGAAGGACATAGTACAGTTTTGTACCTACCATAAATGTAGATGTCAGAGGTATGCATCTGCAGTCAGGATTACCCACCCTCCTTCCCCTCTGTGGTACTCCTAGGGTATTTGCCCATCTTGTAGCTAGCTGGGGGAATCTATTATGGTGTATTTGTTTGTATATATGTATATACATGCTTATATTGTTTGCTCTCTACTGTTTGGAACCATTTGCATTTATCCAGATTTAGCCTTCCTAGAGGGCACCTGGCATCTGGGGCAAGAAACACTGAGGAAAATGGCGTCGGCTGATGCCTTTATACCCAATAAACAGCAGCTATGACGTCGGGTGAAGTGCGACATCAGCCGAGGCCAGACCCAGACTTTGGAATCCGGCCGACCGAAGGGCTGCCTGAGGCAGGATAACCCCATATGTTAGGACTGCAGATGCATGCCTCTCGGACATCTACATTTATGGTAGGTACAAAACTGTACTTTTCTGCTACGTACACCATAGCAAGCCAGTGCCTAAGGGCATTAGGCCACATTCAACCAGAGCTGCAGCCGCTTCAGCAGCCTTCCTCAGGGGAGTACCAACCAAGGACATTTTAGAGGCTGCTACTTGGAGTTCAATGCACACCTTTACAAAGCACTATCATCTGCCACTCTACTCTAAATCCAGGGCAGGCTTTGCCACTGCAGTTCTGCAGGGCCTCATAGCTGCTCCTAATGCTGTTTAGCTCCAGCCTCCCAACCATAGCTTTGGGACTCTACTCAAAAGTAATGACTGCAACAGTGAAACACGAAGAACATAGTACAGTTGTGTACACTTACCGTAAATGTAGATGTTAGAGTGTATTCACTGTTGCAGTCCAGGTTACCCACCTTCTGTGATTCATACAGCCTATGTGTTGTATTTGCTTGCAGGTGAAGATAAAGTTTATATTGGGGCATGTATATATATCTAATATGAGCAAGTCACCTCCCTATGGTAAATGGTCTCAATGACTTCCCTCTATGGCCCCTTTGGGGGGAAAACTGGCACTTCATGGAAGAAACTGGCAACTTGTAACCCAGGACAAATGGGTTTTAAATATAGTATGCCAGGGATACTAATGTCATTTCCACACGTTGCCGATCCCAAACGGATGGCCAGACCTGCCCCCAAATCAGTGGGCAGAGAACCAGAAACAAGTACTGTCCCTCATGAACATGAGGGCCTTTCAGCCAGTACCAGAAGAGGAAAAGGGACAAGGTTTCTATTCAAGACTTTTCCTGGTACCCAGAAAAGACAAATCATGGCATCCAATTCTGGACTTATCTACTCTAAACACATTTCTGGACATTCCAAAATTCAAGATGCGGACTCCACTGTTACTTCCTATACTAGGTAAAGATGCCTGGTTGGTAACTCTAAACTTTTAAAGAGGCTTACCTGCATATCCCAATCAGGGAATCTTGCAGAAGATACCTCCGCTTCAAAGCAGGCTACTTGCATTACCAGTTCTCTGCACTGCCCATTGGCTTATCTACTGCGCCCAGGGTCTTCACAAAGTGCCTGGCTGCAGTAATTGTGATGTCCTTCAAGGATGCATCTGCAGTCCTTACAAATGGGTTGTCCTGTCGTCAGGCAGCCCTTCGGTCGGCCGGATTCCAAAGTCTGGGTCTGGCCTCGGCTGGTGTCGCACTTCACCCGACGTCATAGCTGCAGTTCTTCGGGTATAAAGGCATCAGCCGACGCCATTTTCCTCAGTCTTTCTTGCCGTGGCCAAGCAGAAGCTGTTCGCAAGTGCCGGTCGGTCAGAACCAGAGATTACTACTACCGAATACAACTTCGAAGACTTCTAAAAAGCTAAGTACCCCGTTGGGGACTCTTTCTTGCCTCAGCCGATGTCAGAAAAAGTGAATAACTGTTTAACTTGTGGGAAACAAATACCTCATAAAGATTTCCACTCTTACTGCTTACCTTGTTTAGGCCCAGACCACGACGTAGCAGCTTGTCTAGCCTGTGCTTCTTTTAACCGATGGACGCTTAGATGTCGGTCGGAATTTGCTGAGCAGTTTTTCGGCTCTGATTTTGCTTATAAGATGCCGTCGGATCCTCCGGCTACACAAGTAACCAAAAAACGCAAGGAAAAGGACCGACACTCGCGGTCCGTGGTTTTGGCTGAAACCGCGGTTAAGCAAACCGCGAGTGTCTCTGTTTCGGCTGAAACCGAGCAAGCGGTTCTTCCTTCAGCCGAAAGCATTCCTTCTACCGAGGATTCTTCTAACCTCGTGGAATCGGCTTCTGAAATCCAACCTGCCTGCACGTGGAGCTGCTAGGCCTCCTGCAGCCATGTCCATTAAGGCCTTTGCCAGGGCTAAAGCAGCTAAAGCTACAAAAACTGTGCCTGTTAAGACCCCTACTCACAGGCCCAGTTCCAGTTCCCAAATGTTTTCTTTGGCAGAGGATCTTATTTCTTTAATCCGGGGATCCCAGCCTCATCCAGACAGGGCCTCTCATCCACCTCCAGAGAAGAGGCCTAGAGCAGAGCCCCCTGAGCCAGTGTCCACAGAT
>NC_056733.1:965797110-965906905 GCF_019279795.1 Protopterus annectens | reverse complement strand
TACATTTATGGTAGGTCCCTTTTTAAAAAGAATTTATGGTCTCAACACAGGTACAGCTTAGAAACAGAAATACCACTAATCCCATGCTTAAAACAGGAGTTCCTATGGTGGGCTTGGGCATGCCAGTCAAACCCAGGCTTACCCTTCCACAACTTTTGAGCAAACCAAACCATCACAACGGATGCCTCAGACCTAGTATGGGGGGCACACATGATGGACAAATGCGTACAAGGACTGTGGACTCAGGACCAGCTGCACCTGCACATAAACCAAAAAGAAATGCTGGCAGTAAAACTGGCAATCCTAAAATTCAGACCATTCCTCAAAGAAGGCCATTTGATGATAAGGACAGACAACACCACAGTCATGTGGTACATCAACAAACAGGGAGGCACTTATTCTTACCCCCTATGCAGAATGACTTTGGACCTTTGGAATCTGGCTCTCAGCTACAACATCCAGTTACAGGCAATATTTGTACCGGGAAAAGAGAACACCCTAGCAGACATTTTAAGCAGAACCACCTCGGATGCTCACGAATGGATGCTACACCGACATCTTCAAGGCCATCACAAAGAAATGGGGAATGCCACAAATAGATCTATTCGCTTCCCCACAAAATCACCAGCTCAAAAATTCTGCACAAGGACATTCCACCCACTTGCATGGAAGGTGGACTCTCTATCCTTCAGCTGGAAAGGCCTGACAGCATATGCATTTCCACCTCTTCCCTTGATGCACAAGGTACTACTGAAAATCAAAGAGGAACGTCCAAGGATAATTCTGATAGCGCCGAACTGGCCAAGACAACACTGGTACCCATTGCTGAGGAGCATGTCTCGGGAGAAAATGTGGTCAATACCCCTGATGCCTCTGATGGTAACTCAGAACAACTACAACATCATACATCCAAACCTAAAAACCTTGCAACTGACTGCCTGGAACATCACATAGCAGTAACTAACCCAGACCTTTCACAAAGGGTTAAAGACATTATCCTTGAAGCCCGCAGACCTTCAACAAGAAGGAACTATGCAGGAAAATGGAAAAGGTTCGTCATTTGGAGTACTGAAAGAGGAAAAGATGTCTAACATAGATATTGCTAACATTCTGGAGTACTTGGCAGAGCTTCTACATACAGGCCTGTCCTATTCCTCCATCAAGATACATGCATCAGCTATTTCAGCAGAATACAGCTTTGATCCTCCTGTCTTTTCACATCCTCTACTCAGGCAGTTCCTCAGAGGGATCAAGAATGTAAAACCTCCTAGGAAACCACCATTACCAGCATGGGACTTGAATTTTGTACTAGAAAAGTTGACACTCCCTCCGTTTGAACCAGCAGCAACAGCAGATCTACAACACCTGTCATGGAAAACTGCTTTCCTACTGGCTATTAATTCAGCAAGGAGGGTTTCGGAACTACAGGCCTTAATGGCAGTGCAACCCTTCCTAATCTTCCATCAAGATAGGGTGTCCATGAGAACTAATCCTACATTTATGCCTAAGGTGGTATCCAGAGTGTCTTTAAACCAGGCAATCCACCTAACCTACCTTCTTTCCCAATCCACAAAACAGAGGTGAAAGAATAATGCATACCTTGGATGTACATAGACAGTTACGCTACTACCTGGACAGAACCAAAGGTAACAGAAAAACTGACCAGCTCTTTGTAGCCTATGCAGCAGGAAGGGAAGGAAAAGCAATTTCCAAACAGACAATCTCCAAATGGATAGGAAATTGCATAAGATTCTGTTACTCCTACCATGGAAAACCAATTCCACAGAACATAAGACCTCATTCTACAAGGGCTACAGCCACTACCACAGCTTTCTTAAGAGGAGTGGCAACCAAGGACATTATTGAGGCGGCTACTTGGACCTCCGTGCATACATTTGCCAAGCATTATAATTTACCTCTATATTCTAGATCCCGAGCAGGGTTTGCCACTGCTGTACTGCAAGGGATCCTGACTACACCATAATTATTATTCCTCCTCCCCTAGTTTGGCTATGGTATTCTACCCATTTGTTATGACTGCAGATGCATCCATGAAGGACATAGTACAGTTTTGTACCTACCATAAATGTAGATGTCCGAACTGGATAGCATCTGCAGTCAGGATTACCCTCCCTCCTTCCCCTCTGCGGTACTCCTAGGGTATTTACCCTCCTAATAGCTAGCTGGGGGGGGGGGGGGAGTCTCTTATGGTGTATTTGTTTGTATATATGTACATACATGTTTATTTTTGTGTTTGCCTTCTACTATTTTGGAAACATTGGCATTTATCCAAAATTTAGCTTTCCAAGAGGGCAATTGGCATCTGGGGCAAGAAACACTGAGGAAAATGGCGTCGGCTGATGCCTTTATACCCGAAGACCAGCAGAGATGACGTCGGGTGAAGTGCGACATCAGCCGAAGCCGGACCCAGACTTTGGAATCCGGCCGACCGAAGGGCTGCCTGACGACAGGACAACCCATTTGTTATATCTGCAGATGCTATCCAGTTCGGACATCTACATTTATGGTAGGTACAAAACTGTACTTTCCTTTATACCCCTGTCGCACTGACGTCGGGGAAGAAGCGACGACAACTGACGCCGGACCTAGACTTTGGAATTCGGCCGACCTAGGACCCGCCTGACGGCAGGAGAACCCATCTGTTATGACTGCAGCTGTATTAGCACTCAACATCTCCATTTATGGTAGGTACAAAACTGTACTTTACGCTTCTACTTGGACAAAACAAAAGCTTTCAGAAAAACTGAGCAACTGTTTGTAGCATATGCTGCAGGATCACAGGGCAAGGCCATCTCCATCTCAAAGCAGACTATCTCCAAATGGATAGGACACTGTATTCGTTCACACAGCTTGGAAAATCAGTCCCTAATAACATTAGGCCGCATTCCACCAGGGCAACAGCCACTTCAACAGCCTTTCTCAGAGGAGTACCTACCAAGGAAATTTTGGAAGCTGCAACTTGGAGTTCAGTGCACACCTTTACCAAGCATTACCACTTGCCTCTTTACTCTAAATCCAGAGCAGGATTCGCCACTGCAGTTCTGCAGGGCCTCATAGCCAATCCTAACTCTTTATAGACCAGCCACCCAACCTTAGCTTTGGGATTCTACCCTAGTGTAATGACTGCAGCGTAACACGATGAACATAGTACAATTTTGTACTTACCATAAATGTAGGTGTTAGTGTTCACACTGCTGCAGTCCAGGTTACCCTCCCTCCATCCCCTCTGTCCTAGCTGGACTTATCTATACCTTTCTATCCTACACAACCTTTGTGGTGTATGTGCTTGTAACTGAAGGTATTGTTTTTATTTTATATGTATGTTTTTTATTACCAATATGTATTGCCTACCTACTTGGGGGCACCTGACATCTGGGGCAAGAAAAACTGAAGAAAATGGCGTCGGCTACATCTTGTATACCCCTGGCGCACTGATGTCAGGGAAGAACCGACAGCAAACGACGCCAGACCAAGATGGAACTCTGGCTGACTGCGGGACCGCCTGACGGCAGGATAACCCAAGTGTAATGACTGCAGCAGTGTGAACACTAACATCTACGTTTATGTTGCGTACAAAACTGTACTTTCTTATGGAAAACGGCTCTGCTCCTGGCAATTACTTCAGGAAGAAGGGTCTCAAAGCTACAGGCCCTCATGGCTGTGGAGCCTTTATTGTATTTTACCCAGACAGGGTGTCCCTCAGGACCAATCCTTCATTTATGCCTAAGGTGGTTTCCAGTGTGGCTTTTAACCAAACTATTCATCTGCCAACTTTTTATCCAAATCCGCAGAATAAGGGGGAGCGGATTCTGCATTCCTTGGATGTACACAGACAACTAAGATTCTACTTGAGCAGGACCGGAGCTCTAAAAAAAAAAAAAAAAAAAAAAAAAAAAAAACTGAGCAGTTACTAGTGACATTTCCTGCAGGATCATAGGGAAAGGCCATTTCAAAGCAGACTATTTCAAAGTGGATAACCACTGCATTCGTTTCTGCTACTTACACCATGGTAAACCAGTGCCCAAGGGCATTGGGTCTCATTCCACCAGAGCTGCAGCTACTTCAGCAGCCTTTCTCGGAGGGGTACCAACCAAAGACATTCTGGAGGCTGCTACTTGGAGTTCTGTTCACACTTTTACAAACCATTATCATTTGCCTGTCTACTCAAGTCCAGGGCAGGCTTTGCCACTGCAGTTCTGCAGGGCCTTATAGCCGCCCCTAATGCAGTTTAGCTCCAGCCTCCCATCCATAGCTTTGGGATTCTACCCAAATGTAATGACTGCAACAGTGAAACACGAAAAACATAGTACAGTTGTGTACACACAAATGTAGATGTTAGTGTATTCGCTGTTGCAGTCTAGGTTACCCGCCCGCCATCCCCCTTTTATTCTGTATTTTTCTCTTTCCTTCATTATCTTCTACAACCTTTGTGGTGTATCTGCTTGTAGATGAAGGTAAAGTTTGAATTGTTGCATGTATAGATAGTTTATATATAAATTTTTGCTACCCATTTGGGGGGGACCTGACATCTGGGGCAAGAAAAGCAGCCAACGCCATTTTCTTTAGTTTGTTTTATACCCCCGACGACCTGACGTCATGGAAGAGGAGACAGCAACCGACGCAGGACCCAAGAGTTTGGAATTCAGGCCGACTGAGGGCAACCTGCCAGCAGATTACCCAAATGTAATGACTGCAACAGTGAATACACTCTAATATCTACATTTATGCTAAGTGTACACAACTGTACTGTTTACCTGTTGTGTGAGACTGCTGTACCTGTCCCTGGAGAAGCTGCTGCTGCTATTAGAAAAAAGGTTGGCCCAGTTCTTCCTGTCAGAAAAAGTGTCATTTACTACTCAAATTTCATTGGATAGCTGTAATTTACTGGGTCTGGCTCAGGGTTTAATTCAGTTTATTGATTCTTCTGGTAAAAGAAAGGAGGATTCCTCCTTTCCTGGAGAAATTCAGGATTCTGAATCTGAACAGGAAGATGCAAGAATGGATTCAGTTTTTTTTCCTTGGATTTCTGATTTGTACTCTTGAGAGCTCAGTTTTATTCTTCCTGTGGGGTTTCTTTGAGACTGTTGCTAGAATGTGCCAGTGTTTTCATTGGGGAACTTTTAAGGGTTCTCTGTCCCTCAAAATACTATGAGTTGTTACAGAAGGATTTTCCAGATCACAAACCCTTTTCTCTTCTGTTTGCTTTAAGAATGTGAGTATTGCTGCCTAAAAATTCCCTGATAGCCAGCTGTACCTAAATGTATAAGGTTTCTCAGTATTTGTATACATTATTCCCAAACCTGACCCAGCAGCTATAGCCATAGTTGATCCCACTGCTACTAAGCACCTAGTCAATTAGTGTTACTTTTTCTGATATGGGAAATTGATGGATGTGGGGGAAAAGTGTATACTTCTGCAAGAATTTTGAATTGTTAGGCTCATGTGTTTTCTTTTTTCCTGATTTAAATTGTGAAAGTATGAGGAATGTTTTATCTGCAGATCTAAGAATTTTCTTTCATTCCTCAACAAATTGGTTCAGATCCGATCCTCTGATCTGAATCAGCTTCTCTTTTGCCATCTACCATTGCCCATAATATCCCTTGTGATGATGTGAGACATTGCTGCCTATGCCAGGAGAAGTAAGGTAATAGGTTCATAGGTAAGTACTAGGCTATCTGCCTGAAGGCATCTATAAGCCTAGCCAGAATGTGTTGTTGGCTTTCATCATCCCCTTAGATTAGTTCCCTGTGTCTCTGTCCAGCAGAGCCATTAATGTTCTTCGGGTTTCACTGTTGCAGTCATCACATTTGGGTTATCCGCTTGCAGTAGCCCTCAGTCGGCCTGATTAACCTAGTCTTGGGTCCTGTGTCTGTTGCTGTCCTTTCTGTGACATCTGGTCGTCTGGTATAAAACATGCAGCCGACGCCATTATCCCAGTCTTTCTTGCCATGTGGTGCCCGAAGCAGAAGCAGTTTGCAAATGCCGGTCGACCGACTCCTGAAATTTTCGATGTCCTTCAAGGATGCATCTGCAGTCCTTACAAATGGGTTGTCCTGTCGTCAGGCAGCCCTTCGGTCGGCCGGATTCCAAAGTCTGGGTCTGGCCTCGGCTGGTGTCGCACTTCACCCGACGTCATAGCTGCAGTTCTTCGGGTATAAAGGCATCAGCCGACGCCATTTTCCTCAGTCTTTCTTGCCGCGTGGCCAAGCAGAAGCTGTTCGCAAGTGCCGGTCGGTCAGATCCAGAGATTACTACTTCCGAATACTACTTTGAAGACTTCTAAAAAGCTAAGTACCCCGTTGGGGACTCTTTCTTGCCTCAGCCGATGTCAGAAAAAGTGAATAACTGTTTAACTTGTGGGAAACAAATACCTCATAAAGATTTCCACTCTTATTGCTTACCTTGTTTAGGCCCAGACCACGACGTAGCAGCTTGTCTAGCCTGTGCTTCTTTTAACCGACGGACGCTTAGACGTCGGTCGGAGTTTGCTGAGCAGTTTTTTGGCTGTGATTTTGCATATATTATGCCGTCGGACCCTCCGACTACACAAATTGCCAAAAAATGCAAAGAAAAGGATCGACACTCGCGGTCCGCGGCTTCGGCCGAAACCGCGGTTAAGCAAGCCGCGAGTGTCTCTGTTCTGGCCGAAACCGAGCAAGCGGTCCTTACTTCAGCCGAATCCATGCCTTCTACCGAGGCCTCTTCTAACCTGGTAGAATCGGCCTCTGAAATCCAACCAGCTGTTGTGGTTTCACAGGAATTATCGGACACTATTCCCTTGGATGTATCAACCCCAGCACGTGGAGCTGCTAGGCCTCCTGCAGCCATGTCCATTAAGGCCTTTGCCAGGGCTAAAGCAGCCAAAGCTACTAAATCTGTGCCTGTTAAGCCCCCCTCTCACAGGCCCAGTTCCCACATGCTTTCTCTGGCAGAGGATCTCATCTCTTTAATAAGGGGATCCCAACCTCATCCAGACAGGGCCTCTCAACCACCTCCAGAGAAGAGACCTAGAGCAGAGCCCCCTGAGCCAGTCTCCTCGGATGATTCCTCTGATGATTCAGACAATACAGACCCTCCAGAGGCTCCTTTTTCTCCTTACGAAGACTCTGATGCTGAAGAGTCGATTCCTTCTGCCTCTCCACCTGAGGAATTTTCCTTTGGGGAAACCTTACATGCCATGAGGGAACAGTTTCAGTGGCAGGGCCAAGATTTCTCAGACTCCATGAAAAGGCTTAGGACCTTTTTGCATTTACCACAACATAGGCCTTTAGCTATTCCTCCAGTTCTTTTTGTTGTAGATGATGCATTTAATGATGCTTGTACTGCTCCTGATACTTTACCTCCAGCCCCTGCTAAGCCCGATAGGTTCTACAGGGTCCCGGACACACATCACCATTTATACAAGGCTCCTTTTGCAGATCCCGAGACTATCTCCCAGGGGCCTAAGGCAGTAGCATCTACCTCTGTTAAAAATCTCCTTCCCTCTGAAAGGAAATCCAGGTCCTTAGAGAGATGGGGTAAAAAAGTATACACCTCTGCTACTCTGTCAGCTAGGGCCTTGAACTGTCAGTTTCATATAATCCAATATCAGGAGTTTATGCTTGATCAGTTGACTAAGAAACTGTCCTCTGATGAATCTTTAGATAAAAAATATGTTCTGGAAATGGTGCATAACATTCAGCAAGTTAGTAACCATTCTTTAAAATGCGGCTATGATGCACTGGAGGCTTCCTTTAGATCAGCCATGACTGGCATAGTTATCAGAAGGCATGCATGGTTGAAAGAACAGGCCTTGCCGGATCATGTCAAGTCAAAACTATTAGATGCTCCCATGGATAAGGTCAACTTATTTGGTTCTCCTGCTCAGCAGGTACTGAAGAAAATGGAAGAAAAGGCAAAATCTGTACAAACAGTGAAAGATTTCTTACAGGTCCAACCTCCAAGGTTTAGCAGGAACTGGCCCTCCAAGAATTGGTCCTTTCCAGACTCCTCTAAAGCACAGAGAGGCAGGAATAGGCGTTCAAGAGGCAGAAATCAATCCAGGGGTGCCTACAGGGGACACCAATGGCAGGGCAACAACCAGCGAGGCACAGACGCAGCTACTACCACTGCAACAGGACAATCACAGTGACTTGGCTCTGGCACCGCCTACCAGGGAACAGATAGCAGCACCATTAGGCGGAAAGCTAGCCTTATTTTCAAAAAACTGGCACTGCATCACAAGGGACAAGTGGATTTTGCAAACTATAGACCAGGGTTACAGGTTTCATTTCCATACTCTACCAGGAAAAAGAGGATTGCCAAACCTACCACCAAATCAAAAGACAGAAGCTCTAAAACAAATAGCTCAATTAGTAAGAATGAGAGCTGTGGAAAAGGTACCATCTATGGAACAAGGAAAGGGATTTTACTCCAGACTCTTCCTGGTACCAAGAAAAGAGAAAAAATGGAGGCCTATTCTCGACCTGTCCGCTTTAAACACATACCTCATTGTTCCAAAATTCAAAATGCTGACCCTACAGCAGCTTCTTCCCATGCTGGGCAAGGAGTCTTGGCTGGTAACTCTAGATCTCAAGGAGGCATACCTGTACGTCCCCATACGACCAAATTGCAGAAGATACCTCAGATTTCTTGCAGGATCAGAGCATTATCAATTCTCAGCATTGCACTTTGGCTTATCTACTGCGCCCAGAGTGTTCACGAAATGCCTGGCATCAGTAATCGCTCATTGCAGACTTCAGGGAATCCAAATTTATCCATACCTGGACGACTGCCTGATACAAGCGGACAACAAAAACAAGCTAACAGAAGACTTACAAAGAGTCATTTACTTGCTGCAAGCCCTGGGATATACAGTCAATATAAAAAGGTCAAGGCTGATACCATCCCAAAGAATAACCTTTTTAGGTGCAGAGCTGGACACATCAAAGCAGATGGCATTCCTAACTGTAGAAAAACAAGAACAGTTTCCTCTCTACTTCTTGGCATTATCAAAGCAGAACCATCTAACAGCAAGAAAAGTACTGCAAGCCCTGGGCTTCATGGCATCCTGCATAATCCTGGTCCCTCATGCCAGACTGCATATGAGAAAGCTACAGTGGTACCTGAAGAATTTATGGTCTCAACACAGGCACAGCCTAGAAACCAAAATTCCACTAATACCATGCCTGAAGCAAGAGTTCCTATGGTGGGCTCAGGCCTGTCAATCAAACACAGGTTTGCCCTTCTGCAGCATTCAACCAAGCCAAACCATCACAACGGACGCCTCAGACCTAGGTTGGGGGGCCCACATGCTGGACAAGTGCATACAAGGCCTATGGACTCAAGATCAGCTGCACCTGCACATAAATCTAAAGGAAATGCTGGCAGTAAAATTGGCAATCCGGACATTCAGACCATTCCTCCAAGAAGGGCAGTTGATGATAAGGACAGACAACACCACAGTTATGTGGTACATCAACAAACAGGGAGGCACACATTCATACCCTCTATGCCGGATGGCACTGGACCTATGGAATATGGCTCTGAGCTACAACATTCAGTTACAGGCAATTTTTGTACCAGGAAAAGAAAACATCCTAGCAGACATATTAAGCAGAACTACCACGGATGCCCATGAATGGATGCTGCACCCGGACATCTTCAAAGCCATCACAAGAAAATGGGGACCACCACAAGTAGACTTATTTGCATCCCCACTCAATCACCAGCTAAAGAAATTCTGCACAAGGACGTAGCACCCACTTGTTTGGAAGGTGGACTCCCTATCCTTCAGTTGGAAAAACCTGACAGCATATGCATTCCCACCTCTTCCCTTGATGCACAAGGTGCTATTGAAGATCAAAGAGGAACGTCCAAGGATCATTCTGATAGCTCCAGACTGGCCAAGGCAACATTGGTACCCATTACTGAGGAGCATGTCTCGGGAACAAATGTGGACACTACCCCTGATCCCATTGCTGTTAACACAGAACAGCTACAACACCCTGCATCCAAACCTGAAAACTCTGCAGCTGACTGCCTGGAACATTACATAAGAGCAACTAACCCAAATTTATCCCAAAGGGTTAAAGACATTATCCTTGAGGCTCGCAGACCCTCAACAAGAAAGAATTATGCAGGAAAATGGAAAAGATATCTCATTTGGAGTACTGCAAAGGAAAAAGATGTCACTGGTAAATATAGCCAACATCCTGGAGTACTTGGCAGAGCTCTTCCATACAGGCCTGTCCTACTCCTCCATCAAGATACACGCATCAGCTATTTCGGCAGAATACAGCTTGGATCCCCCTGTCTTCTCACATCCTCTGCTCAGGCAGTTTCTGAGAGGAATTAAAAATGTAAAACCTCCTAGGAAACCACCATTGCCAGCATGGGACTTTAACTTTGTGCTAGAAAAATTGACACTTCCTCCTTTCGAACCAGCAGCAACAGCAGAATTACAATACCTATCCTGGAAGACTGCTTTCTTGCTGGCAATCACCTCAGCAAGAAGGGTTTCTGAACTACAGGCATTAATGGCAGTGCAACCCTTCCTGATCTTCCATCAAGACAGTGTGTCCATGAGAACGAATCCTACATTTATGCCTAAGGTGGTATCCAGAGTGTCTTTAAACCAGGCTATCCACCTACCTACATTCTTCCCCAACCCACAGAACAGGGGAGAAAGACTGTTGCATACCTTGGATGTACATAGACAGATGTCCTTCATGGATGCATCTGCAGTCATAACAAATGGGTTGTCCTGTCGTCAGGCAGCCCTTCGGTCGGCCGGATTCCAAAGTCTGGGTCCGGCTTCGGCTGATGTCGCACTTCACCCGACGTCATCTCTGCTGGTCTTCGGGTATAAAGGCATCAGCCGACGCCATTTTCCTCAGTCTTTCTTGCTGCGTGGCGCCAGAAGCAGAAGCTGTTCGCAAGTGCCGGTCGGTCAGATCCAGAGATTAGTACTACCGAATACTTCTTGAAGACTTCTAAAAGCTAAGTACCCGTTGGGGACTCTTTCTTGCCTCAGCCGATGTCAGAAAAAGTCAATAACTGTTTAACTTGTGGGAAACAAATACCTCATAAAGATTTCCACTCTTATTGCCTGCCTTGCTTAGGCCCAGACCACGACGTAGCAGCCTGTTCGGCCTGTGCTTCCTTCAACCGACGAACGCTTAGGCGTCGGTCGGAGTTTGCTGAACAGTTTTTCGGCTCAGATTTTGCGTACATTATGCCGTCGGATCCTCAGACTACCCAAATTGTTAAAAAACGCAAAGAAAAAGGCCGACACTCGCGGTCCGCGGTTTCGGCCGAAACCACGGTTAAGCAAGCCGCGAATGTCTCGGTTTCGGCCGAAACCGAGATAACCGGTCAATCTTCAGCCGAATCCATGACTACTACTGAGGCTCCTGCTACCTTAGTTGAATCGGCCTCAGAAATTTTGCCTACAATTGTGGTTCCTAGTGATTTATCAGACACCATCCCTTTGGATGTCTCTTCCCCAGCACGTGGTGCTGCTAGGCCTCCTGCAGCCATGTCTATTAAGGCCTTTGCCAGGGCTAAAGCAGCCAAATCTGTTAAATCAGTGCCTGTTAAGCCCCCCTCACACAGGCCCACTTCAAGTTCACAAATGCTTACTCTGGCAGAGGATTTAATATCCTTAATTAGAAGATCCCAATCTCACCCAGACAGGGCCTCTCAGCCCCCAGAAAAGAGACCTAGAGCAGAGCCCCCCGAGCCAGTGTCCTCTGATGATTCTGCGGATGACTCGGACATTACAGACCAGCCAGAGGCTCCTTTTTCTACTTATGAAGACTCCGATGCTGAAGAATCCATTCCAGCTGCCTCTCCACCAGAGGAATTTTCCTTTGGGGAAACCTTACATGCCATGAGAGAACAATTCCAATGGCAGGGACAAGATTTCTCAGATTCCAGAAAAAGGCTTAGGAGATTGTTGCACTTACCACAACATAGGCCCTTAGCTATACCTCCTGTACTGCCTGTTGTGGATGATGCATTTAATGATGTTTGCACTGCTCCTGATTCTTTACCTCCAGCACCTGCCAAACCAGATAGATTTTACAGGGTGCCAGACACTCATCACCACCTATACAAGGCCCCACTTGCAGATCCTGAAACTATATCCCAGGGGCCTAAGGCAGTAGCCTCGACCTCAGCAAAAAAACCCTATTCCTTCTGAAAGGGAATCCAGGTCCTTAGAGATGGGGAAAAAGTTTACACCTCTGCTACTCTCTCAGCTAGAGCTTTAAACTGTCAGTTTCATATGATCCAATACCAAGAGTTTATGCTTGATCAGTTAACTAAAAAGCTGTCCTCTGATGACTCCTTAGGTAAGAAATATGTATTCGAAATGGTGAATAACATCCAACAGGTTAGTAACCATTCTTTAAAATGTGGCTATGATGCACTGGAGGCTTCATTTAGATCAGCCATGACTGGCACAGTGATAAGAAGGCATGCATGGTTGAAAGAACAGGTCTTACCGGATCATGTTAAAGCAAAGCTGTTAGATGCTCCTATGGATAAGGCCAGTCTATTTGGTACACCTGCTCAGCAAGTAATGAAGAAAATGGAAGAGAAGGCAAAATCTGTACAAACAGTTAAAGATTTCTTACAGGTTCATCCCCCAAGGTTTAGCAGGAACTGGCCTGCCAAAAATTGGTCCTTTCCAGACTCCTCAAAATCCCAAAGAGGCAGGAATAGATGCTCTAGAGGCAGAAATCAATCCAGAGGAGGTGCCTACAGAGGACGACAGTGGCAAGGCAATAACCGAGGCACAGACACAACCACTGCCACTGCAACAGGACAATCACAGTGACTTGGCTCTGACACCGCCTACCAGGGAGCAAATAGCAGCACCTTTAGGCGGGAAGTTAGCCTTATTTTCGAAAAATTGGCACTATATCACAAAAGACAAGTGGATTTTGCAAACCATAGACCAAGGCTACAGGTTCCACTTCCACACATTACCAGTAAAAAGAGGAATGCCAAGTCTACCTCCAAATCAAAAAAACAGAAGCTCTAAAGCAGATAGCAGAATTAGCAAAGATGAGAGCTGTGGAAAGAGTACCAATAACAGAACAGGGAAAAGGATTCTACTCCAGACTCTTCCTAGTACCAAGAAAAGAGAAAAGTTGGAGACCTATTCTCGACCTGTCCGTCTTAAACACATACATCATTGTCCCAAAATTCAAAATGCTGACCCTACAGCAACTTCTTCCCATGCTGGGCAAGGAGTGTTGGCTGGTAACTCTAGATCTCAAGGAGGCATACCTGCACGTCCCCATACGACCAAATTGCAGAAGATACCTCAGATTTCTTGCAGGATCAGAGCATTATCAATTCTCAGCATTGCCCTTTGGCTTATCTACTGCCCAGAGTATTCACAAAATGCCTGGCATCAGTAATCGCTCACTGCAGACTACAGGGAATCCAAATTTATCCATACTTGGACGACTGCCTGTTACAAGCGGACAACAAAAGCAAGCTGACAACAGATTTACAAAGGGTCATTTGCTTACTACAAGCCCTGGGATACACAGTCAATTTACAAAAGTCAAGGCTGATACCATCTCAAACAAGAACATTCTTGGGTGCGGAATTGGACACAGTAAAACAAATGGCATTCCTAACTGCAGATAAACAAAAAGAACTCCCTCTTTACTTCTTGGCATTAACAAAGCGGAACAAACTAACAGCAAGAAAAGTACTGCAGGCCTTGGGCTTCATGGCATCATGCATAATCTTGGTCCCACATGCCAGACTGCATATGAGAAAGCTACAGTGGTACCTAAAGAATTTATGGTCTCAACACAAGCACAGCTTAGAAACCGAAATCCCACTAATCCCATGCCTAAAACAGGAGTTCCTATGGTGGGCTCAAGCATGCCAGTCAAACCCAGGCTTACCCTTCCACAACTTTCAAGAAAGCCAAACCATCACAACGGACGCCTCAGACCTAGGCTGGGGGGCGCACATGTTGGACAAATGCATACAAGGATTGTGGACTCGAGACCAGCTGCATCTGCACATAAACCAAAAAGAAATGCTGGCAGTAAAACTAGCAATCCAGAAATTCAGACCATTCCTCAAAGAAGGCCATTTAATGATAAGGACAGACAACACCACAGTCATGTGGTACATCAACAAACAGGGAGGCACTCATTCTTACCCCCTATGCAGAATGACTCTGGACATCTGGAATCTGGCTCTGAGCTACAACATCCAGTTACAGGCAATATTTGTGCCGGGAAAAGAGAACACCCTAGCAGACATGTTCAGCAGAACCACCTCTGATGCTCACGAATGGATGCTACACCCGGACATCTTAAAGGCCATCACAGAGAAATGGGGAATGCCACAAATAGACCTATTCGCATCCCCACTCAATCACCAGCTCAAAAAATTCTGCACAAGGACATACCACCCACTAGCATGGAAGGTGGACTCTCCTTCAGTTGGAAAGGCCTGACAGCATATGCATTCCCACCTCTTCCCTTGATGCACAAGGTACTACTGAAAATCAAAGAGGAACGTCCAAGGATAATCCTGATAGCTCCGAATTGGCCAAGACAACACTGGTACCCATTGCTGAGGAGCATGTCTCTGGGGAGAATGTGGTCAATACCCCTGATGCCTTTGATGTTAACTCAAAACAACTACAACATCATGCATCCAAACCTAAAAACCTTGCAACTGATTGCCTGGAACATCACATAGCAGCAACTAACCCAGACCTATCCCAAAGGGTTAAAGACATTATCCTTGAAGCCCGCAGACCTTCAACAAGAAGGAACTATGCAGGAAAATGGAAAAGGTTTGTCATTTGCAGTACTGAAAGAGGAAAAGATGTGTCGAACATAGATATTACTAACATCCTGGAGTACTTGGCAGAGCTTCTACGTACAGGCCAAAAAGAAATGCTGGCAGCATCAGCCGAAGCCGGACCCAGACTTTGGAATCCGGCCGACCGAAGGGCTGCCTGACGACTGGACAACCCATTTGTTATGACTGCAGATGCTATCCAGTTCGGACATCTACATTTATGGTAGGTACAAAACTGTACTTTGCGCTACTACCTGGACAGAACCAAGGGCAATAGAAAAACTGACCAGCTTCTGGTAGCATATGCAACAGGAAAGGAAGGAAAAGCAATTTCAAAACAGACAATCTCCAAGTGGATAGGAAATTGCATTAGATTTTGTTACTCCTACCATGGAAAGAAACTCCAGAGAACATCAGGCCTCACTCTACAAGGGCTACGGCCACTACCACAGCTTTCTTACGAGGAGTGGCTACCAAGGACATTATAGAGGCTGCTACTTGGACCTCCGTGCATACATTTGCCAAGCATTATAACTTACCTTTATACTCTAGAGCCCGAGCAGGGTTTGCCACTGCTGTTTTGCAAGGGATCTTAACTACACCATAATCTCTTCTTCCTCCTCCCCTAGTTTAGCTATGGTATTCTACCCATTTGTAAGGACTGCAGATGCATCCTTGAAGGACATAGTACAGTTTTGTACCTACCATAAATGTAGATGTCCGATAGGAATGCATCTGCAGTCAGGATTACCCACCCGCCTTCCCCTCTGTGGTACTCCTAGGGTGTTTGCCCATCTTATAGCTAGCTGGGGGGGGATCTATTATGGTGTATTTGTTTGTATATATGTACATACATGCTTATTTTTTGTGTTTGCTCTCTACTATTTGGAAACATTGGCATTTATCCAAATTTAGCCTTACAAGAGGGCACCTGGCATCTGGGGCAAGAAACACTGAGGAAAATGGCGTCGGCTGATGCCTTTATACCCGAAGAACTGCAGCTATGACGTCGGGTGAAGTGCGACACCAGCCGAGGCCAGACCCAAACTTTGGAATCCGGCCGACCGAAGGGCTGCCTGACGACAGGACAACCCATTTGTAAGGACTGCAGATGCATTCCTATCGGACATCTACATTTATGGTAGGTACAAAACTGTACTTTTTCAAGTTTCAGAACCGAAGTCTTCAACTAAAAGCTAAGTACCCCGTTGGGGAAACTTTCTTGCTCTAAACCGATGTCAGTAAAAGTGAAGAATTGCATTGTTTGTGGAAAGTAAATACCTCAAAGATTTTCATTCGTACTGTATTCCTTGGTTAGGCCCTGACCACGACGTACCTCGCTGTGGGTTTTGCACCTTATTTAAACCATGAACTATCTGTCATCTGTATATTTTCACTTCTGAATATTTTGGTGCTCTGTTCAGTTATCCTGATTTGTCTTCGGTAAGCCATCTGACTACAGACATTTCGAAAAAAACACAAAGATGAAGACAGAGGCCGCCTAGGTCCAAAGCTGCCGACAACGCTTCTAAGCCAGTCAACAGTTCGCTGGTACTCAGTGAGGCGCTTTCGCAGCCCCAGTGATACCTGCTACTTCAGATTCGCAGGCCTCTACTGAGACCCATTTGGGGTCCATGGCGTATGCCATGAGATGCTTCAACTGTGGAACCTGTGGATGTCTCTACCTTGGATGGGTCTGAAGCCACTGTGCAGGCACCGGCTTCTGAGGGTGTATTCAGGCCTACTGACTTGCATATTAAACTGACTCCATCTTCTTCTCCGTGGCCTAAAACTCGAACCATGCCTAGAAAACTGACGCCCAGACCGCATGGTCAGGCCTCTATGCCTAAAAAACAAATAATAAGAATGGCTGAAGACCTTATTACTTTTAATCGGGGGAAGCAAGCCTTCCCCTCTAAGTGATCTAGGACTGAGTTTGCTTATGATACTTCTGACCAGGATTCTGAATTTTCTGTTTCCTCCGATTACCAGGATTTACCCTTATCTACCTTTGAGGATTCTGATTCTGAGGACTCTATTCCCTCTGCTTCTCTCCCAGAGGATTTCTCTCTCGGTGAAACCTTGCATACTCGGGGAGCATTTACGTTGCTAAAGTTAGGATTTCTCTGATCTCTAAAAAGAGGCTTAAGGATTTCTTCCTCCTGCCCCAGCACAGGCCTTTAACCATACCTCCTGTACTAGACATTGTTGATTCCTTTTCGGAATCTAGCTTGGCCCCTGACTCTCTACCTCCTGCTTCCAGAAAACCTGATAGATATTATAGGGTCAAATCCAAAAGAAAGACCAGCACCAGACTCCTGTAACATAGGCATTACTATTTTATTTCAAAATGAAACGGCAAAAAGTGTAACCGTACACCAACATGGTTGTACCGGTTTCGGCAAAGCCTTCCTCAGCAACCAAACATGATGCAACAAATGAAAAAAAACCTAACATGCTGTCTTCTTACTTATAAATAGGTTCGTACTAAATGCAAGGAGCGCCCTGTAGTGCATATATTAATAATGCACAATTTACTATCCACATAAAATCAGTATATAATTATATGTATTAATATAATAATGTGTAAAAAAACACAATATAAATTTGGATGCTTCAAAAATGATAGCTCAAACCCGGAGGAAAAAGAGCCCCCAATTTGATAATCCACATTTTTTCTTTGTTAGTAAGCATTTCATGCAAAACATGAGATTGTTTGTGCCTAACCTTAATGTGATCAATAACCATGCAACAAAAAATGCCCATAGGGTGTATAGAAATGTGTTCATACAAAGAACTAGACCCCTTTTTATTCTTAATATCACTGAGATGTTCCACTATCCTGACCTTGAAATGACGGGAAGTTTGTCCAACAAAAAATGCTAGACAATTGCACTGGGCCAGATAAATCACCTAAGAAGTGCTGCAATTAGAAGGTCTGACATTTTAACACCCTAGGGCAATAGGTACAATGACCACATGGGTAACAACCCAGTATTGAACTACCAAATAAATTAGAGTAGTTGAGCATACATCCTTATTATAAACCCTCCTTATAGTGACTGAAAAGAGATCCCAAAGACCGCCCTTTACAAAATGAATAAGGACGTTGATCCCCTATATAATTATTTAGGACTTCATCAGATTTTAACAAGTGCCAATGATTACGAATAATATTCATGAAGCCAACAGTATTTCTCCCATAAGTTGTTACCAATCTGAGCAAATCTGAGTTAACCGAATCCCGAACACGATAAAATAATAGCTCAGTTCTGTCTTGCTGGTTCGCAAAGCGATTAGCCCTTGTGATGTCACCCCCTTGGTAGCCTCTACTCTTAAACCTGGATATAATATCCCTTCTGTGATGGTCGTATGTGGAAGTACTGAAACAAATCCTTTTGACATGAAGGAATTGAGACTTGGGAATATTCTTGATTACATGCCGGGGGTGGAAATTGGTGGCATGTAGTAGAGTATTGAATTGAGGAAATTTTCTAAACATCTTACTCTAAAGAGTGTTGGCATCTGTTCTTTTTACCAAAACATCCAAAAATGTTATTTCAGATCTAGAATAAGTCAACTCAAATTCAATACCCCATATATTGCCATTCAAATATTCTAAAAATTCCATAAGGAATTCCACATCAGCTCTCCACACCATCCAGCAGTCATCAAGATATCTCCTCCATATGTCCATTTCATTGATATAAATATTGTGACCAATATCATAAATCACCTGGTCTTCCACATAAGCCATAAATCCAAATAAATGGGTGCAAAATATGCCCCCATAGCGGTGCCCTGAATCTGCCAAAAACATCTGTCCTTAAAATAGAACACATTATGAATCTGGACCTGTTCCGTCAAACAAACCAGAAGAGTATTGAAACCAGGCTTGTAAATGTTGGCCTTATCCAACCAGTATTGCAGGGCCAAAAGTCCTGCCCAATGGGGAATACTGATAAGGAGGTGACATTCAAGGTGCACAGAAGCCAATTGTGTCTCGGAAATAATGGAAAGGAACTGAGTAGTATCCTGAATTCTTGTATGAAAACCAATAGTGGTTTTAAATACAAGGTAAGAAATTCAGACAGAGGTTGTGTCAAGGAACCTCTGCCTGATACTGTCGGTCTACCGGGCGGTCTTATGGGATTTTTATGAATTTTCGGCAGAAAATAGATGTACTAGCTTCATAGTCCCTCAAATCCTGGACCACCACAGCTCCCCCTTTGTCCGCAGAGAGAGCAACAATTTCCTTGTTATTGATTAACTTTTCTAGACATATTCTCTGTTTATCCAAATTATCCTTCATCCTGTCCTGTCTATATAAATATAGATGTAAATCTTTAAGGACCACATTTTGGAATGTTTGTACAATGAGTTGCATAGGTGGCCTGAACCTGGAGGACCTGAAGTGAAATTCCCTAAACCTCAGAGGCAACATTATCTGAACCATGAAAAAAACATTTTAAATTCAAATTGCGACAGAATTTTACCACATCCTCTGCAAAATAGTGCTCCTGAACAAAAAAACCCAGGCACAAAACTTAAGTCCTTTCTTCAGTACATCAACTTGTTGATCATCCAATACTACAGAGGAAATGTTGTGCACATTATTAATTTTGAATTCTAGATCTTGGTCATCTGTTGAAGGCTATCCCCCAGCCCATCTGGATTTATGATGCTTCCTCCCCCCTCGTCTTTGGGACTTATACCTAAAGGGAACTTTCTAACAAAACTTGACTCTAAATTATTCCTTTTAGAAATAGGGGAAGCACTAGTATGAGCTTCCTCCCAGTCCGTATTGGAGGATGAGTCCTCGCCCGATGGCGTGAACTTCCCTACTCCTTTTCTTCAGAATGGATTTAGACCGAGTGGCTCTCATTTTTTTGGATACATCCATGGGCATACCAAATTTGACCCTAGGTCGCATATCAAATGGCTTTCCCCTATCATAATCACCCACATCCCTGGTGAATTCCTTGACCTTTTTATTCTTTAAACCTAAATCCAATGTAGATATTTCTTTACCAAGTTTCTCAGTGTTATCATTGCAACAATAAAGTGTAGAGAACACCTCCACAGTTTTACTAACCATTAATACATTGGCAGTTTGTTCCTCTACCTTCCTCACATAAAAACTGCTCAAAAGATCTGCAGAGTTCATAGAAACATGTTGTTGGGCTTATGCCCATTGCGTTAAAAGACATTCATCCGGTTCTGCCACCATGGGCTGTAATCTAATCCTAAGTCCTCTAGGAACTATTTTCCTCCGTTGCTAAGCCCTGAACAATTTTAAATGCCGAACATTTTTACAAAGGGAAATAAGATCCTTGGTTAGCTTTGCAAAAGTCAAATTGCATTCTTGGGTGGGATCCTAGGACACCAAGAACAGCATCATTTGAACCTGAGGCTAGGCCAAAAATGTTCAAATCCTCTGAGTCTGAAGACAGACCCTTAAGAATTGCTAATTCCATCACTGACCAAAAATAACCATGGGGTCAATAAAAAATACACAAGTATCTGTACCTCATATAAGTAGTATAAATTCAACCCAAAATATGTTCAGTAAACAAATGGTTGGACAATCCAATATACCAATAGATATAATTCATGAAACCAACCGTGAACATTAAATGACCCTAATTACCACCATTGTTGATGGGTCATATTAGCAAAACAACTTTTGTGTTCCACATCATAAACATTAGGAAAAATGTTTCCCACTGACAAATATCAACAGACCTAGGCCCAATTGGGTACCATTATAGCCAGCAAGCTAAAAAAAGCTTAAATTGAGCTACCAAAGCTCAGCGCTACGTAACCAGAATGGGCCAAAAGACAATATTCAACCCACAACAAGTGGTGACCAAAAATTATATATTTGGTCAGTGTTGTAAAAAACAAGAACAAGATCATAATAAATTTGTTCAAAAGATCTTAACTAGATGTCCTAAGAACCACTTTACTTAATATATGAAGGGATTACTCCTATGCTAACCATGGGCCAGAAAAATCAAATGTAACTGAGATTGTCCCTTACAAATGTATGCCCAGGTAGTCACAGATGCCACCTAAAAATGTATGATAGATAAATTAAATGACTGAAACCCATAGGAGACAAAAGCCCAGAGATAGAGAGGGGGGAATAAGACTAACACACCTATCCCCTGCCGACTGCAAACCATCACATACAGAAAATTAAAATGTAGTATATATAGTACATATAAGATGTCATATAATGAAGGTAAGCTCAAATACAATCCAAACTTTCCACATTCATATTATTCAACCTACAAACAACTTGTATGAGAACCAACATAAATAGGTAAGACTCAAGAGCCAACCTAAAAGTTGACATAAACAAAACTCCTATATTAGATAATGCTTGTACCTAAATGTTGTACAAACAAATACACATTTTAAATATCATGATCTAGTTTCAATATCAAAAAATGGCCCCAACCCTATCAAATATAAAACTAAAAAATAACAAATAACAATAATGGCAGTACATTATAAAGGAACATAGAAACGACTTGAAGACATCTGACAAAACAGATTAATCAAATGTCTGGATTTGTCTTATAGAAAACATCATAAAAAAATAAAAGATGGATAATATTAGCATTCAGTATACAAGTTGTTTCAAAAAATGGTTGTCCCAACATGAAACAATCAACCATTAGTTTGTACTTGCAAATACGTAGTCCTCAAAAGGTCCCGCCATAAGAAAAAAAAGTCAGTTCAATTCCTGGATCCAAACGATCACGAATTGTAAATGTAGACCCAGATGGAACTGAGAAAATCCAAACGGATGACCAAAACCCTAAAGAACAAACTACCTCCCAAATTCGAGAATGGCTGGCATTCCACAATGTTCAAGAGCGCTCCAAGCTGCTACAAACAAAAGTAAACAACGCCATCCAGGAGATGCCATCAGCAGGTACAAAAGGCTCCAATGGAATCAAACAATCACCTGCACGTACGGCATGTGTACGGCCAAACACAAATGTCAAATCCAAAAGAAAAGGCCAGCACCCGACTCCTGTAACATCGGCATTACTATTTTATTTCAAAATGAAACCGCAAAAAGTGTAACCGTACACCAACATGGTTGTACCGGTTTCGGCAAAGCCTTCCTCAGCAACCAAACATGATGCAACAAATGGAAAAAACCTAACATGCTGTCTTCTTACTTATAAGTTCGTACTAAATGCAAGGAGCACCCTCTAGTGCATATATTAATAATGCACAATGTACTATCCACATAAAATAAGTATATAATTCTATGTATTAACAAATATAATAATGTGTGTAAAAAAAAAAAAAAAAAAAAAAAAAAAAACACAATATAAATCTGGATGCTTCAAAAATGATCCTTCAAACCCAGAGGAAAAAGAGCCCCCAATTTGATAATCCACATTTTTCTTTGTTAGTAAGCATTTCATGTAAAACATGAGATTGTTTGTGCCTAGCCTTATGTGATCAATAACCATGCAACAAAAAATGCCCTTAGGGTGTATAGAAATGTGTTTATACAAAGAACTAGACCCCTTTTTATTCTTAATATCACTGAGATGTTCCCCTATCCTGACTTTAAAAGGACGGGAAGTTTGTCCAACATTAAATGCTCGAGAATTGCACTGGGCCAGATAAATCACCCATGAAGTACTACAATTAGCAAAACATAGAACATTATAAACTTGTGGACAATTGTGTGAAGAGAAGGTATGACATTTTAACACCCTAGGGCAATAGGTACAATGACCACATGGGTAACAACTCAATATTGAACTACCAAATAAATTAGAGTAGTTGAGCATACATCCTTATTATAAACCCTCCTTATAGTGACTGAAAAGAGATCCCAAAGACCGCCCTTTACGAAATGAATAATGACACCGATCCCCTATATATGTGAGAGTCGGGGACCCTGTAATATCTCCAATGGAATCAAACAATCCCCTGCACGTATGGCAATAACCATGAAACAAGTTCCTTTTTAAAAATCCTACTGTGGATCCTGAGACCATTTCACAGGGACCCAAGGGCATTAAAGCTACTACGGCCAAAAATCCTACCCCCTCTGATAGACTCCAGGGTGCTGGATAGATGGGGTAAGAAGGTATACACTTCTGCAACTTTGGCCATTAGGGCCTTAAACTGCCAGTTTCATATGTTTAAGCAATCCAATAATATGCTGCTGATACTTTAACAGAAAATTATGTTGATTCCTGCTTGTGCTGAAAATGATTTACAGGATTTACTGCATTCAGCTGAACAAGTTGGAAAGCGTACTTTGCAGTGTGGTTTTGGCTCACTAGATAGAGGCATCTTGCAGGGCTGTTGTAACTGGGTCTGTACTTAGAATGCATGCTTTGCTTAAGGAGCAATCCTTGCCAGATCATGTTAAAGCAAAATTACTGGATGCTTCTTTAAATCAGGACCACCTGTTTGTCAACAAGGCAGAAGACGTTCTTAAAAAGATTGAGTAAAAAGCTAAATTTATGCAAACTGTTAAAGATTTTTTACAAGTACAACCACCAAGGTTTAGTAGGCATTGGCCTTCCAAGAATTGGTCATTTCCTGCCTCTTCCAGACCTTCTCAGTCCAAACCCAGATCTAGCAGAGCTCCCAGGCTTCAGTCCCAGGGTACGCACAGGACTAAGCAGTGGGGGACATCCACTTCCAAATCTGGGAGTAATAAAATAAAACTCCCCCTATGGTAAACTGTCTCTCAATGACTTCTTTTTAAAATTTCTAAACACTTCTCAACTGACTGCCCCCCTGGGGGGAAAGATTGCTCCTCATGCAAAGAACTGGGAACTCCATTACCAGGGCAAATGGGTTTTAAATAGTGTCCCAGGGATACAGATTTCACTTCCACGCATTACCAACACCAAGCGGGTGGCCAGATCTACCCCCAAATCAGTGGGCAGAGGTCCAAAAGCAAGTACTTTCTCTCTAAAGCATGGGGGGCTATTCAGTTGGTACCAGAAGAGGAAAAGGGACAAGGTTTCTACTCAAGACTTTTCCTTGTACCCAGAAAGGACAATTCATGGCGTCCTATCCTGGACCTGTCTACTCACCTTTTTGGTGATTCCAAAATTCAAGATGTTGACTCTTCACCAGTTGCTCCCTATGCTAGGCAAAGACGCCTGGTTGGCAACACTAGATTTAAAGGAAACATACCTACACATCCCAATCAGGGAATCTTGCAGAAGATAACTACGCTTCAAAGCAGGCTACACGCAGTATCAGTTCTCTGCTTTGCCCTTTGGCTTATCTACTGCGCACAGGGTGTTCACCAAGTGCCTAGCTCTAGTCATTGCATTTTGCAGGCAAAGAAATATTTAGATATACCCATACCTGGACGATTGCCTAATTCAGGCAGAAAACCAGGACATGCTTTTGAAACATCTGGCCTTTGTACAAAGGGTGCTAACTTGTCTGGGGTACACCGTAAATGAAAAGAAATCACACCTGGTTCCCTGTCAACAAATTATATTCCTGGGAGCAAGCTTGAGTACATCTTCCAAGATGGCTTTCCTCACGCCAGAGAAATTCATTTGGCAATCTACTTTAAACAAGTGGCCACAAAAACCCTGCTATCTGCAAGGCAAATACTGCAAGCCTTACGGCTCATGGCCTCCTGCATTCTTCTAATTCCATATGCAAGACTGCATATGAGGAAACTACAATGGTATCTAAAAAGCCTATGCTGTCAACATTCTCAGGATCTAGAAGCAATGATTCCTATCCTACCTTGCCTATACCTAGAGTTTCTTTGGTGGGCAGAGGCCTGCCACCAAAACAAGGGACTACCATTCACACTACCCCCTGCCACCCAAACCCTAACAGACTCATCAGACTATGCATGGCGTGCCTCACCTGGCAGGGAAGTGCATTCAGGGCAAATGGAACAGTCAGATGCACCTGCATATCAATCAAAAAGAAATGTTAGCTGTACAGAATGCTCTGACAGCCTTCAAGGACCACATTCTTTTGCCTACCCCCCCCCCCCGAACTATCAATTGGACAGTTTGCACAAGGACTCCCCACAAACGAGGTTGGAAAGTGGATGCTCTGTCCTTCAGCTGGAAAAACCTATCAGTTTATGCCTTTCCTCCTCTGCCTCTGCTCTCCAAAGTACTACTAAAGATCAAACAAGACAAACCAAGGACAATTTTGATTGCATCAGACTGGCCATGCCAACACTGGTACCCCTTCTTGTGCAGTGTGTCACTGTTGGCCCCATGGCACCTGCCTCAGACTCCTACCCTATTGTCTCGGCAGGAGAACCAGATTCTGTACCCTCCACTTCAAATACTGAACCTAGCAGCCTGGCTAATTACCTACTCTCTCCTTTACCATCCCTCAGTAAACCAGTGATGGATATCATTTTAGAGGCAAGAAGGCATAGTACTAGAAAATCTTATGCTGAAAAATGGAAATGATTCTGTGCCTAGAACCAGTCTCAATGGATGAGCACAGCAGTGCCCAATTTACCTCCGATTTTACAATACTTAACTGAGATGCTTTACAAGGGCCTGTCTTTCTCCTCCATCAAAATTCACACCTCAGCTATTTTGGCTCATTATAACACTGAACCTCCCTGTTTCTCTCATCCAGTACTTAAACAGTTCCTCAGAGGGGCCAAAAATGTACGACCACCCAGGAGAGCTCCAACTCCAGCCTGGGACCTTAACTTTGTATTTGAGAAACTCGCTTTTCCTCCTTTCGAGCCAGATGCTACTGCAGACTTAAAATTCCTTTCTTGGAAAACTGCTTTTCTTTTAGCAATCACTTCAGCAAGAAGGGTGTCTGAATTACAGGCCCTTATGGCAGTGGAGCCTTTCATCATCTTTCATGTGGACAGGGTATCCCTCAAGACCAGTCCCTCCTTCATACCCAAGGTGGTATCCAGTGTGGCCTTTAATCAGTCCATTCATTTGCCAACCTTCTTTCCTAATCCACAGAACAAAGGGGAACGGATACCTCACTCCTTAGATGTGCGCAGTCAACTTAGATTCTACTTGGACAGGACTAAACCTCAAAGGAAATCTGACCAACTGCTGGTGGCATTTGCTGAAGGGGCAGAGGGGAAGGCTATTTCAAAGCAAACCATTTCCAGATGGATAGGCCATTGCACTAATTTCTGCTACAAGCACCATGGAAAACCTATCCCACAGGGGATCATACCCCACTCAACCAGAGTCATATCTACCTCTACAGTCTTTCTCAGAGGTATCCCTACCAGGGGCATCCTAGAAGCTGCTACCTAGTGTTCTGTACATACATTCACCAAGCATTACCATCTGCCAATTTTCTCTAAACCCAGAGCTAACTTTGCCACTGCAGTCTTGCAGAGCCTTATATATGGTCCTAATGCTATCTAAATTCCTCCTCCCTTCCTTAGCTTTGGGAATCCACCCAAATGTGATGACTGCAGCAGTGAAACATGAAAAACATAGTACAGTTGTGTACACTTGCCATAAATGTAGATGTTCGTGTGTATTCACTGTTCCAGTCCTGGTTACCCTCCCTCCAGCCCCCTTACTACTTTTGGCTATACCTCTATTCTCCTTTATTATGCTCAAAAGCTTTTTGGTGTATTTGCTTTTTTGTTGGAGGTATAACCTTGTTTATTTATAGATTTAATTGCTTCCCTTTAGGGGAGCACCTGACATTTGGGGCAAGAAAAACTGATGTACTGGCATCAGCTGCATGTTTTATACCCCTGACGTCATGGAAGAAGGGACAGCAACTGACGCAGGACCCAAGACTTTGTTAATCAGGCCGACTGAGGGCTACTGCAAGCATATAACCTAAATGTGATGACTGCAACAGTGAATACACTCTAACATCTACATTTTATGGTAAGAGTACACAACTGTACTTTTCCTCTGGCTCTGTCCAGCAGAGCCACTGCAGTGATCCCCGGGGTAAATTTTCTGTTTCCCATCCATTCGTCAAGGTTTCTCTTGAAAAGTGTTAGTGAGTGGCTCTGCTTAATGTAGATTGGAATCCTGCTCCAAAGCATGAGGAGTCTCTGGGACAGGAATCTATCCCTCCAGTACGTCCTATTTATCATTTGTGGTGAGGTTTAGATCCCTACAGTGTGTGGCTCTTGGGGATTTGTTTTTTTTTTTTTTTAGCTGGGCATGGCCTTGTATGTCAGAGCTCACTTCTGAGTAAACGGTGTGCAACTGAGTACAGCTGGAGTTTCTTCAGTCGGGCTGCATGGGGCATCTGTTTGAGGCCAATAATCCTCTTGGTGAGGTACGTCTGTGATCTTTCAGCTGTTGCAGGTATCTTGTAAGGTACATCCCAAATGGGGTGTTGTACACTTATGATTGGTCTGATGAGTAGAGGGGCACAATAACCTCTTGTTCTAGATGCGAACCCTTTTGTGATTAGGTGGGCCACATAGAAGGATTTTCTAACCACCTTGGCAATATGATTATCAAAGGAGAGATTACGATCTACTTTAGTCCCCAGATCCCTTATTACATTTTCTCTATTTAGGGGACTGCCACGTATGTGGTAGTTCGCGGGTACTTTTTTTTCATAGGGAATGACTATGCACTTTTTTGACATTTATGGATGTGTAACTTATGCCAGCACAGCTAGCTGGAGTTTTGTAAAGAATTGTATGTCATTTGTATATCAAACGGATTTGTACAGATGCTTGTATTGAAAAATGCATCAGCAGTATATTCTGCTGGACAGAATAAGAAATACACTTATGTCAGACTGTAGTGTAACTATTGAAAGTAAATGTGTAACAGGTTACTGGAACAGAAGAGGTTAAGCTCAGCTCCAGCTAATTTTGAAAAATAGCTTGAAATTTAAATTGCTTCTTAGGCCATAGAGATTGTATCTCTCAGGTCTGATTGCAGCCAGACGAAAAGTCGGTGCCAGAGAATAGTTTATTAGCTCCTGTAGGAAGAGTGGAAGTGTTTTATGACTTCCAAAAGTCTCAACAGATCTTAGCAAAGCTCTGTGTAATGCACAAGTGAGAGATTCCGGTTTACTTTCCAGTAAGGAGGTAGCATGGGAATCGGAAGTCAGATGACAAGATGTATGTGATGTAATCCAGGGCACAAAATGATTTATTACTAGAGGAGCTTGAAGTCTAATGGTACTTTTGTTTTTGAAACCTGACATAGGATTCTTCACCTGCATCATCTTGTTTTGCTCTGGTAAGTGACCAGGGAGTAGACATTCTGTACCTCAGTCAGGAAACTATAGTTTAGATTCAATACTGTTTTTCTGTTTTTGTGTGAATCTATTCATGTGTGTTATTTTGATATTTCCTGTGATTGAAACTCTGGTGTTTATTGTAAATAGATACTCATTTAATAAAGAATATGAAAATACTATTTAACTCATTACATCTGAATGACGCCTCCAGGTGCATCTGCAGTTAACTCTTACTAATGCGTCTAGGCATCATATATTACTTGTTCATATTTGCATCAATAATTCCAAAAGGATGCTATGTACAAGGTTCTAATATATTTAATCTTAAAGCTTGTACATTGGCAAACTTGGCTACATTTAAGATTTGACCTCCGTCTAGTTCAGGTAAACTTGGCTACATTAAGATTTGACCTCTGTCTAGTTCAGGTAAATAGATATCAACTGTTTATTTTTTATGATATTAATTTATAGATATAATTTTCACATTTTTCTAAATATCTCAACAATCAAATAACACAGAATTCCTTAGCCTTGTATGAAAGCTCTCCGCTACATGAATAAAATGCTGCTAACATGGTATGTGTGTAACTTTGAGAGTGGTTGCTGAGATATTGTAAGTTGTTTACAAAACATTACCAATGTAGTAGCTACTGTGTTTACTGTGACTTATAAAATTCAGTACAAGACTTGGGAACCTAAAGAATACTACAACTATAAAAATAGTTTGTGCTGAAGAGTTTGCCATTTACATTTCCTTCATAACCCCTATGGTTCCAGAGATATGAACATTTTATTCTGTCAAAAGGCTTAGGCTTCCCCCATTGGAAGTTACAGAGCAAACTTCCCCAGCTACATTGGAGTGAATGAGTTAAACTTTTCATTGTGGCTGGTCTTTTAGAGAATATTTTAACCTTTGAGAATTCTTATACTTATTTGGTGACACCGTGGCCACTCCTGAAAGCCTTACTGCACTGGTCGAACACTATAATTTGTATTGATTTTAGTTTCACTCTGTATAATTTGGTACCCTTGTAAGAACCTTGGAGTAGCTGGGTTTTGAGTGTCTGGTGGCAGTAACTGCCCTTACAGTCTGTGCAGAAGGGGGCATAGCTAGTAAATCTCTGCCAGCCTTTCCAAGGTGTGTTTGTGTGCGTGTGTCAACTGCTTGGAGCAGGGGCATGAAACAGTGATTTCTCAGAGGGTGCTGAAGGATTTGACTTGAGCACTCAACTGAGGACTCTACTGTACAGCTGTGCTAGTGGGGAGCCTCATTGGGGCCCTGGAGAGAGATCCAGGCCCCGAACTGAGTGTGTTCCCTGTGTGCTGTTTAGGGACATTGTGCTTGATGTAGAGAGCTGCTTTTGGAAATACTGTGCATCTAATTTTGTTGCAAATGAACGTCGTCCTCCACTGTCAGTGGTGAGGATTCAGGCTCCTTGATAGCTGGCCCAGCGAAGGGATGTTGCACCCCCTGATCACAGCTTTATCGCAGATCTCTTTTGCTGCTGTATTAATCGGTCGGGATTTTTGCGCTCTCTAGTGTGGCAGAGAATGAGGTCTGCTTTTTTTCTCTCCAGAAGACTCAAAAAAAAAAAAAAAAAAAAAAAAGACGACTTGTCCTCCATCATCCTCCTCTGTCAGGCCTTCCTGGAGTCTTTCTGAACATGATATATGAATAGGATGATGGGAGAGTTCCTTAGAGTTCCGTTTTAGATGGGGGTCCTTCGAGCTCCATCCCCTTTAGGATCTGTGAGTCTTTGATGCAGCCTATCGTGAGTCCTCTTCTGATCCAGCCTGTGATTTTGGAGTTGTTTGATGCGATGATCCAGAGAGGCAAGGCGTCTGATCTGAGAATGATGGCTTCCTCTGCTCTGAATTTATTTTTCCCTGATCCGTTCGGCTTCGAGCACTTCAGAGCAGAGAATCTCTGAGCCAAAGTGTCTGAATTGGGTCTGGGGGTTGACTTTGACTCTGAGGGGTTTCAGAACCATTGCCTCCTCTCGGTGCCTTGGCATTGGACAGCTTGGGTCAGATTCCCTTCTCAGATGAGGAACCCTGTGAGGGGGTGGAACTTTATCTGAGCTGAGACTTTATGCTTTGGGGTGCTGATTTTCTTCTTCTGCACCTTTTACCTTTGAGGGTTTTTCTTCCATCAAGGGGATTCTTCAGCCATCACCTCGTAGATCGTACTCTCATTTCTCCTCCAGGTTTGAGTGCCGAGTATCATTATCGTATTCCACAGGGACAGCCAGCCTGTAAGATGGGGGTTGTCCAACCTTTTGGCTTGCATGGGCTGCATTGAGTGAAGAGGGAATTGTGTTGTGGCTGCATATAAAATGTGTAATATAGTTAACTATTTCACTACCACGGGCAAACGAAGTCTACCTCCTGGCTCCACTAAGGATTTATGTTGATGTCCTTCAAGGATGCAACTGCAGTCCTGACATATGGGTTGTCCTGCCTCAGGCAGCCCTTCGGTCGGCCAGATTCCAAAGTCTGGGTCCGGCGTCGGCTGATGTCGCCCTTTCCCCGATGTCAGAGCGCCTGGGTATAAAAACGTCAGCCGACGCCATCTTCAGTCTTTCTTGCCGCTTGGCGCCCGAAGCAGAAGCAGTTCGCAAGTGTCGGTCGACCAGCTCCTGTGTTTTCAGCTACTGAAGTCTTCAAAAAAGCTAAGTACCCTGTTGGGGACCTTTTCTTGCCTCCGCCGATGTCAGATAAAAGTGAAAAAGTTAATAATTGTTTAACTTGTGGGAAACCAATACCTCATAAGGATTTCCACTCTTACTGCTTACCTTGCCTAGGCCCAGAACACGTCTCGGCCTGTGCAGCTTGTGCCTCTTTCAATAAACGCACTCTTAGGCGTCGGTCTGAGTTTGCACAGGATTATTTTGGGGAAGATTTCTGTTATGTCATGCCGTCGGAGCTTCCGACAGCACATTTACCTAAAAAACAGAAGGATAAGGATCGACACCCGCGGTCTCGGCCGACACCACGCTTAGGCCTACCGCGAGTGTCTGTCTCTTCTGAGCCGGTTTCGCAACCGCTGCAGACCGACGACACCGCTCCACCGGTAACTTCGGTACCGGAGGCCAGCTTGGTGCCGGTTTCTGTGCTCCCCTCTGAGACCGTAGCCCAGGATATTTCTGACACCATTTCAGTGGATAAGACTACTCCAGCACGTGGGGCTGCCAGGCCTCAAGTGTCTATGTCCATTAAGGCCTACACACGTGCTAAGGCTGCCAAACAGGCTAAGTCTCTTCCTCCAAGATCTGTTTCTCTGGGATCCACTTCTGGTTCTCAAATTTTAAGTTTAGCCGAGGACCTTATTTCTTTGATTAGGGGTTCACAGCCTTATCCAGATAGAGACTCTCAGCCGCCTTCTGACAAGAGGCCTAGGGTTGAGCAGGTAGACTCCCAGTCCTCCGATGAGGCCTCAGGTGATTCTGCACATTCAGACTACCAGGAGGAGGCCTTCCCGGCCTACGAGGATTGTGATGCGGAGGAATCTATTCCCTCTGCTTCTCCTCCTGAGGAGTTTTCCTTTGGGGAAATGCTTCATTCCATGAGGGAACATTTCAAATGGCAAGGCCAAGAATACTCAGATTCTAGAAAAAGGTTAAGGGAATTTTTAAAGGTACCTCAGCATAGACCCTTAGCTGTTCCTCCAGTTTTAAATGTTTTAGATGATGTGTACTTAGAATCTAGTGTTTCCCCTGACTCCCTCCCCCCTGCTCCTGTCAAGCCAGACAGGTACTACAGGGTCCCAGACACACATCAATTTCTGTACAAGGGCCATACTGCTGACCCTGAAACTATTTCTCAGGGGCCTAAAGGGGTTTCCTCCACTACTGCTAAGAACCCACTCCCTTCGGAAAGAGATTCTAGGGCTTTAGAAAGGTGGGGCAAGAAAGTATATACATCTTCCACCCTTTCTATGCGAGCATTAAATTGTCAATTTCATATGATTCAGTATCAGGAATACACGTTGGATGACTTGCAAAAGAAACTGGCTTCCCCTGAACCATTAGGTAGAAAGGGGTTGCAGGAATTGGTTCATAATACTAAGCAGGTTAGCAGCCATTTCCTTCAGTGTGGATATAATGCATTGGAAGCTTCATGTAGAGCAGCAATGACAGGTGCAGTCATACGCAGACATGCTTGGTTAAAGGAACAAACATTGCCAGACCATGTGAAAATTAAGCTTTTGGACGCACCACTAGAGAAACATAAGCTATTTGGTGCTACTGCACAAGAGGTTTTAAAGAAAATAGAGGAAAAAATCAGTGCAAACAGTCAAAGATTTCCTCCAGGTACAGCCTCCAAGATTCAGCAGGAATTGGCCTTCTAAACATTGGTCCTTTCCTGACACAGACAAATTTTAGAGAGGCAAAAACAGACGTGGCAGAGGTAGAGGGCAAACTCGAGGCTCCTACAGAGGACGTCAATGGCAGCCTACGAACCAGAGAGGTGGGGCAGGACCTTCCACTGCTCCGCCAGGACAATCTCAATGACTTGACTTTGACTCCGTCATCCAGGGCTCAATTAGAAGCACCTTTGGGCGGAAAGTTATCTTTATTCTCAAAAAATTGGCACAATATTACAAAGGACAAATGGATACTGGACATAATAGACAAAGGATACAGATTCCATTTTCATACACTACCAACAAGACATGGCAGGCCAAATCTGCCACCAAATCAAAGGGCAGAGGCACTCAAACAAATAACAAACCTACTTCAAATAAGAGCAATAGAAAAGGTTCCTTCTGCAGAACAAGGACAAGGATTTTATTCAAAACTGTTCCTTGTTCCAAGAAAAGAAAACCAATGGAGACCCATTCTGGACTTGTCCGCACTGAATACTTACCTTATTGTGCCAAAATTCAAAATGCTGACTTTACAGCAACTCCTTCCCATGCTGGGCAAGGGGTCTTGGCTGGTAACTCTGGACCTCAAGGAGGCATACCTGCATGTCCCAAGCAGACAAAGTTGCAGAAGATACCTCAGATTTCTTGCAGGCTCAGAGCATTATCAATTCTCAGCATTGCCCTTTGGCTTGTCTACTGCGCCCAGAGTGTTCACGAAATGCCTGGCATCAGTAATTGCACATTGCAGACTTCAGAGGATACAAATGTACCCTTATCTGGACGACTGCCTTATACAAGCGGACAGCCAACAAGCCTTGTTAAAAAACTTGGACTATGTCATTCACCTACTGCAGGCCTTGGGATACACAGTCAATATTCAGAAATCAAGTCTCGTACCATCCCAACAAATACCTTTCCTGGGTGCCACACTGGACACAAACACCCAGATGGCGTTTCTGACAAAAGAAAAACAAAAACAATTACCAGAATACTTCAGAAGATTGGCAACACACACCCAGATGACTGCACGGAAAATCCTGCAGGCCCTGGGTTTCATGGCATCTTGCATTCTTCTGATTCCACATGCAAGGCTGCATATGAGGAAACTACAATGGTACCTAAAAAGTCTATGATCTCAGCACAGCCACAGCCTGGAAACATTGATCCCACTCATTCCATGCCTTCAAAAGGAATTTCTGTGGTGGGCTCAAGCAAGCCAGAAAAACAAAGTTCTGCCTTTCAGCAAGCCTCATACAAGTCCAACCATAACAGACTCCTCAGACCATGTATGGGGGGCGCACATGGAGGGCAGATGCATTCAAGGACAATGGACACAAAAAGAAAAGCACCTGCATATCAACCAAAAAGAAATGCTGGCAGTGATGCATGCAATCAAGGCCTTCGAAAAGTTCATGCATCAGGGCCATCTACTAATAGACAGACAATACCACAGTTATGTGGTACATAAACAAGCAAGGAGGTACCTATTCCTACCCTTTTTGCAGACTGGCAATGAATCTCTGGGATATTTCCCTACAATTGAAAATCGAGCTACAATCCGAGTTTGTACCAGGGAAGGACAATGTTCTGGCGGACAGCCTAAGCAGAAACATCATGGATCCACACGAATGGATGTTGCATCCAGACATTTTCTTACAAATAGCTCAAGCATGGGGAAGGCCGGATATAGATCTTTGTGCCTCCCACTTCAATCACCATCTGAAAACGTTTTGCACAAGGACATACCATCCTCAAGCATGGAAGGTGGACGCTCTCTCCTTCAGTTGGAACTCTCTAACACTATATGCCTTCCCACCTCTTCCTTTGATGACCAAGATGTTACTAAAGATCAAGACAGAGCAACCGAAAGTCATATTGATAGCTCCAGACTGGCCAAGACAACACTGGTACCCACTGCTACGGAGCTTGACACACACCAATCCATGGCTCCTTCCTCAATGGCCACCACTTCTGACACAGCACAATTAGAGGACACTACACCCGAGCTTGAAAACATTGAAGCTGACAGCTTGGAAGATTTCATGACTATTACTCAGGATACACTTTCCAAAAGGGTAAAAGATATCATCCTGGAGGCGCGCAGACCTTCCACTAGAAAAACATACTCGGCAAAATGGAAGAGATTTCTTATCTGGAACAGCAAAAAGGGTCAAGACCCATCAGTGATGAGCATTCCACAGATCCTGGAATACTTGGCTGAAATGCTCCACAATGGCCTTTCATATTCTTCCATAAAAATACATGCTTCAGCAATATCTGCCAAATATAACACTGATCCGCCTGTATTTTCTCACCCATTGCTAAGACAGTTTCTAAGAGGTATAAAGAACATCAACCCTCCAAGGAAACCACCAGTGCCTGCATGGGACCTCAACTTTATGCTGGAAAAATTAACTCTTCCTCCCTTTGGACCAGCAGCATCTTCAGAGTTGCAATTTCTGTCTTGGAAGACGGCCTTCCTTCTGACAGTAACCTCAGCAAGAAGAGTCTCTGAGCTACAGGCCCTTATGGCAATACAACCATTTCTCATTTTTCACCAGGACAGAGTTTCTTTGAGAACCAATCCGTCATTCATGCCAAAGGTGGTATCCAGGGTGTCCCTGACTCAAGCTATTCACCTGCCTACCTTCTTTTCCAATCCTCAAAATAAAGGAGAGAGACTTCTGCACACCTTGGACATACACAGACAGTTGCGCTACTACTTGGACAGAACAAAGTCTTTCAGAAAATCTGACCAGCTTTTTGTAGCTTTTGCTGCTGGATTGAAGGGAAAAGCAATTTCCAAACAGACAATTTCTAAATGGATTGGAAATTGCATTCGATTCTGCTACTCTTTTCATGGAAAATCTGTGCCAGCTGACATCAGGCCACATTCCACCAGAGCTACAGCCACCTCCACAGCCGTTTTAAGAGGAGTGGCAACAAAGGACATTTTAGAAGCTGCTACATGGAGCTCCGTGCATACATTTTCCAAACATTACAACCTGCCTTTATACTCCAGGTCCAGAGCAGGGTTTGCCTCTGCAGTCCTGCAGGGCATTTTAGCTACACCATCTTTGTCTTAGTGCCTACCACCCCCAGGTTGGCTATGGTATTCAACCCATGTGTCAGGACTGCAGTTGCATCCTTGAAGGACATAGTACAGTTTTGTACCTACCATAAATGTAGATGTCCAATAGGTATGCAACTGCAGTCAGGTTTTCCCTCCCACCTACCCCTCTGTGGTATACGTTTGGGTTTCTACCCCTCATTTTAGCTACCTGGGGTAATCTTTTATGGTGTATTTGTTTTTATGCTGTTGTACTTGTCTGGAATTTTTCTCTATTTTTCAAAATTTAGCCTTCCTTAGAGGGCACCTGGCATCTGGGGCAAGAAACACTGAAGAAGATGGCGTCTGCTGACGTTTTTATACCCCAGGCGCTCTGACGTCGGGGAAAGGGCGACATCAGCCGACGCCGGACCCAGACTTTGGAATCCGGCCGACTGAAGGGCTGCCTGAGGCAGGACAACCCATATGTCAGGACTGCAGTTGCATACATATCGGACATCTACATTTATGGTAGGTACAAAACTGTACTTTGTGCAAAAAGGATATGAAGTCTAAAGCTCAAATGTCCGCCAGTATTTTCTGACTTCATTCCTCAGTGAATTGCCAGGGATTTGTCAGAAAAAACGTTTCTTGAGAAACGGACAAAAAGTAAATCTGGGCATTCTGTGAAAATCTGTACCAGTTTTTTTTTTTTTTTTTCAAGCCTTGCTTAAGGAAAAAAAATACCTTCAGGGTCTTGTTCTGTTCTTGCTCCTGAATTGCTGGAACAAAATCATCTGGATCGGCTCTGCAGTATCAGTCTGTTTCTGATAGTAAATTAATGATGTCTCTTCCTTTTACCAAATATTAATAGTCGTGTGCCCCTGCGACCAACATAAAGCCACCACTGTAAGTGTCTTACATGGAGGGAACAGAACCGTTCCTTTAAATTTCCCTCCAGGTTCAAACTGCCAGGTAGAAAGCACTGGGCAAGCAAACAGTTACTCAGCCTCTGCCGCAAATGCAGAAGTGAAGATGTCCTTCAAGGATGCATCTGTAGTCACCACATATGGGTTGTCCTGCCTCAGGCAGCCCTTCGGTCGTCCGGATTCCAAAGTCTGGGTCCGGCATCGGCTGATGTCGCCCTTTCCCCGATGTCAGAGCGCCTGGGGTATAAAAGCGTCAGCCGACGCCATCTTCCTCAGTCTTTCTTGCCGCGTGGTGCCCGAAGCAAAAGCAGTTCGCAAGTGCCGGTCGGCCAGCTCCTGTAATTCAGCTACCGAAGACTTCAAAAGCTAAGTACCCCGTTGGGGACTCTTTCTTGCCTCAGCCGATGTCAGATAAAGTTAATAATTGCTTAACTTGTGGGAAACAAATACCTCATAAGGATTTCCACTCTTACTGCCTCCCCTGCCTAGGCCCAGACCACGACGTCTCGGCCTGTTCAGCCTGTGCTTCCTTCAACCGACACACTCTTAGACGTCGGGCGGAGTTTGCAGAGGAATTTTTTGGGGCTAGTTTTTCATACAATATGCCGTCGGATACTCCGACTTCACATTTAACAAAGAAACGGAAGGACAAGGACCGACACGCGGGCCGCGGACTTCTCCTGCTGTGCTTCTCCTCAAGGCAAGCAGATGGTTGGCCATGAATGTGGAATAAGCTGCTCAGCTGTAGACATGGAAGTCTTCCCCCTTTTTTAATCAAGGGTGAGCAGCAAGGTTGGTCACTGCAAAAGTGCAAAATACAGGTGGGTGCAAGCCTTGAACTCACGGACCCTTTAGAATTTATCATGCAGATACTCGGGGGGGGGGGGGGGTTCCCTTGACCATAGTTTATAATCTTCTGTGGCCACATTGCTAGCTGTCCAGGGCTGCATGTGGCCCACAGGCTGTGGATTGGACAAGCCTTCCGTAAGACCTTCCAGACAGTCTCTGCACAGGGACTTCCCCCTTTTTAGACACCTCTTCGAAGTATCCCACTGATAGATTCCTCAAAACAAAAACTGTGTAAAAGGCACTTAAATTCACCTCAGGAATCCTTGGCGGAGAACACTGATATTTGATAAAGGGGAAGGGTTTATAGCCTAGTACCAACCTATGAACCTATCAGCCCTAGGGCCTATTCAAGCCTAGCCATAACAATTCCCTGGATATTTCTTACCACACTATTTACTTCCCTGGACCCCTGTCTAGCAGGGCGACTGACGTGATCCCCAGGGTGAATTTCCTTTCTCCCATCCAATCGTCAAGGTTCCTGTTGAAGCGGGCCAAAGAGGCACTCTGCTTGACATGTATGGGCAATCTATTCCAGAGTCTGGGGAGTTTCTGGGTCAGGAACCTATCCCCTCCAGCATGTTTTGTTTATTGTGATGACAAGGTTTAGATCCGTGGAGCATGTAGCTCTGAGGGATTGGGATTTCTTTGTGTAGCATGTCCAACAGCACTGGGTTTGACATGGCCTTGTATGTTAAACCGAGATCGCCTCTGAGTAGACTATATGCGACAAGAGTATAGTTGGAGTTTTTTAAGGCCGTCAACGTAGGGCATCTGCTCTAGGCCTGTGATTCTTTTAGTGAGATATTTCTGCGGCCTTTCTAGTTGTTGCAGATGTCTTGAGAGGTACATACCAAATGGGGCGTTGTATTCTATAATGGGTCTAATGAGGCATGAGTAAAGTGGGACAATTACCTCCTTTTTACTGGATGAAAAGCCCTTAGTGATGAGGTGTGCCACACAGAAGGATTTCCTGACTGTTGTGACGATGTGGTTATCGAAGGTGAGACCACTGTCCACCTGTGTCCCTAAGTCTCTTGTCACACATGTCCTTCAAGGATGCATCTGCAGTCATAACATATGGGTTGTCCTGCCTCAGGCAGTCCTTCGGTCGGCCGGATTCCAAAGTCTGGGTCTGGCCTCGGCTGATGTCGCACTTTCCCCGACGTCATAGTGTCTGGGGTATAAAAGCATCAGCCAACGCCATTTTCCTCAGTCTTTCTTGCCGCACGGTGCCCGAAGCAGAAGCTGTTCGCAAGTACCGGTCGGTCAGATCCAAAGATTTCAGCTACCGAAGACTTTGAAAAAAGCTAAGTACCCCGTTGGGGACTCTTTCTTGCCTCAGCCGATGTCAGACAAAGTAAATAATTGTTTAACTTGTGGGAAACAAATACCTCATAAGGATTTCCATTCTTACTGCCTTCCTTGCTTAGGCCCAGACCACGACGTATCAGCTTGTTTAGCCTGTGCCTCCTTCAACCGACTGACTCTTAGACGTCGGTCGGAGTTTGCAGAGGAATTTTTTGGAACCACTTTTGCTTATAAAATGCCGTCGGAGACTCCTACTTCGCATATGGTCAAAAAACGCAAGGAAAAGGACCGACACTCGCGGCCTGCGGTTTCGGCTGAAACCACGGCTAGGCCTACCGCGAGTGTCTCTGTTTCGGCTGAAACAGAGTCCACGGCTATTCCTACTACCGAAACCATACCTCTGACCACCGAGGCCAGAGAGGCCCCGGCTGAGTCGGCTACAGAACTCCCTACCGAAGCTAGTGTTCAGGAATTGTCCGACACCATACCTTTGGACATTTCTACCCCTGCACGTGGGGCAGCTAGGCCCCCAGCTTCTATGTCTATTGAGGCCTTCTCCAGGGCTAAAGCTGCCAAACTTTCAAAAGCTTTGCCTGCCAAATCTACATCCCAGAGGCCTTCCTCTAGTTCACAGATCCTCAGTCTTGCTGAGGACCTTATCTCCTTAATCAGGGGTTCCCAACCTCACCCAGACAGGGCCTCCCAACCTCCTCCAGGCAAAAGGCCCAGGACTGACCCCTCTGAACCTCACTCCTCAGATTACTCCACGGATGGATCTGATTTGTCAGACCACCAGGAAGGGGCCTACTCGCCTTATGAAGATTCAGATGCAGAAGAATCTATCCCTTCGGCCTCCCCCCCTGAAGATTTTTCCTTTGGGGAGACTTTACACTCCATGAGAGAACACTTTCAATGGCAGGGTCAGGATTTCTCTGATTCTAGAAAAAGATTAAGGACCTTTTTGCATTTGCCCCAGCATAGGCCCTTAGCTATACCTCCGGTTCTAACTGTAATTGATGATGTGTACAATGATGTCAGTACTGCACCTGATTCACTTCCTCCAGCCCCTGCAAAACCTGACAGATATTACAGGGTCCCGGATTCTCACTTCCACCTGTATAAAGCCCATGCTGCAGACCCAGAAACTGTTTCTCAGGGCCCAAAAGGGGTTGCAGCCGCTACTGCCAAAAATCCCCTACCCTCTGAAAGAGAGTCTAGAGCATTAGAGAGATGGGGAAAAAAGGTTTATACATCTGCTACTCTTTCTGCCAGGGCATTAAACTGTCAATTCCATATGATACAGTACCAAGAATTTTTGTTGGATCAGCTGAATAAGAAGCTTTCTTCTCCTGAACCTTTAGACCGTAAATCCCTTCAGGATTTGGTACACAACTCTCAGCAGGTCAGTAATCATTTCTTAAAATGTGGCTATGATGCACTGGAGGCTTCATTTAGATCAGCTATGACTGGGGCAGTAATTCGTAGGCATGCCTGGCTGAAGGAGCAATCTTTGCCAGACCATGTCAAGGCTAAACTCCTCAATGCTCCAATGGAGAAGCAAAATTTATTTGGCTCCCCTGCACAGGAGATTCTAAAGAAGGTTGAAGAAAAAGCAAAATCTGTGCAAACAGTTAAAGATTTCCTGCAAGTTCAACCTCCGAGGTTCAGCAGAAACTGGCCTACAAAGAATTGGTCCTTTCCAGACTCCTCCATAGCACAGAGAGGCAGGAACAGGCGCCCTAGAGGCAGAGGTCAATCCAAGGGCCCCTACAGAGGCCGTCAGTGGCAGCCTGCCAACCAGAGGAGTAGTGCAACAGCTACAGCTACAACCACTACTACAGGACAGACCCAATGACTTGACTCTGATTCCGCCTACCAGGGATCAACTGGAAGCACCCTTGGGCGGAAAGCTGGCTTTATTCTCGAAAAACTGGCATTGCATTACAAAGGATACATGGACATTGCAAATAATAGACAAAGGATACAGGTTTCACTTCCATACTTTGCTAAAAAGAGGCGGAATGCCAAACCTTCCACCAAACCAGAAGGCAGAGGCTTTAAGACAAATCAGCAAGTTACTTCAGATGAAAGCTATAGAAAGGGTACCATCTACAGAACAAGGCCAAGGATTTTACTCCAGACTATTCCTTGTACCAAGAAAAGAAAACCAATGGAGGCCTATACTCGACTTGTCCGCACTGAACACTTATCTCATTGTGCCAAAATTCAAAATGCTGACCCTACAGCAACTTCTTCCCATGTTGGGCAAGGAGTCTTGGCTGGTGACTCTAGATCTCAAGGAGGCATACCTGCACGTCCCTATCCGACCAGATTGCAGAAGACACCTCAGATTTCTTGCAGGATCAGAGCATTATCAAATCTCAGCATTGCCCTTTGGCTTATCTACTGCGCCCAGAGTATTCACGAAATGCCTGGCATCAGTAATTGCACATTGCAGACTTCAGGGAATTCAAATTTATCCATACCTGGACGACTGCCTAATACAAGTGGACAACAAGAAAAAATTGTTAAAGGACTTTGCCTATGCCATACACCTACTACAGACCTTGGGATACACAGTCAACATCAAAAAGTCAAGACTAGTACCATCCGAAAGGATAACCTTTTTGGGTGCGGATCTGGACACAATCACTCAGATGGCTTTTCTCACAGAAGAAAAACAAAAACAACTTCCAGATTACTTCATGATTCTGACAAGACAAACTCAGCTTACTGCAAGGAAAGTCCTGCAGGCCCTGGGTTACATGGCATCCTGCATAATTTTAATTCCACATGCCAGGTTGCATATGAGGAAATTACAATGGTACCTAAGGAATGTATGGTCTCAACACAGTCACAGTCTAGAAACCATGATACAAATCATTCCATGCCTTCAAAAGGAATTCCTGTGGTGGGCTCAGGCCTGCCAGTCCAACAGAGGGTTGCCTTTCAACAAACCAAAACAAGGCAGACCATCACCACGGACGCCTCAGACCGAGGATGGGGAGCACACATGGAGGACAAACGTATCCAAGGCCTATGGCCTCAAGGGCAGCTAAGCATGCACATAAACCAAAAGGAAATGCTGGCAGTGAGGCATGCAATCGAGGCATTCAGACCCTTCCTCCAGCAAGGACATCTGTTAATAAGGACAGACAACACCACGGTCATGTGGTACATAAACAGGGAGGCACACATTCCTACCCTCTATGCCGGATGGCTATGAATCTGTGGAACCTATGCCTGAATCTCAATATCCAGCTGCAGGCCAAATTCGTACCAGGAAAAGAGAATACACTAGCAGACAGCTTAAGCAGAACTACCATGGGTGCACACGAATGGATGCTGCATCCAGACATCTTCAAACTCATAACAAAGAAATGGCGAATCCCAGAGATAGATCTGTTCGCCTCCCCACTCAGCCACCAACTGAAGAAATTCTGCTCAAGGACATACCACCCACAAGCCTGGATAGTGGACTCTCTCTCTTTCAGCTGGAATGCCCTAACAGTATATGCCTTTCCACCTCTCCCATTGATGTACAAGGTTCTACTGAAGATCAGGGAGGAACAGCCAAAAGTGATACTAATAGCTCCGGACTGGCCAAGACAACACTGGTACCCGCTATTGAGAAGCATGTCTCAAGCAAACTCATGGCCTCTTCCCCTATGGCCTCTTCTTCTAACGCAGAACAATTTCAAGACCCTGCATCCCAACTTGAACACTACTCAAGCCCAAACACCCTAGCCCAAAAGTTCCTGGAATTCATAAACTCAAATGCCATGGAACAACTAGTCACCATCCCCACAAGAGGAGATAACATACTTGATCTCATCATCACGAACATGGGAGCACAATGTTCAACACCGGAAGTATACCCCTCACTGGTGAGATCAGATCACAAACTAATCTCGCTGGAGGTCCTCATCCCACCCCCACCTGAAATAAAAAAGACCACAGTAAAGAACTTCTCAAAAGCCGACTTCACACTTCTAAAGACTAGTGTGGTCTCCTTTAAGGCCCCCGAGCCGGCGGAAAACAGTACTCAAGCCGCTGAATCACTTACAAATGCCTTCTACCAGCACCTGCAGGACTGCATGGATAAGGCAATCCCAAGCAAAACAAAGACTCTTTGTACCAAAGGCAAGCGTCCAGTCTGGTGGACCCCAGCCATAAACAAACTCTACAACAAAAGGAGGAAGCTACTACAAGATAGAGCAAAATCCTTAAAAGGTAAGACACCCTTGATCACTATAAGTAAAAACTAAGAGCTCTCATAAAATCATCCAAAGCAAATTTATGAGAAAAATAGCTAAAGACTCAAAAGACAATCATAAGGCCTTCTTTAGCTATGTTAGAAACCTAGGAGGAAACTCCCAGATATGCTCAGAACTAGTTCAAAATGATATGAAGATTACTGATCCTACAGACATTGCCAACATACTGGCTGACAGGTTCAGTGCAAACCCCCCAAAAGGAGAGATATCTATGCCAACGATTGCAGCCCCCAAACATCTCCAGCCCAAGTGAGAACTGCTCTCCAAAGCAAAAACACAGCATCCATGGGACCTGATGGTGTCCCCGGCTGTGTGCTCCACTAACTCAATGAGGAATTAAACCCACAGCTAGGACAGCTGTTTAATCAAAGTCTTACCTCTGGATACGTGCCAGGAGTGGCGCACTGCAACTGTGGTCCCACTTCACAAAGGCGGTGCCTCCACCGGCCCTGGAAATTACCAGCCCATTAGCTTGACAAGCCTTATCTGCAAAGCCATGGAGAGGATCATAATGGACCTCATAAATAAAGACATAGGGAATTTGCAGACTTTGGATCCAACCCAGTTTGGCTTTGTCAAAGGCAGATCATGCCTTTTAAACTTGGTTGACTTTTTCAAACAGTCACCAAAGCCATTGATGAGGAAAGGCAGTCCATACAGCCTACCTCGATCTGGCTAAGGCCTTCGATACAATACCCCACTCGGGTATCATTGAAAACTCATCAGCTTAAATGTTAACCCATACATCACAAGATGGGTTGCAAACTGGCTGAGTGACAGAACCCACAGGGTCAGAGTTGCTGGCGCCATGTCAGACTCAAAGCCTGTCACAAGTGGTGTCCCACAGGGCTCAGTCCTGGGCCCACTCTTGTTTGGCATCTACTTTTCCAAGTACAAGCAAACACAGGAGGGTTATGGCTGACAAAGTTTGCAGATGACTGCAAACTGGGCCATAGTAGAAAACACATCTGACACAGATATCCTTCAGAAGGGTCTCACAGAAACGGATAACTGGTGCCAGCGCCATGGCCTAAAGTTAAATGCCAAAAATGCATAGTCATACCCTTCGGGAAAAACAAGGTTACCCCTAGCTACCAAATAGGTGGCAATCCACTGAGCACAGAAGAAGTTATCAGGGACCTGGGGACCCAGGTTGATAGTAGTCTGTCATTCGACACCCATGTAGCTAAAGTAGTTAGGAAGACCTTCTACATTGCCCACCTTATCATGAAGGGATTCTCATCTAGATCAAGGGAGGTCATAGTCTCCCTTTACTCATCACTCATCAGACCAATGATTGAGTACAATGCCCCATTCGAATGTATCTGACCCGACACTTGCAGCAGCTGGAGAGGCCACAAAAGTTCCTCACCAAAAGGATAAAGGGTCTCAAAAATCTGTCCTATGCTGCCCGACTGAAAGAACTCCAGCTCTATTCAGTCGCTTACTGCTTGCTCAGAGGTGACCTTTGCCTAACATACAAGGCCATGTCAAACCCAGATTTGATGAATATGCTTCACCTCAAAAATCTAGATCCATCAGAGCCACAAGGGCGGGAGACTTAAACCTCGACACGGCTATTAATAGGACGTGCTGGAGGGATAGATTCATCACCCAAAGACTCCCTATGCTGTGGAACAAAATCCCGGTACATGTGAGGCAGAGCACCTCGCTGGCCTTGTTCAAGAGAAATCTTGACCAATGGATGGGAGATCGCAGATATACCCTAGGGATTACCTCAGTGTCACTGCTCGACAGAGGCACAGCAAAATAATGGGTATAGTTCCCCATACTAAAGGGGTGGCGTAAGCCACAAAACGATGGGCTAGGCTTGTAAATGCCCTCTGGCAGATAGCCTAGTATGAACCTATGAACCTATGAACATTGCAGCTAACTGCCTGGAAAATTCCTTAAAGCCCAACCAAACCGTTTTATCTCAGAGGGTGAAGGACATTATCCTGGAGGCTCGCAGACCTTCCACAAGAAAAGCATACTCAGCTAAATGGAAGAGATTTCTCATTTGGAGCGCATCAAAGGGCAGAGATGTCACAGTGGCAAACCTAGCACACATCCTAGAATACTTAGCAGAATTGTTCCACAATGGCCTGTCTTATTCATCCATTAAGATTCATGCTTCAGCAATTTCAGCAGAATACAATATGGATCCACCTATCTTCTCACACCCTCTTCTCAGACAATTTTTGAGAGGGATCAAAAATGTTAAACCTCCAAGAAGACCCCCCCCCCCTACCTGCATGGGATCTCAATTTTGTGCTGGAAAAGCTGACACTACCTCCTTTTGAACCAGCAGCATCAGCAGACCTACAGTTTTTATCTTGGAAAACTGCATTCCTTCTGGCAATCACTTCACCAAGAAGAGTATCTGAGTTACAGGCATTAATGGCAGTGCAGCCTTTTCTTATTTTTCACCAGGATAGAGTGTCACTGAGAACCAATCCTACTTTCATGCCAAAGGTGGTATCTAGGGTATCCTTGAACCAAGCTATTCACTTGCCTACGTTCTTCCCTAACCCACAGAACAAAGGGGAAAAACTTTTGCACACCTTGGATATACACAGACAACTACGCTACTATTTGGACAGAACTAAAACTAACAGAAAAACTGACCAACTTTTTGTAGCATATGCAACTGGGGTGCAAGGAAGAGCAATTTCCAAACAGACAATTTCAAAATGGATAGGAAATTGCATTCGCTTTTGCTACTCCTTTCATGGAAAGACAGTTCCTGAAAATATCAGGCCTCACTCCACAAGGGCCACAGCCACCACTACAGCTTTCCTACGAGGGGTGGCTACCAAGGACATTTTAGAAGCTGCTACTTGGAGCTCCGTGCATACATTTGCCAAGCATTACAATCTACCTTTATACTCCAGATCCCGAGCAGGGTTTGCAACTGCAGTACTGCAGGGGATCTTAACTACACCATAATTCTCTTAGTACCTCCTCCCCCAGATTGGCTATGGTATTCTACCCATATGTTATGACTGCAGATGCATCCTTGAAGGACATAGTACAGTTTTGTACCTACCATAAATGTAGATGTCCGATAGGTATGCATCTGCAGTCAGGATTACCCACCCTCCTTCCCCTCTGTGGTATTCCTAGGGTGCTTACCCCTCTTTCAGCTAGCTGGGGGAATCTATTATGGTGTATTTGTTTGTATATATATATATGTATATAATTTGCAAATGTTTGGAACTTTTCAGCATTTATCCAAATTTAGCCTTCCTAGAGGGCACCTGGCATCTGGGGCAAGAAAAACTGAGGAAAATGGCGTCGGCTGATGCTTTTATACCCCAGACACTATGACGTCGGGGAAAGTGCGACATCAGCCGAGGCCAGACCCAGACTTTGGAATCCGGCCGACTGAAGGGCTGCCTGAGGCAGGACAACCCATATGTTATGACTGTAGATGCATACCTATCGAACATCTACATTTATGGTAGGTACAAAACTGTACTTTTCGGTGTTTGGTGTACTGCCACCTATATTGTAATTCACTGGTACATGTTTTTTCCCAAAGGGGATAACTATACATTTCTTGGCATTGAGCTTGAGCCATTGAGCTTGGGCACCCAGATCTCTGCCAAAAAACATCTCATTTGGAGACATTTTAGAAATCCCATGCCAAAAAAGGTTGATGGTCTTCCCGGAACCCTTCTAAGGAGGAATTGGTGTTCCTGGAACCTTTCAGGTCTGGCTGATCTGCACCCAGCAGGTGTGCTTATTGACCTTGTTTTCTGCCGGGCATGGAAGGAGCTGGATTCATAGAGCCCATCCCAAATTACCCAGACAAGATCCACGCTGCACTACCAGACAGACAACATTGGTCCAAGGGGATTCTTGTAGATGCCATAGTTGTTGCAGATGAAAAAGGAGTTAGCTGAACAAAGCTGCTCTGTAAATCCCCTCTAACAGAGAGTCTAGGGCTTTCGACAGTTGTAGAAAGCGAGTATATGCGTCCATGACCTTTGCTATGTAATCGCTGAATTACCTGCACATTTTACTGTTACGGGGGATCTTGATAAAGGTGCCATCTTACTCTACTCCTCGGGCCATATCAGCACAGGAAGTAAAAGGTTATTCTTCGCAACTGGCCACCCTACAATCTGTATCCATCTCTCACATGGCTGAAGGTTCCTCATGGGCAGTGGGTGCAGGCATATCCATTAGGAGGCATGTGTGGATGCACGTGTGTAACTTTGGAGCCCTTTAGTGTCATTCAACAGTGTTCCTTTTTGATGGAACCTTCATTTTGGGGGCCACTGACTCCTTTTCCGTAGTGAACATAATCTAAAGACCCCATCTGCCGTAGGAATCTGTTTTTCTACCTCGCAGGGATCTTTCTCAAGAAGTCAGAACAAAATGATTTACAAAATAAATAAAAACATCTTAAAGTAAAAAAAGAAGTCAGTGCAGTGGTAAAAAAAATGTGGTTTCAGAAATCTCAAGGGCCTTTTAAGATTGCTGTAGAGTTTTTTTTTTTTTCTCGCAGAGGAGGAAATTTATAATAATGGAAGACGCCGCCCACTCGCAGGAGGGAGTCTGGGTCTCGAGATTCGTTTCTGGAAGGTTGCCAGACAGTGTTCTGTGCAGACAGTCTGGGGCTGCTTGGCTGTGCACCCAGAAGCCTGGACAGCCATCACAAAGACGTGTGCAAAGAATTGTATCCACCAATGCTAATGAAAAAGTCTCCCTGATCTACTCAGTCAGTGGGGATATCCAGCTCTATATATCCATATATATATATATATATATATATATATATATATATATATATATATATATATGAACAGATGGATACCCCTGAAAGATTCCTTTGCTTCTGTCTGGGAGCCAGTCATTCAGTTCAGAGCCCTGTCCTTTGGTCTCACCACAGCCATCCCCAGTGGCAGTGGTTGCAGCTCATTTTTAAGACTGCATGGATTCTGGGTGTTCTAATTTTAGACAGACTTCTCTTTGCATCAACCAGGCATCTGTTGATAAAAGCCAAAGACAGTCTTTTTCAGTTGACTCTGTGGGCATCACCGTTAGTCTTGCAAAATGCAAACTTCAACCAGTACAAGTCTTGTTTTATAGGGCTCACCTAGACACGGTGAATCTTGAAGCTGTGTTGCCTCAGAGCCGAATTCTTTAATGTTGCATGTCAAGCCAGTTCTGTCATCATTTTCCTCCAGCCAAACTGATTTTAAGAACCCTGGGATTAAAGTCTGCTGAAGTCTCATTTTAATACCAACAGCTCATTTTCACATGAGATTCCTTCAGTGGACTTTGCAACTGCATTGGGCCATTCTACACTAAGTATTATAATTTCCAGTAAAACTGGCCATGGTATGCAAGGACTCATTACTATGATGGATCCAATCCAATGAGATTTGCCAAGGTTTCTCCTTTATCTTTCCTCCACCCATCGCCACATTGACCATGGATACCTCCCAGTTTGGGTGGGGCTGCATAACTTTGGACGAACTGTTCAAGGCACGAAGACCCCACTAGAGACCAAATTGCATGTAAATGTCCTGGATATGTGAGCAGTCCTGTTAGCGTTGCAGGTTTTCCAAAACTCTTCCCTTCTGGGGACAATTGTTGCTATTCAAACTGATCATGTCAGTAGTTTGATACATCAACAAATGGGGGGAGGGGTGTGACCAGATGTAGTCTTTGCTGAGAAGCAGTGAGAGTTTGGCAATGGGTGATCACATCCAACTACTTTCTTACAGTGATGCACATTCCGAGGAAATCTAAGTGTACTAGTGGGCAGGCTCAGCAGAAATATTCTGGTGCTTCACGAGTCGTCTGTCAGTGGCAAACATGGTCTTCCACCAAAGGAGTCAACCTTGCTGTGAGCTGTTTTAGTCCACGTTTGCCCCTGCAGTCTTCTTTATGCTTATCCTCCCTACCCCTATTTTACCAACTTTCTTTAGAAAGTTTTCAGGTTGAAGTGCAGTGTAACCCTCATTGCACCTTTTTAGCCTTGGCTGATTTGGTTTTCCTATGGTCTTGTGTAATATGTCCTTCATGGACACTAGACTGCGGTCCAGATCTCCCTTCACACCCTTCAAGCCTGACTCATCTGGTCATACCAGGCCTTAAATTGACGTGACTGCATGTTTTCTTAAATTCCAGTGATGGCTAGACATTCCAGTCTTCTTTCCTGGAGAATTGTTTTCATCTCAAACCATTTACAAGAAAGATTTATAAAAGAAAATGGAAGAGATTTTCCTTATGGGCTCAGTTTGGAACTTTTTCTCCACTCCAATCCTTGCTTTTATTTTTCAGAATTTTTCTAACATTGCAAAAGAAATGTGGGTTCAGTTTCTCTACTATTAAAGTTCAGCTGGCTGATGTTTTGAATTTTCAAGTTGGAGGTGATGAAATGCCTTCTACAGCTTTTCCCTTTGTCATCTAAGCTGTACAAGGCATTTCTTAAGGGTGCCTTTTTACGTAGACCACCTGTTAAGGACACTTTACTTCCTTGGGGTCTTACTTTAGTTTTACAGACTCCTTCGAATCCTCTGCAAAAGTGGACCCCAAGTTTCTTGGAAAACAGTTTTACTTGTAACCATAACTTTTAGGACGAGTCTTTTAACTCCACGCACTCTCTCCAAAGCCACCTTACTTGATCTTCCATGAAGACGAGAGTTGCCTTGCGTACAAATACATCTTTCATATCCAAAGTTACATCAGAAGCAAACCTCAATTATCAGTTTGCCAGTTTTTTCTACTAAATTTGAGAATTTTTAAATATGTGCTCCATTCTTTAGCTGTACATAGACAACTTAATTTTTAATTTCATAGAATGAAGGAAATCTGGAAGGTAGATCAATATTAACGGGAAGGTGGATCAGTATTAACGGGAAGGTGGATCAGTATTAACGGGAAGGTGGATCAATATTAATTTCCTTTGCCACAAACAAGTTTGGTAGGTCTGTGTGAAAAACTACAGTAACTAAATGGTTATATGTTGGGTATATGTGAGAAATACAATTTGTTGCTCTTTAATAGGTTTGAACTTGCCAAAACCACCAAAAGCTCATTCAGCTAGGTCAGTGGCTACATCTGCTTTTTTGCTCCAGAGCTTCCATTGATATTTGTGCACCTGCCACTTGGTCTAAAGCCCATACCTTTTGTGGCTCATTGTGCATTAGACATCATGTCCAGGAACAGAGCTGAGTTTGGCTCTGCAGTACTTTTACCCTCATGGAAGGATGCTTCATCCAAGGTTGCTGTGAGGAATGAATAAAAACTGATAACAGATGCATAGTTATGGCAAGTACATAAACTACATTTTTCTTGTGAGGAAAATGTACAATCTGAAGTAGTTAACTTCATTTGTGCATCAACCTATGGGTTATCGGATCCACATTGGATCCGAACCGGCAGTAAGATCCGAGCACCAAGCTCCTTCCCCTTACCCATAACTCCCTGCCATCCCTTCCTGACCTCAGATCTAGTTTGCCGCGTTTACTACCAGCAGCTTGATCTCGAGCTTCCAGGCCTTCACGAGTTGGTTTTCTGTGAGAAAAATCTTTCTTTGTAAAATAGTTTAATAATTTTGAGTGAGTTTGTGTTGAGTGACCTATCCTTAGTTTGAAGTGTAATTGTTAGCCTTTCCTCCCCTGTTTCTCAAAAGCGTTAAGGTGTGTGTGTGTGTGGTTTTGGGGCCTAGCATGTGTGTTTTTAGTTCGGATGTCTGAGGCCGCCAAAACTTTATTTTCCAAGTGTACCGAGTGTGGCCATAAGCTTTCCCCGGCTGATGGCCACACTCGCGTGATATGCCTTTGGGTTGAACACCTGTCTTCTGGCTGCTCTATTTGTGCAGCGTTCAACCCCAGGGCTATCGGGGACCGGAGGTCGAAGCTGATTTTGGCAGGACTCCTGCCCCCAGACTCTGCTCCTGCCTCAGCTGTGGCAGCGCCGACGGATGCCTCCCTTCCTCTGGCCGGGACTCAACCTCCCACCTTGGGCCAGGAGGGAGAAGCGCCGAGAAAAACAAGCGGCGGTCTGAGGCTTCAGCCCCGCCAGCCTAGCGAGCTTCTCCCCCTGGGATGTCCGGACCTTCTCCTTCCCGGCTCCGTTCCCCCAGCTTTTCGCCGGGGCCAGAGGAGGATGAGGCCTGGTCTTCGAGGTCATCGAGGTGGCACTCCCGTCCCGCCTCGGTGGCCTCTTCCAGATCCCGGCTCCATTCCCCCAGCTTTTCGCCGGGGCCGGAGGAGGATGAGGCCTGGTCTTCGAGGTCATCGAGGTGGCACTCCCGTCCCGCCTCGGTGGCCTCTTCCAGATCCCGGCTCCATTCCCCCAGCTTTTCGCCGGGGCCGGAGAAGGATGAGGCCTGGTCTTCGAGGTCATCGAGGTGGCACTCCCGTCCCGCCTCGGTGGCCTTTTCCAGATCCACCAGAAGCCTAACAGATTCAGACTTGGACCGGATGATGAGAAGGTTCCTCCAGGCCCAGCTGCAGATGGGAGTGCTCCTGCCTCCCCCCCCCCCTCCGGGGGGGGAGCTTGACCCCTTTTTCGCCTCGATTGCTCCTTCCGCAACCCGCTTTCTGGGTTTGGGGTCTACGGAGCCGAGTAGCATCGGAGCCGGGGGAATGTCTGCGCCGATGGAGTCGGGTTCTTCGGCTCCGACAGCGCCCTCGAGCCTGTCAGGTCCCTTTTCTTCGGATCCAGGCTCTCGGAGCAGAGTGTTGAGCTTCGGATCCGAGGTGGTCAGAATGCCTTCGGCTCTGGGTAGGTCAGAGCATACTGGCCCTTCGGATCCGATCTCGTCTGATCCTAGAGAGAGTGGCTCTTCTTCGGCATTCGACGTGGTGGAGAGGGTTCTGTTGAGGGATTCCAGGCCCCCGGCCTTAGCTACTGCTCCACCCTGCGCACCCTCGCAAACGAGTCCAACTTCCATCACCCGGCCCCAGGGACAGCCTGCTCAGACGTCCCAGATCGTTCCCTCGTTGGAACAGGATGTGGTTGGTGAGGCCTCCTCGGACAGCCCCCCCCCCCCCGAGGAGGTTCCTCACAAACGCAAGTGCAAAAGGAGGCACTTGGACTCCCCTGAGTCCCTAACAGAGGACACGGATTTGGAGGAGGGGGAAGATTCCCGAAGATCACCCCCCGAAGACATCTCATTTGGAGACATCATGGAGATGCTCAGGATCGGGGGGGGGTGCTCTGCCCCAAAGCCTACCTCAGACGAGTCCGTGAGGCATTTGAAGCAGGCCCGTCTACTTCTTGGGTGTCCCCTCCGGCTGATCCCCTGGTAGATTTGATCACTACCAGGGCATGGAAGGAGCCGGACACTGTGGAACCAGTCCTTAAGAGGCCCGGCAGAATTCTCAGCCCCCCCCTTCGGACAGGTCTCATTGGAGCAAGGGAACCCCTGTAGATGTCACGTTGGTGGCGGCGGCCACCAAAAGGGAACTGGCCCAAGAGAGTCCCTCGGTCCATCCCCCTGACAAGGAGTCTCGGGCGATGGACTGAAGCGGATGTTTGCTTCAGCCACCTTCTTCATAAGGTCGCTGAACTACATGGCACACGTCATACGGCTCCAGTGGGATCTTATTAAAGAATACACCGGGTCACCCCCAGAGTCCATGTCGGCAGAGGACAAACAGGTGTACTCTACCCGAATGGCCACTCTCGGGTCAATTTCCAATACCTCTATGCGGCTACTGTCCCATGCTATGGAAGGGGCCACTAGAGCTAGCAGAGCGTGCGTCGTACTAAGGCGACAGGCTTGGCTCCGCCACTGTGATTTCGCGGAACCCTTCAAGGCGTCATTTCCTAATGCCCCGTTTGATGGTTCTGCCCTCTTTGGCAAGACCGTACATGACACTTTGGTCCAGAGCGAGAAAGACGGGAAGACATCTGCCGTCTGAGTCCGCTTCTCTGCTCCCCAGAGGTCCTTCTCTAAGAGCCAAAAGGGACAGAAGAAGATGTGGTTCCGAAAGTCTCAGCAATCCCGTTTTGCTCCGGACTCCCCGTCCTTCAGAGGTAGAGGACAGGGTGGACGCCGTCCTAGAGGCAGAGGGGGCCCGAAGAACTTTGGGTCCAAAGAGCCTTTCTCTGATCGGCCCACGCAGCAACTCTGAGGGGTTACCTGACTGCTCCTCTCTGGAGGCAGTCGGGGGGGGGGGGCTCTCTGGAGGCAGTCGGGGGGGGGGGCGTTTCTCGAAGCACCTAGCAGCTTGGGAGTCCATCACGACAGACCGCTGGGTGCTACGAGATTCCGTTTCTCCATCCCCCTCTGACCCAGGTGCCTCCCGATGTCCCACCCGATCAGAGGGAGGCCGCAGCCGCAGAAATTCGGCAGCTGCTAGAAAAATGAGTGATCCAGGACGTCCCCCCAGACCAGTACGGATCGGGCTTTTACTCCCAGGTTGTTCTTGGTGCCAAAAAAGACGGGGGACTTGAGACCGATCCTTGACTTATCCCTCTTGAACCTGGCAATAGCCAAAGAAAAGTTCCGGATGGTAACTCTTCAATCCATTCTCCCCCTCTTGCAGGAGAACAACTGGATGTGCTCCATAGACCTCAAGGATGCGTACTATCACATCTTAATGGGCAGACGATCCAGGAGGATGTTCTTCATTCCACATTGCTGCAGTCCTAACTATTGGGTAGTCCGCTGTCCAGTCGGCCCGAATACCAAAGTATATGGCTGACGTCGGTCAGGGCGCATTAGACTGACGTCAGTACGTCAGGGTACTAATGCGCATGACCGACGTCATATCCTCAGTCTTTTTTGCCGCATGGTCCGATGCAGAAGCAATTTTGCGAGTGCAGGTTGGCGTTCTGAAAGTTTCTGAAGTCAGAGTTTCAGACCGAATCAAAGTTGGCTAAGTACCCCGTTGGGGAATATTTTGGTTTTTTCTTGCCTCAGTATTTAACCGGATGTCAGAAAAAGTGAATAACTGTATTTCTTGTGGGAAACAGATACCTCATAGGGATTACCATACTTTGTGTATACCTTGTTTAGGGCCTGAGCACGACGTTGTTGGATGCCGCTCTTGTGCTAGATTTAACAAACGCACTATTAAGATCGATTCAGTGCCAACTTCACCCCCCTCTCAGCCCCTAAATGGCCCATCTCCAGTAATAACGGCACACAGGTACAAAACGCACTCTCTAAAGCAAGAATACAGCATCCATGGGACCAGATGACATCCCGCTGGTGTACTACATGACTACAATATGAACTGGCACCTCACCTAAGTGTCATGTTTAATCATAGCCTCACCTCAGGTTTCGCGCCCCCACTGTGGGCGAGAGCTACAGTTATCCAATCCCACAGGGGGATCCACCTTTGGATCCGGAAACTACCGTCCATCAGTCTGACAAGCCTTATCTGCAAGGCCATGGGCGTATATCATGGAACTTATAAACAAAGACATTGGCAACCTTCAAACACTGGACCCCATGCAGTTTGGGGTAGTGAAGGGCCGATCTTGTCTCCTGAACCTGATTAACTTTGAATCAGTCTCCAGAGCCATGGACAAGGGTAAGGTGGTCCACACAGCCTATCTAGACCTTGCCAAGGCCTTTGAGACCATCCCCACTCTGGAATCATAGATAAACTTACTAAGTTGGGCATTAATCCCTATGTCACCCAATGGGTTGCTAAATGGCTTACTGATAGAACCCACACTATAAAAGTAGCTGACTCCAAATCCAGCTCCAGACAAGTGACAAGTGGAGTACCTCAGGGTTCAGTCCCTCTGAAGTACAGGTCAACACTAAGGGGACTCTGATAACAAAGTTTGCAGATGACTGCAAACTGGGAGCCATTATTGAATCCCAAATGATGTGGATACTCTACAAAAGGGCCTTACAGAAACAGATGCTTGGTGCCAGAGCCATGGGCTCAAGCTCAATGCCAAGAAATGTATTGTTATCCCTTTGGGAAAAAACATGTATCCATGAATTACCATATAGGTGGCAGTACACTAAACACAGAAAGTGTGATAAGAGACTTAGGGACACAGGTGGACAGTGGTCTCACGTTTCGAAACCACATCGCCACAACAGTCAGGAAATCCTTCTATGTGGCACACCTCATCACGAAGGGCTTTTCATCCAGAAAAAGGAGGTCATTGTCCCACTGTACTCATCCCTCATTAGACCCATTATACATTTGGTATGTACCTCTCAAGACATCTGCAACAACTGGAAAGGCCTCAGAAATACCTCACTAAAAGAATCACAGGCCTAAAGCAGATGCCCCTCGTACTAAAAACTCCAGCTATACTCGCTGTTGGACATGCTACATAAGAAATCCCAATCCCTCAGAGCTACACGCCCAGGGATCTAAACCTTGTCATCACAATAAACAAAACATGCTGGAGGGATAGGTTCCTGACCCAGAGACTCCCCAGACTCTGGAATAGATTGCCCATACATGTCAAGCAGAGTGCCTCTTTGGACCTCTTCAAAGGAACCTTGGCGACTGGATGGGAGAAAAGGATTCACCCCAGGGATCACGCGCCCGCCCAAGCACAGGGGTCCAGGAAAGTAAATAATGTGGGAAGAAATAGCCAGGGAATTGGATAGGCCCTAGGGCTGATAGCCTAGTACCAACCTATGAACCTATGAACCTATGAAGGTTAGACTGTGCCAGGTTAGTTTTTGGGAAGCGTTGTAATTATAAAATGCCGTCGGATGCTCCGACGCCCGCTTCGGCCAAAAAGCGCAAGGACAAAGCAGCAAAGCCTAGAGTGGAAGAACCGACAGTCCCTGTCGTCGGTTCTTTAGAAGGCTCAGTGGAGCCGGAGGTTCTGCCAGGTGTTTCTTTGGAGTCTCAGGGAGAGACTTTACTGTTACAGGATGTATCCTCTCAGGAAGTAGGCCAGGCTGAGGGGGCTTCTCAGGTGGCTGATCTTCCCTCTCTTCCTAAGGTGGTTAGAGCCTCCCCTTCTGTTTCCAAGGCTTCTTTGAGAGGCAGGCCAAGTTTAGCTTCAGTGGATGTTTCTCCTAGTGCTTCAGGGTCTTTGCCTAAGAAACATATGCTTAAAATGGCAGAGGATTTGATTACTATGATTAGAGGTTCTATGCCCCCTCCTGATAAGAGGCCTAGGGTGGAACCTGAGTTTGAGAGTTTTGAGCAATGTTCGGAGGCTTCTGAGTCTTCGGCTGAAGACTTGCAGGAGTATCCTCCTTATTCTGATTCTGATATGGATGATTCTACTCCTTCAGCTTCTCCTCCTGAGGATTTTTCATTTTCAGAGACTCTGCATTCCATGAGGGAGCATTTTAAATGGGAAGGTCAAGATTTCTCTGATTCCAGGAAGAGGCTTAGGGAATTATTGTTTTTACCCCAGCATAGGCCTTTAGCTATACCTCCTGTTCTGAATGTGGTGGAAGATGTTTTTGCAGAGGCTTCCCTGAATCCTGATTCTTTGCCTCCTGCCCCAGTTAAACCGGATAGGTACTATAGGGTGCCTGAAGCTCATAAGTATCTTTTTAAGAGTCCTAGGGCAGACCCGGAAACTGTCTCTCAGGGGCCTAAAGGTGTGAAGGCCTCTGTTGTTAAAAATCCTGTTCCACCTGATAAAGAGGCAAGGGCTTTGGATAGATGGGGAAAGAAAGTGTATACTACTTCCACTTTAGCCATGAGGGCGTTGAATTGTCAGTTTCACATGTTAAAATATCAGAATTACCTCCTTTCACAATTGAAATCTAAGGTGGATGCTCTGGCAGAAGGTATTGAGTGTAAACAGTTGCAGGATTTAGTTCATGTGTCTGAACAGGTGGGTAAACATTCCTTGCAGTGTGGTTTTGATGCTGTGCAGGCCTCCTCGAGGGTGGCTGCCACTGGTTCTGTTCTTCGTAGGCATGCCTGGTTGAGAGATCAGAATTTAGCTGAGCATGTTAAAACAAGGATTTTGGATGCTCCTTTGCAGTCTGATGTGTTGTTTGGTTCGCCTGTGGAAGCAGTTTTAAAGAAAATGGAGGACAAGGCTAAGTCTATGCAAACTGTTAAGGATTTTTGCAGGTGCAGCCTCCAAGTTTAGTAGAAATTGGCCTACAAAGGGATGGACTTATCCTGCTTATGATTCCCAGTCTAGGGGTAGGTCTAGGCTTGGTAGGGGCAGAGCTCAAGGTTCTTTTAGGCCTAGGACAGGGAGTTCCCCTGCTCAGACTTCTGGTGAGGGCAGGGGTCAGTCCTTTCGTAAGCAGACCCAATGACCTGCCTTTTCAGCTGCCAGTACATTCTCGCCTGGCAGCACCTTTGGGAGGAAGGCTGTCTCTTTTCAAAGAAAATTGGGATTTAATTACCCAAGACAGATGGGTTCTGGATATCATTCACCACGGTTACAGGTTTTATTTCCATACCTTGCCTCCTTTCAAAGGCATGCCAGACATTCCTCCTCTACAAAGAAAAGAGGCTCACAAGCACATTTCTCTGTTGCTCCAAATAGGGGCCATTCAGCCAGTTCCTGTGCCAGAAAGGGGCCTAGGATTTTATTCTCGCCTGTTCCTAGTACCGAAGAAGGGGAACACGTGGAGACCAATTTTGGATTTATCTATCCTCAACACTTATCTGGACATCCCCAAGTTCAAAATGTTGACGTTACAACAGCTTTTACCTCTGCTGGGCAAAGATCACTGGATGGTAACTTTAGATCTCAAGGAAGCTTACCTTCATGTGCCTATAAGACTAAGTTGCAGGAAGTATCTGCGTTTTCGAGCTGGAAATTCTCATTATCAGTTCTCTGCATTGCCCTTTGGCTTATCCACTGCCCAGAGTATTCACAAAGGTTCTGGCTCCAGTGATAGCTTACTTCAGGCTAAAAGGAATTCAAATCTATCCTTACTTGGACGACTGCCTGATTCTAGCTCAAGAAAAGGAAGACCTTCTACAGCATTTGGATTATGTCATAGCAGTGCTAAGATGCCTAGGGTATTCTGTGAACGAAATAAAGTCCAGTCTAGTACCCTCTCAAGACATGTGCTTTCTGGGTGTGAGACTGAATACAGCAGCCCAGATGGCCTTTTTAACCCCGGACAAACAAAAGAATCTTTCCAGTTACTTCCATCAACTATCTCTTCAGTCCGGGCTGACTGCAAGGACAGTCCTTCAAGCCTTAGGGTTCATGGCATCTTGTATTCTGGTGCTTCCCAATGCCAAACTGCATATGAGGAAGCTGCAATGGTATCTCAAAAATGTATGGACACAGCACTGCCACGATTTGGACACTGTCATTCAAATAATACCTTGCATTCAAAAGGAATTTTTGTGGTGGGCTCAGGAATGTCACCTAAACAAGGGACTCTCTGTGACCCGGCCAGAGGCGAGTCAGATTCTAACGGCAGATGCCTCAGACATTGCTTGGGGAGCTCATCTAAAGGGAAAGTGGATACAAGACAAGTGGCCTGCCAGACTACAGCATCTACATATCAACATGAACATTTGACTGTATTTGTAGCAAATTCTTCTGTGTAAGCTGTAGTAGCTGATTCATAGCATTTATAAGTGTTTGCTGTACCTGTTTCTGCCTGTTTTGTGAAAAAAAAGAAAAAAAGAAAAAAATATCTCTTGTTTTTCCTGCTTTACTAGTTTAGTCCAGTTTCAGAGTTGCTGATTCCTGGGCTTTGGTTGTAGTTCCTGTGTACTGTTTCCTTGCCTTATTTGGGGGAAGGGAAGCTACCTTGCTTTCCTGCTTTACTAGTTTAGTCCAGTTTCAGAGTTGCTGATTCCTGGGCTTTGGTTGTAGTTCCTGTGTACTGTTTCCTTGCCTTATTTGGGGAAGGAAGCTACCTTGCTTACCAGTGGGAGTGGGAAGCATTGAGCTGCCTTTGTCCAGTTTTGTGAGGTTTCAGCCAGTAACTAGTAGTTTATTGGTCGTTTGGGCCAGTTTCTAGCTTTTCCAGCCCCCTGGTATAAAACTTTCAGCTTGTACCTACTCAGCACAGACTCCACGTGGGCCAGCAGAGTAATCCAGGCTGCAGAGAGCTGAATAAGCGACTTTTCTTGATACTAAGTATATTTTTGTTGCTTTCCACATCTGAATACCTAGCAACTGTATTTCGCCTGCCTTTCTGTTACATTGAAGCTGTTTTTACTGCATTTAACTTAATATTGCACTTGGAATCCTTGTTTGTTACTATTTGACTGTATTTGTAGCAAATTCTTCTGTGTAAGCTGTAGTAGCTGATTCATAGCATTTATAAGTGTTTGCTGTACCTGTTTCTGCCTGTTTTGTGAAACAAAAGAAAAAAAAGAAAAAAATATCTCTTGTTTTTCCTGCTTTACTAGTTTAGTCCAGTTTCAGAGTTGCTGATTCCTGGGCTTTGGTTGTAGTTCCTGTGTACTGTTTCCTTGCCTTATTTGGGGGAAGGGAAGCTACCTTGCTTTCCTGCTTTACTAGTTTAGTCCAGTTTCAGAGTTGCTGATTCCTGGGCTTTGGTTGTAGTTCCTGTGTACTGTTTCCTTGCCTTATTTGGGGAAGGAAGCTACCTTGCTTACCAGTGGGAGTGGGAAGCATTGAGCTGCCTTTTGTCCAGTTTTGTGAGGTTTCAGCCAGTAACTAGTAGTTTATTGGTCGTTTTGGGCCAGTTTCTAGCTTTTTCCAGCCCCTGGTATAAAACGGGCTAAAGGCGCGTTCGCCCGATTTAGAGCGGAGCTGCCACTCTTGCACACTAGGGCAGTGCCGGTTAAGCAGGTTTAAACTATTCGGCTACCTAAAGTCCACTCTTCAAATTTTCCTTAAAACTACCTTCCTCGAACTATACTACTGATCAAATCAGCGTATCCTATAACTAAAAGATCAACTCTACTTGACTCCAAGTAGACTATTCTCTATCTATTAAACCTAGCACTTGCTCCTACAGTACTTATTACCTTGATATGGCACTCTTGTCATAGATAGTACCCCAAAAAGGCAACCCCCCATTTCTCGGTCACCCACGTCCCCGAATCTTTTTTAAAGTTTTTCGTCTACCCTTCTAGCATGTCAAGGGATCAGTTGCTAGTGTCCTCTCCTGCTCAGCTGGTGAACCTGGGAATATTGAGGCAATGTTTCAATTGCCTCATGTACACAGACAACCCTTTCCTCCTCCCACAAAACACAAATACATGCGAGAGATGCAACTATACGGCCAAACTGGAGGCTGAGCTCTCTCAACATAGGACTGGCAAGACCAGTCAGGAGGAGAAGGTTACCACACACACTATAGACCCAGTCTCACATAGTACCATTACAACCTCAAATCATACACATAAACACACAAAGACATACTCGGAGGCTCTGATCAAAAATCTACCAAAACAGCAGAGGCCACCAAAGCAGACACCCAAACAACCACCACCTCAGAACACAACACCGCAACACATAGACCTCACAGTCAGAGTGTCAAACAGTCACAGCCCTTAAGGCCAAACACAATGCCAGACACACTAGTCATTGGTGACTCCATAGTCAGACACACTGATGTCCCGCTCACCAGACTGAGTAAGGAGAAGGTCACAGTAAGCTGCCTGTGGGCGCTAGAATCCGCCACATAACGCAAGCACTCAGGTCTCTCAACAGCAGGTACAAATATGACTCAGTCATTGTCCACGCTGGTGTAAACTACCTGAGACGCACCTCCTTGGACTACATGAAAAGAGACATTGAGGAGCTCTCTGATTATGTAGCCCAGGCAGGTATGACCCTGACCTTGAGCAGTATCCTACCTTCACCAAGAATGATGCCACAATACAGAGATAAGATGATCAGCTTTAACAATTGGCTTAAACACTGGTGTCATTCAAAGGGGATCCAGTATCTGTCTGCCTGGGATGACATGCTGGACAAGCCACGCTGCTTCAAGGGACGGCTTGCACCTGTCACCCTGGGATTCCGGATATTGGCAAAGGCTCTTGCCACCCCATAGTGCCTTTTTAGGCAAGGCTCAAATTCTAAACCTACCACCCTAGAACACAAAAAGGAAAAACTAAGGGTAATGCTGCTCAATGCCAGAAGTCTAAATCTCAAAATGCACGCACTGAGGCCCTTCTCAGTATGGAGAACATCGATGTCTGTGCTGTGACAGAAACCTGGTTCAAGGCTCCTGAGAGCACCCCAGCTATCAGGTTTTACCTCATATCATGCTCCGCCCCAAAATCCGGACAATACCAAGAAAGGAGGGGTATCCATATTCATCAAGGACACCCACACCTCAAGACTGGTGGCAACGACGATGCATCGGAGACCATCCAGGTGCAATTAACCATAGGCAAGACTGCTCTGCAAATTGTAGCATGTTACAGGCCACCCTCACAAACTCAGGAAACTCACATGGCCTTCCTGAAAATACTAGAGGGATAAATGTATCACCAAACACCATCATACTAGGTGACTTCAATTACCCTAATATAGACTGGGAACACTACTCAAGCCCAAACACCCTAGCCCAAAAGTTCCTGGAATTCATAAACTCAAATGCCATGGAACAACTAGTCACCATCCCCACAAGAGGAGATAACATACTTGATCTCATCATCACGAACATGGGAGCACAATGTTCAACACCGGAAGTATACCCCTCACTGGTGAGATCAGATCACAAACTAATCTCGCTGGAGGTCCTCATCCCACCCCACCTGAAATAAAAAGACCACAGTAAAGAACTTCTCAAAAGCCGACTTCACACTTCTAAAGACTAGTGTGGTCTCCTTTCAGGCCCCCGAGCTGGCGGAAAACAATACTCAAGCCGCTGAATCACTTACAAACGTCTTCTACCAGCACCTGCAGGACTGCATGGATAAGGCAATCCCAAGCAAAACAAAGACTCTTTGTACCAAAGGCAAGCGTCCAGTCTGGTGGACCCCAGCCATAAACAAACTCTACAACAAAAGGAGGAAGCTACTACAAGATAGAGCAAAATCCTTAAAAGGTAAGACACCCTTGATCACTATAAGTCAACAACTAAGAGCTCTCATAAAATCATCCAACGCAAATTTCATGAGAAAAATAGCTAAAGACTCAAAAGACAATCATAAGGCCTTCTTTAGCTATGTTAGAAACCTAGGAGGAAACTCCCAGATATGCTCAGAACTAGTTCAAAATGATGTGAAGATTACTGATCCTACAGACATTGCCAACATACTGGCTGACAGGTTCAGTGCAAACTTCTCCCCTCCCCAAAAGGAGAGATATCTATACCAAATGAGTGCAGCCCCCAAACATCTCCAGCCCAAGTGAGAACTGCTCTCTCCAAAGCAAAAACACAGCATCCATGGGACCCGATGGTGTCCCGGCTGTGTGCTCCACGAACTCAATGAGGAATTAAACCCACAGCTAGGACAGCTGTTTAATCAAAGTCTTACCTCTGGATACGTACCCAGGGAGTGGTGCACTGCAACTGTGGTCCCACTTCACAAAGGCGGTGCCTCCACAGACCCTGGAAATTACCGGCCCATTAGCTTGACAAGCCTTATCTGCAAAGCCATGCAGAGGATCATAATGGACCTCATAAATAAAGACATAGGGAATTTGCAGACTTTGGATCCAACCCAGTTTGGCTTTGTCTAAGGCAGATCATGCCTTTTAAACTTGGTTGACTTTTTCGAAACAGTCACCAAAGCCATTGATGAGGGAAAGGCAGTCCATACAGCCTACCTCGATCTGGCTAAGGCCTTCAATACAATACCCCACTCGGGTATCATTGAAAAACTCATCAGCTTAAATGTTAACCCATACATCACAAGATGGGTTGCAAACTGGCTGAGTGACAGAACCCACAGGGTCAGAGTTGCTGGCGCCATGTCAGACTCAAAGCCTGTCACAAGTGGTGTCCCACAGGGCTCAGTCCTGGGCCCACTCTTGTTTGGCATCTACTTTTCCGAGTACAAGCAAACACAGGTGGGTTATGGCTGACAAAGTTTGCAGATGACTGCAAACTGGGCGCCATAGTAGAAAACACATCTGACACAGATATCCTTCAGAAGGGTCTCACAGAAACGGATAACTGGTGCCAGAGCCATGGCCTAAAGTTAAATGCCAAAAATGCATAGTCATACCCTTCGGAAAACAAGGTTACCCCTAGCTACCAAATAGGTGGCAATCCACTGAGCACAGAAGAAGTTATCAGGGACCTGGGGACCCAGGTTGATAGTAGTCTGTCATTCGACACCCATGTAGCTAAAGTAGTTAGGAAGACCTTCTACATTGCCCACCTTATCATGAAGGGATTCTCATCTAGATCAAGGGAGGTCATAGTCTCCTTTACTCATCACTCATCAGACCAATGATTGAGTACAATGCCCCATTCGAATGTATCTGACCCGACACTTGCAGCAGCTGGAGAGGCCACAAAAGTTCCTCACCAAAAGGATAAAGGGTCTCAAAAATCTGTCCTATGCTGCCCGACTGAAAGAACTCCAGCTCTATTCAGTAAACGCTGCTGCTCAGAGGTGACCTTTGCCTAACATACAAGGCCATGTCAAACCCAGATTTGATGAATATGCTTCACCTCAAAAATCTAGATCCATCAGAGCCACAAGGGCGGAGACTTAAACCTCGACACGGCTATTAATAGGACGTGCTGGAGAGATAGATTCATCACCCAAAGACTCCCTATGCTGTGGAACAAAATCCCGGTACATGTGAGGCAGAGCACCTCGCTGGCCTTGTTCAAGAGAAATCTTGACCAATGGATGGGAGATCGCAGATATACCCCAGGAATTACCTCAGTGTCACTGCTCGACAGAGGCACAGCAAAATAATGGGTATAGTTCCCCATACTAAAGGGGTGGCGTAAGCCACAAAACAATGGGCTAGGCTTATAAATGCCCTCGGGCAGATAGCCTAGTATGAACCTATGAACCTATGAACCTATGAAAGAGATGTTAGCAGTCCAGTTTGCATTAATGGCTTTCAAGGAGTTACTTCTTCCAGGGCAGGTGTTGATTCTAACAGACAACACAACTGTCATGTGGTACATCAACAAACAAGGGGGAACACATTCTTACCCATTGTGCAGGCAAGCAATGATTTTATGGGAGACTGCGCTCAGCTTGCAACTAACTCTTCAGGCAAGGTTTCTGCCGGGAGCACAGAACTCCTTAGCAGATGTGTTAAGCAGACAAATCATGGATCCCCACGAGTGGAAACTGGATCTTCATGTATTTCAAAAATTGACAGTGTCATGGGGAACTCCAGACATAGATCTGTTAGCTTCTCCACTAAACCACCAGCTGCCAAAGTTTTGCACAAAGAGGTTTCATCACACAGCTTGGAAAGTGGATGCTCTTTCTTTCAGTTGGAAAAATCTTCATGTGTATGCTTTTCCACCTCTGCCTCTTCTCCCAAAGGTGCTTCTAAAGGTCAGACAAGACAAGCCAAGGATGATTTTAATAGCTCCAGATTGGCCTCGGCAGCACTGGTACCCATTACTGAGGAGTCTGGTATGGAAGCCTCCATGGCCTTTACCCTTGATTCCACACCTGTTGTCTCAGAGGGACGGTCACCTGCTCAATGTCAAGCTTCACTCTCTTCATCTAACAGCCTGGCATATTCTGTTTTGAAAGACAGCAGGTCTCAACTTCCTCAACAAGTTTTAAATGTGATTATGGAAGCCAGAAGACCTAGTACAAGGATAGTGTACGCAGAAAAATGGAAGAGATTTTTATTTTGGAGTGCAGCAAACAATTTGGAGATTTCTGAGCCTAATTTGAGTGTGGCTCTTCAATATCTTACTGAGTTATTGGACAAAGGTTTGTCTTTCTCTTCCATTAAGATTCATGCTGCAGCAATTTCAGCTCACTATGATTGTGACCCACCATTGTTTTTGCATCCTTTGTTCAAGCAATTTCTTAGAGGGCAAAGAATATAAGACCCCACGTAGAGCTCCTACTCCTGCTTGGGATCTCAATTTTGTGTTGGAGAAACTTACTCTACAACCTTTTGAGCCTCGGCTACTGCTGAATTGAAATACTTGTCATGGAAGACTGCTTTTTGTTGGCCATTACTTCTGCAAGAAGGGTTTCTGAGTTGCAGGCCCTTATGGCGGTAGAGCCTTTTTGATTTTTCATAAGGATAGGGTATCTTACGTACTAATCCTTCCTTTATGCCTAAGGTGGTTTCTAGTGTGGCTTTAAACCAAACTATTCATTTGCCTTCTTTTATGCAGATCCCCAAAATAAAGGGGAAAATATTTTGCACACTTTAGATGTACACAGGCAATTGCGTTATTATTTGAGCAGGACTAAGGATTTTAGGCAGTCTCAGCAGTTGTTTGTTTCTTTTGCTTTGGGTTCTCAGGGCAAGCCTGTGTCAAAACAAACTATTTCTAGGTGGATTGGGTTTTGCATTGCATTTTGTTATTCCCATCATGGCAAGGAGATTCCAGCTGGGATTAGGCCTCATTCCACTAGGGCTACTGCCACTTCAACAGCATTTCTAAGGGGGGTGGCAACTAAGGATATTTTGGAGGCAGCTACTTGGAGTTCAGTGCATACTTTCTCTAAGCATTATCACCTTCCTCTCTACTCTAAGTCTAGGGCTGGTTTTGCCACAGCTATTTTGCAAGGCATGTTGTCAGTTCCTGCTTCCTTATGATTTGCCAGCCTCCCTTACCTCTGCTTTGGGATTCTACCCAATAGTTAGGACTGCAGCAATGTGGAATGAAGAACATAGTACAGTTTTGTACCTACCATAAATGTAGATGTTCGAGGATCCACATTGCTGCAGTCCAATCCACCCTCCCTCCTTCCCCTCTGTGTTTAGGGGTGGTTGTGTAGGTGAGGTTATATTCTGGTAATTTTGTATATATTGTACATATTTTTGGTGCAGGTATGTTTGGAGTTTTTGGTTTTGGCCTTATCTTTTCAGGGTCTTCTGACATCTGGGGCAAGAAAAGACTGAGGATATGACGTTGGTCATGCGCATTAGTACCCTGACGTACTGACGTCAGTCTAATGCGCCCTGACCGACGTCAGCCATATACTTTGGTATTCGGGCCAACTGGACAGCGGACTACCCAATAGTTAGGACTGCAGCAATGTGGATCCTCGAACATCTACATTTATGGTAGGTACAAAACTGTACTTTTCTCCGCTTCAGGCTAGGAGCCAGCCATTACCAATTCAGGGTCCTCCCCTTTGGTCTCACCACGGCCCCCAGGGTGTTCACCAAGGTGTTAGCGGCCCACCTGAGACTCCATGGAATTCAGGTCTTTCCATACCTGGAAGACTGGCTCCTGACCGCTCCCACAAGGCATCTGTTCTGCACAGCCAGCAATTTCTTTCTTCGCCTAGCTCCCCGGCTGGGAATCATGATCCGCGCTGGAAAATCCTCTCTACTCCTGACTCTGGTCATAGATTTTATCAGAGCCAGGTTGGACACAAACCAGCTTTTAGCCTTCTTAACTCCAGACCGGATGCGATCCCTAAGACTCCTTGTGCAGGTCATTTTTCATTGTCCAACCCCTCCGGCGGAACTGGTCCTGAGGGCCCTAGGCTCTATGGCGGCTACCATCAGTCTCCTTCCCATGGCGCGCCTAAATATGAGAATTCTGCAATGGGCCCTCCAAGTCCAATGGTCTTTCCTGCATTATTCCCTGAGCCATCCTGTCTCTCTCAGCAGGCTTTGCAGGAGCACCCTCTTATGTTGGCTCCAGTCTCTGGATCTCCAAAAGGGGTGCTCCTTCTCTATGTCCCCTCCCCTAGCCACGGTGACCACGGACACCTCTCGCCTCGGGTGGGGGGGGCATTGTTGTGGTAGGACCTTCCAAGGCACGTGGAACCAGACGGAGACCTTACTGCATATCAATGTCCTGGAGAGGAGGGCAGTGCTGTTAGCATTGCAAGCACTTCAGAGCCTTCTTCCCGTCAGGACTATTGCGATCCAAACGGACAACATGTCTGTCATTTGGTATATCAACAAACAAGGGGAACCAGGTGCTATCCAGTTTGTCGAGAGGCCATGAGAGTTTGGGAATGAGCGATTTTCCACCAACCGCTTTCTTGTAGCGACGCACATTCGGGGCCGGTCCAACATCCTAGTGGACAAATTGAGTCGCACCATCCTCTCGCCATACGAGTGGTCTCTGGATCCCAAAGTAGCGAAGCAGATCTTCTCCAAATGGGGTCAACCTTGTTGCGATCTTTTCGCTTCTCCTTCAAACATGAAGTGCAACACCTACTTCGCTCTAATTCCCCCACCCGGGGAGTCACCAAGAGATGCTCTGGTGCATGCTTGGCCTCCCGGTCTACTTTATGCTTACCTTCCTCTTCCCCTGATGCTGACATTTCTGCAGAAAGCCAGACGGGTGGGGCGCACGATAATCCTCATTGCCCCATTCTGGCCTTGTCAGGCATGGTTCCCTTATCTGTGGTCTCATCTAATGAATCCTCCCTGGATTCTAGATCCTGCCCTGGATCTGATGTCTTGCCCCTTGGGTCTACCAACCCCGAACCTGGACAACCTCAAGCTCACAGTTTGGTTGATCCAGTTCCACTGTTAGTTTTGACTCCCGGTATCTCTTCCCAGGTCAAAGCAATCCTAGTGGCGGCTCACAAGCCGTCTACTAGGAAAGTTTATCGTAGCAAATGGAAACGTTTTTCTATTTGGGCAGAACATCAGAATCTGGATCCTTTCACAGCTCCTTTACCAGCTGTGCTGGAATTTCTATCGGGACTGTTTGATAAAGGTGCTAGCTCTTCCACAGTCAAAGTACAGTTTGCGGCAATCACTCATTACCACGTTGGATGTGATCTTGGCCCTTTGACCTCATCCAGATTGTGTAAGGCCTTCTTAAAAGGCACCTTTCTACTAAGGTCTCTGTTGAAGGATGTGATCCCTCCTTGGGACTTATCGCTGGTACTCCAGGCCTTAACAGCTTCTCCCTTTGAGATCTACCGAGGCAGCAGGCTTAAATTCTTATCCTGGAAAACGGCTTTTCTAGTCGCTATTACTTCGAAAAGGGTTTCGGAGCTTCAAGCCTGTTGTGCCAAGCCTCCGTACTTCCTTTTCCACAAGGATAGAGTATTCCTCAGGACCAATCACTCTTTTCTTCCCAAAATTGCTTCCGTGGCTAACATTAACCAGTCTTAATTTGCCAGTCTTCTTTCTCAATTACCAAAATAAAGTTAAATACAAGTTGCACTCTTTGGACGTACACAGACAGTTGAGATTTTATTTGCACAGGACAGCCAGTTATAGACGTTCAGATCCGCTGTTTGTGTCCTTTGCTAAATCCAGTTTGGGGAAAGCTGTTTCTAAAGTCACACTATCCAGGTGGATTTCTCAGTGTATTCTCTTGGCTTATGAGAGTTCTGGCAGGCCTGCTCCTCAGGAAGTCCATGCCCATTCAACTCTTGTCTGTTTCTACCTCTGCTGCTTTTAGAGCTAGAGTTTCATTGGATGACATTTGCTCGGCTGACACGTGGGCGTCTTCTCACACATTTATAAACCACTATAAGTTAGATCTGGTTTCCAGAGGGAGAGCATCCTTTGGCTCCGCAGTGCTCCGGAACATCCTTCCTTAAGGGCTTTCCAAGATTCAGTTAGCTGGGGACTCTGTCCCATAGGTTGATGCACAAATGAAGTTAACTACTTCAGATTAAGAAGTTATGCACTCACCATAACGTTCCATCTGAGTAGGTAAACTTCATTTGTCAGCAACCATCCCTCCCTCCATGCCCCTGTCCTCTTCGGATGTTCTTGATATTCCTGCTTCACGGTAGATTGGACCCAATTTACCCTAGACAGGTGGTGATTGCAAGCCTTGCTTTTAGGCAAACTCTATCTGAGGTCAGGAAGGGATGGCAGGGAGTTATGGGTAAGGGGGAGGAGCTTGGAGCTCGGATCTTAGCTGTTGGAAACTGCCTGTTCGGATCCGATGTGGATCCGATAACCCATAGGTTGCTGACAAATTAAGTTTACCTACTCAGATGGAACGTTACGGTGAGTACATAACTTCTTATTAAATAACTTTAGGTTTCTTCTGTTGCAATACTCATTTGCAGTGTGGCGTATGTGGACGTTTGCATGGCTGCATTCTCAGAACCTCCCAGATGCTAAGTCAGTTTTTATATTCACCCATGGAGAGGGATTTAGTGTTTGGTTTCTCTGCTGCAGAGCTGATCAGTGTGTATGGCGCAAGAGGCGACACTCTTAATTACGGCTAAACAGATGTTAAAGAAATGCTAGGGGGGTTCCACCAAGAAGTCTTGAACCTCCCAAAACAAAGGCTAGTCCAACAAGTCTTGACCGTTGGAGACCTTGTAATCCTCTCCCACTCTGATGCATGTTTTTCTTCCTGAAAGTTTGAATTTCCATTTTTCACTTTCAGAACCGTTTCTGACATTTAGTTCTGAAAGTCATTTATCAAGCTTCCAGATGGCAGTGGGTGGAAATTCCTCATCTTCAGATCAGACTTTTTGTTTCCACTGGTCCATCACATACTGTTCCAAGGAGTGAAAGAACCAGTTTCCCTTTCCCACTTAGAGAAGGGTTTTTTATTCACAGATGTTCCTAGTGCCAAAAAAAGAAAATGCTTTGAGACCAGTTCTGTATCTAAACTCATGAGTTCCGAAAGTCAAACTGATGTTCTCACAATTTGTAATCTCTTTCCTCTCAAGTTACCTGATAAGACTAGATGTTCATCGTGTTTCACTGTTGCAGTCATTACTCTTGGGTTATCCTGCTGGCAGGCCACCCACAGTCAGCCAGAATTCCAAAGTCTAGAGTTTGAGGCCCAGTCGGCTCCACGTGGGAGTCGGCAGCAGCCTGTGGCTCTGAGGTAGCGGGCGTCAGGGGCTGCGAAAGCACCTCACTGAGAACCGGCGACTGGCCTAGAAGAGGCTTCGTCATCGGTTTTGGACCTCTGATGCCTATCCTTGTCCTTGCGTTTTTTTGTAAACTCCGGTTGTCGGCTGTTCCGCCGGCATTATATAACTAAATCTTCGGCTAAAGCAATGAAATGCAAAATCGAACCAACGCTTGATAGTGCGTTGGTTAAATCTAGCACAAAACCGACAGCTAGCAACGTTGTGATCAGGGCCTAGGCAAGGAGTACAGTAAGAGTGAAAATCCTTGGGAGGTATTTGCTTCCCACAAAAAATACAATTGTTAACTTTTTCTGACATCGGTCTGGAGCAAGAAAAAAGTTTCCCCAGTGGAGTACTTAGCTTTAATGAAGACTTCGGTTCTGAAATTCAGATTTGAAAATCTCAGGAGTCTGCCGACCGGCACTTGTGAACTGCTTTTGCTTCGGGCACCGCGCGGCAAGAAAGACTGGAGAAAATGGTGTCGGCTACATCTTTTATACCCCTGGCGCACTGACGTCAGGGAAGAGGCGACAGCAACCGACGCCGGACCTAGACTTTGGAATTCTGGCCGACTGCAGGTAGCCTGCCAGCAGGATAACCCAAGAGTAGTGACTGCAACAGTGAATACACTCTAACATCTGCATTTATGGTAGGTACACAACTGTACTATTTTAAAGATGCTTACCCCATCCAGACTTCAGGTGTTTCTTAAGGGTTGTTGGGTCCTGGATCACATTATCAGGTCGTCATTTCTGTGCCTTCCTCTTTGGACTATTTTGCTAAACCAGGAGTGTTCACAAAGTGCCTAATTCAGTTGTAGATCAGTGCAGGCTACAGGGTATCTGCCCATTTCTATGTTTTAGATTTGTTTATTGTTGAAGAGTAGTCTATTTTTTTCCTTTTAAGTTTCAGTATTCTCTGTCTCTGGTGAGATTTTTTACACAAGCTGGGATTCCAAGAGAAATTCAGAAGTACTTACTCCTTGGATTGTGTTCCTGGGGTGTCAACTTGGCACCTTGGTTCAAAGAGGTTTTCTTCCACAGGAAAAATCCTAGATTTATTTCTAAGGTTTTCCACGAAGACTTCAGTCAGTGGGATGGAATACTTCAGGATTTTAGGCTCATGGCATCTGAGTGTCGCATGATACCCCTGGCAAGACTCCACATGAGATAGGTACAGTGGAATTTCAAATCTCTCTTGGTCAAAGCATTATCACCCTTTATCTCTTCAAATTCCTTTGCTGGGGTTTGTCAGAAGGCAGATCACTTAGATGATTGGATGGGAGATGTGATCCCCGGAGTGGATTTCCTATCAGTTGCTGGACAGGGGTCCAGAGAAGTAAATATAGTGGGAAGAAATAGCTAGGGAATTGTTATGGCTAGGCTTGTGTAGGCCCTAGGGCCGATAGCTTAGTACCAACCTATGAGACAACAGAAATCCTTAAACCCAGGTGGTCTCTGAAGTCTGTCACCAGAAACTCCTTGGGACTTTGCTTGGGAAGCAGTTTCAGGAGGGTTAAAAGGGCATGGGGAGTGTGGGACATGCAGGGCACATGCAGGCGCAAAAATGTCAGGAGGGGTAAAAGGGCATGGGGAGTGTGGGACATGCAGGGCACATGCAGGCGCAAAAATGTCAGGAGGGGTAAAAGGGCATGGGGAGTGTGGGACATGCAGGGCACATGCAGGCGCAAAAATGTCAGGAGGGGTAAAAGGGCATGGGGAGTGTGGGACATGCAGGGCACATGCAGGCGCAAAAATGTCAGGAGGGGTAAAAGGGCATGGGGAGTGTGGGACATGCAGGGCATATGCAGGCGCAAAAATGTCAGGAGGGGTAAAAGGGCATGGGGAGTGTGGGACATGCAGGGCATATGCAGGCGCAAAAATGTCAGGAGGGGTAAAAGGGCATGGGGAGTGTGGGACATGCAGGGCACATGCAGGCGCAAAAATGTCAAGGAGTTGCTTGCCCTGATCTAGGCACTCAGTTCTCTGAATCATCTTTGGACCTCTTCTAAGTGGTTACGTTACAGACAATACCACAGTCGTGGTCCATCAGCAAGAAGGGGGAACCGGGTTGTACCCCCTTTGCAGACTAGCCATGTTAGCCTGGGATATAGCTTCACAACACAATCTGTCAAAAGTACAATCGTGTGGCAGACAAACTGAGCAGGACCAGGGACTAGACCTGGGGGGGTTGCAGGACTTAATCCATCTGTGGGGATTTCCTCAAGTAGACCTCTTTGCCTCTTCTATGGACAATCAGCTGGCAAGATTCTGTTCCAGGACTTCATGCAAGAAGGCCTGGAAGATGGATATCTTTTCTTGATCAGGAATGTTTCTGAATGCTTTTCCACCCTTTCCGCTAATATGCAGGGTACTTATGAAGATTCAGAAGGAATCGTCCCAAGATCATTGTGGTAAATCACTTCTGGTCTAGGCAGCCATGGTTCTCCCTTCCTCCTTTTGGAAATGGACAGAGAAATTACCACAATTTTCTTCACAGACTGCAGCCACTCACGCAAGAACATGGGTTATTTTATGCACCCCCTGTATTAGTCTTGGGTTTTCTACCTGGATTGTTTTTTGGGATAAACTGTTAGCTAGGCTTGTCAGGACCCCAGAGCCATTAGCCTAGTAATCTCCTATGATATGCTCCTAATTTCTTTTGAGCACCTGTTTACTGAGGTCATGCAGTAGGTACCAAAGGAGGCCAAAGCCTCTTACTTGTAAATTATACTTCAGGAAACGGAAAAGAGTTTCTAGTTGGTGCCAACCACTTAACCGGCACCCGTTCAGGGCTAGTTGTTCTCTGGTTTTAAGTTTGTTACTATCCTTTGGCCTTTATTACTCCTCACTCAAGGTTCATTTATTGGTCATTTTATCATGTCAGGCCTTGGATTATCCTCTGTCAATGCAGTGTCATTTCAAAATGTTTTTGAAAGTGATTTTGCATAATAAGCTTCTAAGCAAGCCGGTGGCACCTGCTTGGTTTCTTAATTTTGTGTTGAGAGTCTACATTGCTCCACTTGAACCAGCTAACCTGGCTGATTTGAGGTTCTTAACATGATAAACAGTAAACCTGAGCTTGCAACCCAGTTTCATTTTCCATAGAGCCAGGCTTTCTTTGAGAGCTAATCTTGCATTTTTATTCATAAAGTGGTACCCTAGTTTACTTTAATCCAAACTGTTTGTGGTGATGTTCTTCATACCACATTGCTGCAGTCCTAACACATGGGTAGTCCGCTGTCCCAGTCGGCCCGAATACCAAAGTATATGGCTGACGTCGGTCAAGGCGCATTAGTCTGACGTCAGGACGTCAGGGTACAAATGCGCATGACCGACGTCATATCCCCAGTCTTTTTTGCCGCATGGTCTGATGCAGAAGCAGTTTTGCGAGTGCAGGTTGGCGTTCTGAGATTTTCCGAAGTCGGAGTTTCAGACCGAATCCAAGTTGGCTAAGTACCCCGTTGGGGAATATTTTGGTTTTTTCTTGCCTCAGTATTTAACCGGATGTCAGAAAAAGTGAATAACTGTATTTCTTGTGGGAAACAGATACCTCATAGGGATTACCATACCTTGTGTATACCTTGCTTAGGGCCTGAGCACGACGTTGTTGGCTGTCGCTCTTGTGCTAGATTTAACAAACGCACGATTAAGAGAAGATTAGATTGTGCCAGGTTAGTTTTTGGGAAGCGGTGTAATTATAAAATACCGTCGGATGCTCCGACGCCCGCTTCGTCAAAAAAGCGCAAGGACAAAACAGCAAAACCTAGGCTGGAAGAACCGTCCGTACCGGACGTCGGTTCTTTAGAGGGCTCGGTGGAGCCAGAGGTTCAGCCAGACATTTCTTTGGAATCCCAGGGAGAGACTTTATTACTACAAGATGTGACCTCTCAGGAGGTAGGCCAGGCGGAAGGGGCTTCTCAGGTAGCTGTTATTCCCTCCCTTCCTAAGGTGGTTAGGCCCTCCCCTGCTGTTTCCAAGGCTTCTCCCAGGGGCAGGCCAGGATTGGTTTCAGGTGTTACCCCTAGTTCTTCAGGGTCTGTGCCTAAGAAGCATATGCTTAAGATGGCAGAAGATTTGATTACAATGATTAGAGGTTCTATGCCCCCTCCTGATAAGAGACCTAGGGTGGAACCTGAGCTTGGGAGTTTTGAGCAGTGTTCGGATGCTTCTGAGTCTTCGGCTGAAGACTTGCAGGAGTATTCTCCTTACTCTGATTCTGATGTAGATGATTCTACTCCTTCTGCTTCTCCTCCTGAGGATTTTTCATTTTCAGAAACTCTTCATTCCATGAGGGAGCATTTTAAATGGGAAGGTCAGGATTTCTCTGATTCCAGGAAAAGGCTTAGGGAATTTTTGTTTCTACCCCAGCATAGGCCTTTAGCTATACCTCCGGTTCTAGATGTGGTGGAGGATGTTTTTGCAGAGGCTTCTCTGAACCCTGACTCCTTGCCTCCTGCTCCAGTTAAACCGGATAGATATTATAGGGTGCCTGAAGCTCATAAGTATCTTTTTAAGAGTCCTAGGGCAGACCCAGAAACTGTTTCACAGGGGCCTAAAGGTGTTAAGGCTTCTGTTGTTAAAAATCCTGTTCCTCCAGATAAAGAGGCTAGGGCTTTGGATAGATGGGGAAAGAAAGTGTATACTTCTTCCACTTTGGCCATGAGAGCTTTGAATTGCCAGTTTCACATGTTGAAATACCAAAATTATCTCCTTTCACAATTAAAATCTAAGGTAGATGCTTTGGCGGAAGGTATTGAGTGTAAAGAGTTGCAGGATTTAGTTCATGTTTCTGAACAGGTGGGTAAGCATTCTTTGCAATGTGGTTTTGATGCTGTGCAGGCCTCTTCGAGGGTGGCTGCCACTGGTTCGGTTCTTCGCAGGCACGCCTGGTTGAGGGATCAGAATTTAGCTGAGCATGTGAAAACAAGGATTTTAGATGCTCCTTTACAATCTGATGTGTTGTTTGGTTCGCCTGTGGAAGCAGTTCTAAAGAAAATGGAAGACAAGGCTTAGTCTATGCAGACTGTTAAAGATTTTTTGCAGGTTCAGCCTCCGAAGTTTAGTAGAAATTGGCCTACCAAGGGGTGGACATATCCTGCTTATGATTCCCAGTCTAGGGGTAGGTCTAGACGTGGTAGAGGCAGAGCTCAAGGTTCTTTTAGGCCTAGAACAGGGAGTTCACCTGCTCAGTCTTCTGGTGAGGGCAGGGGTCAGTCCTTCGTAAACAGACACAATGACCTGCCTTTTCAGCTGCCAGAATCTTCTCGTCTGGCAGCACCTTTGGGAGGAAGGTTGGCACTTTTCAAAGAAAACTGGAGTTTAATTACCCAAGACAGATGGGTATTGGATATCATTCAGGATATCATTCACCACGGTTACAGGTTTTATTTCCATACCTTGCCTCCTTTCAAAGGCATGCCAGACATTCCTCCTCAACAAAGGAAAGAGGCTCACATGCAAATTTCTCTGTTGCTCCAAATAGGGGCCATTCAACCGGTTCCTGTGCCAGAAAGGGGCCTAGGATTTTATTCTCGCCTGTTCCTAGTACCAAAAAAGGGGAACACGTGGAGACCAATTTTGGATCTGTCTATCCTCAACACTTATCTGGACATTCCCAAGTTCAAAATGTTGACGTTACAACAGCTTCTACCTCTGCTGGGCAAAGATCACTGGATGGTAACTTTGGATCTCAAGGAAGCTTACCTTCATGTTCCTGTCAGACTAATTTGCAGGAAGTATCTGCGTTTTCGAGCTGGGAATTCTCATTATCAGTTCTCTGCATTGCCCTTTGGCTTATCTACTGCCCAGAGTATTCACAAAGGTTCTGGCTCCAGTGATAGCTTTCTTCAGGCTAAAAGGAATACAAATCTATCCTTACTTGGACGATTGCCTGATTCTGGCTCAAGGAAGGGACGTGCTTCTTCAGCATTTGGAATATGTGATAGCAGTGCTAAGATGCCTAGGGTATTCTGTGAACGAAATAAAGTCCAGTCTAGTACCCTCTCAAGACATGTGCTTTCTGGGTGTGAGACTGAATACAGCAACCCAGATGGCCTTTTAACCCCGGACAAACAAAAGAATCTTTCTCTTTACTTCCATCAACTATCTCATCAGTCCGGGCTGACTGCAAGGACAGTCCTTCAAGCCTTAGGGTTCATGGCATCTTGTATTCTGGTACTTCCCAATGCCAAACTGCATATGAGGAAGCTACAATGGTATCTCAAAAATGTATGGACACAGCACTGCCAGGATTTGGACACTGTCATTCAAATAATACCTTGCATTCAAAAGGAATTTTGTGGTGGGCTCAGGAATGTCACCTAAACAAGGGACTCTCTGTGACCCGGCCAGAGGCGAGTCAGATTCTAACGACAGATGCCTCAGACACAGCTTGGGGAGCTCATCTGAATGGAAAGTGGATACAAGACAAGTGGCCTGCCAGACTGCAGCATCTACATATCAACATGAAGGAGATGTTGGCAGTCCAGTTTGCATTACTGGCTTTCAAGGATTTACTTCTTCCAGGGCAGGTGTTGATTCTAACAGACAACACAACTGTCATGTGGTACATCAACAAACAAGGGGGAACACATTCTTATCCTCTATGCAGGCAAGCAATGATTTTGTGGGAGACTGCGTTAAGTTTGCAGCTGAATCTACAAGCAAGGTTTCTGCCAGGAGCACAGAACTCCTTAGCAGATGTGTTAAGCAGGCAAATCATGGATCCCCACGAGTGGAAACTGGATCTTCATGTATTTCAGACATTGACAGTGTCATGGGGAACTCCAGACATAGATCTGTTCGCTTCTCCACTAAACCACCAGCTGCCAAAGTTTTGCACGAAAAGGTTTCATCACACAGCCTGGAAAGTGGATGCTCTTTCTTTCAGTTGGAAAAATCTTCATGTGTATGCCTTTCCACCTCTGCCTCTCCTCCCAAAGGTACTTCTAAAGGTCAGACAAGACAAGCCAAGGATGATTTTAATAGCTCCAGATTGGCCTCGGCAGCACTGGTACCCATTGCTGAGGAGTCTGGTAAAGAAGCCTCCATGGCCCTTACCTTTGATTCCACACCTATTGTCTCAGAAGGACGGGCATCTGCTCAATGTCAAGCTTCACTCTCTTCATCTAACAGCTTGGCATATTCTGTTTTGAACCATAGCAGGTCTCAGCTTCCTCAACAAGTTTTGAATGTGATTATGGAAGCCAGAAGACCTAGTACAAGGAAAGTGTACGCAGGAAAATGGAAGAGATTTTTATTTTGGTGTGCAGCAAAGGATTTGGATGTTTCTGAGCCAAATTTGGGTGTGGCTCTTCAATATCTTACTGAGTTATTGGACAAAGGTTTGTCTTTCTCTTCCATTAAGATTCATGCTGCAGCAATTTCAGCTCACTATGATTGTGACCCACCATTGTTTTCTCATCCTTTGTTCAAGCAATTTCTTAGAGGGGCAAAGAATATAAGACCCCCAATGAGCTCCTACTCCTGCTTGGGACCTCAATTTTGTGTTGGAGAAACTCACTCTACAACCTTTTGAGCCTGCAGCTACTGCTGAATTGAAATATTTGTCATGGAAGACTGCTTTTTGTTAGCCATTACATCTGCAAGAAGGGTGTCTGAATTGCAGGCCCTTATGGCGGTTGAGCCTTTCCTGATTTTTCATAAGGATAGGGTATCTTTACGTACTAATCCTTCCTTTATGCCTAAAGTGGTTTCTAGTGTGGCTTTAAACCAAACTATTCATTTGCCTACCTTTTATGCAGATCCCCAAAATAAGGGGAAAAGATTTTGCACACTTTAGATGTACACAGGCAGTTGCGTTATTATTTAAGCAGGACTAAGGATTTTAGGCAGTCTCAGCAGTTGTTTGTTTCTTTTGCTTTGAGTTCTCAGGGCAAGCCTGTGTCAAAACAAACTATTTCTAAGTGGATTGGGTTTTGCATTGCATTTTGTTATTCCCATCATGGCAAGGAGATTCCAGCTGGGATTAGGCCTCATTCCACTAGGGCTACTGCCACTTCAACAGCATTTCTAAGGGGTGGCAACTAAGGATATTTTGGAGGCAGCTACTTGGAGTTCAGTGCATACTTTCTCTAAGCATTACCACCTTCCTCTCTACTCTAAATCTAGGGCTGGTTTTGCCACGGCTATTTTGCAGGGCATGTTGTCAGCTCCTGCTTCCTTATGATTTGCCAGCCTCCCTTACCTCTGCTTTGGGATTCTACCCAAGTGTTAGGACTGCAGCAATGTGGTATGAAGAACATAGTACAGTTTTGTACCTACCATAAATGTAGATGTTCAAAGATCCACATTGCTGCAGTCCAATTTACCCTCCCTCCTTCCCCTCTGTGTTTAGGGGTGGTTGTGTGGGTGAGGTTATACTCTTGTAAATTTGTATATTTTGTATATATATTTGGTGCAGGAGTGTGTGGTGTTTTTTGGTTTTAGCCTTATCTTTTTAGGGTCTTCTGACATCTGGGGCAAGAAAAGACTGAGGATATGACGTCGGTCATGCGCATTTGTACCCTGACGTCCTGACGTCAGACTAATGCGCCTTGACCGACGTCAGCCATATACTTTGGTATTCGGGCCGACTGGGACAGCGGACTACCCATGTGTTAGGACTGCAGCAATGTGGATCTTCGAACATCTACATTTATGGTAGGTACAAAACTGTACTTTTTTTTTTCTGAATCAGAAAAATGATGGAGAAAGGATACTTCTTACCTTGGATGTCCACTGACAACTGTAGTATTATCTTGACTGAAAGAAATCCTACAGATCTTCAAATCAATTTTTATTTTTTATGAAGTTAAGACAGGACAACCCTGTGTCAGAATGGACAGATGTTCATAGTGTTGCACTGCTGCAGTCTATGCAAGTGCCGGTCGGTCGACTTCTGAGATTTTCATTCCGAATCCAGAACCGAAGTCTTCTGCAAAGCTAAGTACCCCGTTGGGGAAACTTTTTCTTGCCTCAGACCGATGTCAGTAAAAGTTAATAACTGTATTTCTTGTGGGAAGCAAATACCTCATAAGGATTTCAACTCTTATTGTATTCTATGCCTAGGCCCAGACCACGACGTCCCTGGTTGACTGTTTTGTGCTAGGTTTAACAAGCGCACTATTAAATGTTGGTTTGATTTTGCCTGACATTATTTTGGCAGAAAATTAAATTAAACTATGCCGTCGGAACTTCCGACGACCGGATTACATAAAAAGTGCAAAGACAAGGACAGGCATCCGAGGGCCAAAACTGACAACGAGGCCTCTTCTAGGCCGGTCGCCAGTTCTCCGGTTTTCAGCGAGGCGCCTATGCAGCCCCTGATGACAGCTTCCACAGAACCACAGACCACCTCAGACTCCCACGTGGAGCTGGCTGGGCCTTCGGACGCTCTAGGCTTTCAGCCTACTGAATCTAACCCTTCAGAGGGAACCGAAGTAGCTGAGCAACCCACAGCTTCAGAGGGTGTTTTCAGACCTACCCAGTTAACCATTAAACCCTCTGCTAAGTCCAAGGCCTCCTTAAAAACAAAGAAACAGATGCAGCATTCTCCAGGACAGGCATCCATGCCTAAGAAACAAAAAATGCTCAAAAAGACCTAATCACCCTGATCAGGGGTCCCATCCCCCTCCTGATAAAAGGCCCAGACAGGATGCAGACTATGAATCTTCCGACCAGGTGTCCATTTATTCAGATTCATCCTCAGACCTAGGATATTCTTTACCCCCTTATTGATGCTGAGGAATCTGTTCCATCAGCCTCTCCACCTGAGGACTACACCTTTGGGGAGACCCTGCATACCATGAGGGAGCATTTTCATTGGGAAGGCCAGGATTACTCGGAATCCATGAAAAGGCTCAGAGACTTCTTTTTATTGCCTCAACACAGACCCCTTGCTATTCCACCAGTGCTAGATATTGTGGATGTGTACACTGAATCCAGCTTAAACCCTGACTCCTTAGCCCCAGTTAAACCTGATAGATATTACAGAGTCCCTGACTCTCACAAATTTCTGTATAAAAGCCCTGTTGCTGACCCTGAAACTGTTTCTCAGGGACCCAGAGGGATTAAGGCCTCATAAGCAAAAAACCCAGTTCCCTCTGACAGAGATTCCAGAGCATTAGACAGATGGGGAAAGAAAGTATATACGTCTGCAACTTTAGCAATGAGAGCCTTAAATTGCTAGTTTCACGTGCTAAAATATCAGCAATTTTTGATGTCTCAGTTGAAACAAAAAATGCTTCCAGATTCAGATCCTCCTAATTTTAAAGAAATGCAGGATTTATTGCATGCAGCTGAACAAGTGGGAAAACATGCATTGCAATGTGGGTTTGATTCCTTAGAGGCCTCCTGTAGAGCAGAAGTTACAGGCTCTGTCATTAGAAGGCATGCTTGGTTAAAACAACATACGTTACCAGATCATGTTAAGGCAAAATTATTGGATGCACCTTTGCAGCGGGATATGTTGTTTGGAGTTGAGGCAGAGGAAGTATTAAAGAAGATGGAGGATAAGGCAAAATCAATGCAAACGGTGAAGGATTTCTTACAGGTTCAGCCTCCTCGTTTTAGCAGAAATTGGCCAACAAAGAACTGGTCCTTTCCAATCACAGACAGACCTCAAAGAGGCAGATACAGATGTCCAAGAGGTAGAGGTTAGTGCACAGGATCCTTACAGATCTCGACAGCGGGGTACACCAGGCCAGAAAGAAGGGGAAGACGGGCCACAACCTTATAAAAAGCAGCCTCAATGACTTTCCACTACGGCTGCCAAACAGCTCTCTTGGCAGCCCCCTTAGGAGGAAAACTGGCACTTTTCTGTCACAATTGGCATATGATCACCAAAGACAAATGGGTTCTCAACATTGTGTCTCAAGGTTACAAGTTCCACTTTCACACTCTGCCAAGGTTAAAAGGAATGCCAAATCTGCCACCAACTCCAATGGGCAGAGGCTCAAAAACAAATTACAGCACTCATGGACATGAGAGCTATTCAGAGGGTACCACCACAGGAGCAAGGACAAGGATTTTACTCAAGACTCTTTCTGGTTCCCAGAAAGGACAAAGCCTGGATACCCATTCTGGATCTTTCTTCTCTAAACACTACAGGATGTTCCGAAATTCAAAATGTTGACACTACAGCAGCTTCTTCCCATGCTGGTCAAGAAAGTTTGGCTCGTGACTTTGGACCTCAAGGAGGCATACCTGCATGTCCCTATCAGACAAATTGCAGAAGGTACCTCAGATTTATAGCTGGCTCAATGCACTGTCAGTTCTCTGCACTGCCCTTTGGCTTATCTACTGCACCCAGGGTCTTCACAAAGTGCCTGGCACCAGTAATTGCATTTTGCAGGCAAAAAGGAATTCAAATTTATCCATACCTGAACGACTGTGTGATTCAAGCAGAGAGCAAGGACATTCTTCTAAAGAATCTGGCGTTCTTAAAAAAGTTAAGTTGCCTGGGGTACACAGTAAACGAAAAGAAATCAAAACTAGTGCCCTCACGACAGATAATATTCCTGGGGGCCAGCTTGAACACAACGGCCCAGATGGCTTATCTCATGCCAGACAAGCAAGGACAACTGACTCGGTATTTTCAATTAATGGCAACAAAGACCCAACTCCCTGCAAGAAAAATTCTGCAGGCCTTGGGCTACATGGCATCTTGCATACTAGTAATCCCATATGCCAGACTGCATATGAGGAATCTACAATGGTACCTAAAGAGTGTATGGTTTCAACACTGTCAAAGTTTGGAAACTGTTATACCACTAATTCCTTGCCTACAACAGGAGTTTCGATGGTGGGCTCAAGCTTGTCACCTCAACAAGGGACAGCCTTTCCCTCAACCCACAGCCAGGCGAACACTGACAACAGATGCATCGGATTACGCCTGGGGAGCACACATGGCAGGAAAATGTATCCAGGGCGAGTGGCCAACAGAGCAAAGACATCTCCACATCAATCAAAAAGAGATGCTAGCTGTGCAAAATGCTATTATAGCTTTAAAGGACCTACTGCATCCAGGGCGATTACTACTAAAGACAGACAACACCACAGTTATGTGGTACATAAACAAGCAAGGGGGCATACACTCCTACCCCCTCTGCAGACAAGCCATGACCTTGTGGAACACCGCTCTAAACTACCAAGTTCATCTGCAAGCACAATTCCTGCTAGGAGAGAAAAACACACTGGCAGACGACCTAAGCAGAAACATTATGGACCCACAAGAATGGGAACTGAATCCACAAATATTCAGAATGATAATACAAAAATGGTGGAACCCGGACATAGATCTGTTTGCTTCCCCAAAGAACTGCCAATTACAGAAATTCTGCACAAGCAGCTACCATCCACAAGCATTGAAAGTGGATGCCCTCTCATTCAGCTGGAAAAAAACTGCAAGTATATGCCTTCCCTCCTTTACCTCTCCTTTCAAAGGCACTCATAAAATCCAGGCAGGAAGAGCCAAACTTGATCCTGATTGCACCAGACTGGCCACGCCAGCACTGGTATCCAATCTTAAAGAACTTAACACAAGAACCACCCTGGATTTTGCCTCAAATCCCACAGCTGCTGACTCAGCACAACAATCCGATACTTCACAGCCAGCTAAAGACCTTAAATCTAGCTGCATGGAAAATTCTTTACCAAGCAAGCAATGCTTCTCTCCAAAGCTGTTATGGATGTCATTCTGGAGGCCAGAAGGCCTAGCACCAGGAAAACATACTCTAATAAATAGAAGAGATTCTGTGCCTGGAACCAAGCACACAACCTTGACCCTCTTTTCCCAAACATTCCTTAGATACTGCAATATTTAACTGAGATGCTGGACGAGGGCCTCTCTTTTTCATCCATCAAGATCCATGAGTCTGCTATCTCTGCTCATTACAACACGAATCCACCAATTTTTTCTAATCCTTTGCTCAAACAATACCTCAGAGGGGCTAAAAACATAAGACCGCTCCGTAGAGCACTCACACCAGCTTGGGACCTCAACTTTGTTTTGGAAAAATTAACTTTACCTCCTTTTGAGCCAGCTAACACAGCAGAATTAAAATACATCTCTTGGAAAACTGCTCTGCTACTGGCAATAACATCAGCACGAAGAGTTTCAGAATTACAGGCACTAATGGCAGTGGAACCTTTCCTCATCTTCCACCAGGACAGGGTGTCTTTACGAACTAACCCTACGTTTATGCCAAAGGTGGTATCAAGTGTGGCTCTAAACAAACTATTCACTTGCCAACTTTCTATCCAAAGCTACAGAACAAAGGGGAGAGACCATTACATTCTTTGGACATTCACAGACAGTTACGCTTCTACTTGGACAAAACCAAAACTTTCAGAAAAACTGAACAATTTTTGGTAGCATATGTTGCAGGAGCACAGGGAAAACCATTTCAAAGCAGACTATTTCAAAATGGATAGGACACTGTATACGTTTCTGCTATACCTACCATGGGAAACCTGTACCTAGCAGCATCAGATCTTACTCCACCAAGGCAACAGCCACTTCAACTGCCTACCTCAGAGGAGTACCTACCAAGGATATTTTGGAAGCAGCCACATGGAGTTCTGTGCATACTTTCACCAAACATTACCATTTGCCTTCATACTCCAAATCCAGAGCTGGCTTCGCCACTGCTGTACTGCAGGGCCTTATAGCCACCCCTAATGCTTTATAGATCAGCCTCCCTACCTTAGCTTTGGGACTCCACCCAAGTGTGATGACTGCAGCAGTGTAACACGATGAACATAGTACAGATGTTCTTCATCTCACATTGCTGCAGTCCTGACACTTGGGTAGTCCGCTGTCCCAGTCGGCCCGAATACCAAAGTATAAGGCTGACGTCGGTCAAGGCGCATTAGTCTGACGTCAGGACGTCAGGGTACAAATGCGCATGACCGACGTCATTTCCTCAGTCTTTTTTGCCGCATGGTCCGATGCAGAAGCAGTTTTGCAAGTGCAGGTTGGCGTTCTGAGATTTTCCGAAGTCGGAGTTTCAGACCGAATCCAAGTTTGCCAAGTACCCCGTTGGGGAATATTTTGGTTTTTTCTTGCCTCAGTATTTTACCGGATGTCAGAAAAAGTGAATAACTGTATTTCTTGTGGGAAACAGATACCTCATAGGGATTACCATACCTTGTGTATACCTTGCTTAGGGCCTGAGCACGACGTGGTTGGCTGTCGCTCTTGTGCTAGATTTAACAAACGCACTATAAAGAGAAGATTAGATTGTGCCAGGTTAGTTTTTGGGAAGCGGTGTAATTATAAAATGCCGTCGGATGCTCCGACGCCCGCTTCATCAAAAAAGCGCAAGGACAAAACAGCAAAGCCTAGGCTGGAAGAACCGTCCGTGCGGACGTCGGTTCTTTAGAGGGCTCGGTGGAGCCAGAGGTTCAGCCAGAAATTTCTTTGGAATCCCAGGGAGAGACTTTATTACTGCAAGATGTGACCTCTCAGGAGGTAGGCCAGGCGGAAGGGGCTTCTCAGGTAGCTGTTCTTCCTTCCCTTCCTAAGGTGGTTAGGCCCTCCTGCTGCTTCCAACGCTTCTCCCAGGGTAAGGCCAGGTTTTGTTTCAGGTGTTACCCCTAGTTCTTCAGGGTCTGTACCTAAGAAGCATATGCTTAAGATGGCAGAAGATTTGATTACAATGATTAGAGGTTCTATGCCCCCTCCTGATAAGAGGCCTAGGGTGGAACCTGAGCTTGGGAGTTTTGAGCAGTGTTCGGATGCTTTTGAGTCTTGGCTGAAGACTTGCAGGAGTATTCCCTTACTCTGATTCTGATGTAGATGATTCTACTCCTTCTGCTTCTCCTCCTGAGGATTTTTCATTTTCAGAGACTCTTCATTCCATGAGGGAGCATTTTAAATGGGAAGGTCAGGATTTCTCTGATTCCAGGAAAAGGCTTAGGGAATTTTTGTTTCTACCCCAGCATAGGCCTTTAGCTATACCTCCTGTTCTAGATGTGGTGGAGGATGTTTTGCAGAGGCTTCTCTGAACCCTGATTCTTTGCCTCCTGCTCCAGTTAAACCGGATAGATATTATAGGGTGCCTGAAGCTCATAAGTATCTTTTTAAGAGTCCTAGGGCAGACCCAGAAACTGTTTCACAGGGGCCTAAAGGTGTTAAGGCTTCTGTTGTTAAAAATCCTGTTCCTCCGGATAAAGAGGCAAGGGCTTTGGATAGATGGGGAAAGAAGGTGTATACTTCTTCCACTTTGGCCATGAGAGCTTTGAATTGCCAGTTTCACATGTTGAAATACCAAAATTATCTCCTTTCACAATTAAAGTCTAAGGTAGATGCTTTGGCGGAAGGTATTGAGTGTAAAGAGTTGCAGGATTTAGTTCATGTTTCTGAACAGGTGGGTAAGCATTCTCTGCAATGTGGATGTTCTTCGTTTTCCATTGCTGCAGTCCTTACTATTGGGTATAGTCCGCATCCAGTCGGCCCGAATACCAGAGTATAAGGCTGACGTCGGTCAGGGCGCATTAGACTGACGTCAGTACGTCAGGGTACTAATGCGCATGACCGGCGTCATATCCTCAGTCTTTTTTGCCGCGTGGTCCGATGCAGAAGCAGTTTTGCGAGTGCAGGTTGGCGTTCTGAAATATTTCGAAACCGAGTTTCAGACCGAATCAGAGTTGGCTAAGTACCCGTTGGGAACATTTTGGTTTTTCTTGCCTCAGTATTTAACCGGATGTCAGAAAAAGTGAATAACTGTATTTCTTGTGGGAAACAAATACCTCATAGGGATTACCATACATTGTGTATACCTTGTTTAGGGCCTGAGCACGATGTTGTTGGTTGCCGCTCTTGTGCTAGGTTTAACAAACGCACTATTAAGAGGAGGTTAGACTGTGCCAGATTAGTGTTTGGGAAGCGTTGCAATTATAAAATGCCGTCGGATGCTCCGGCGCCCGCTTCCAAGAAGCGCAAGGACAAAACAGCGAAGCCTAGGGTTGATGAACCGGCAGTCCCGGACGTCGGTTCTTTAGGAGGCTCTGTGGAGCCTGAGGTTTTGCCAGGAGTTTCTATGGAGTCTCAGGCAGAAACTTTACTGTTACAGGATGTACCCTCTCAGGAGGCAGGCCAGGCTGAGGGGGCTTCTCAGGTAACTATTCTTCCCTCTCTTCCCAAAGTAGTTAGAGCCTCTCCTTCTGTTGCCAAAACTTCTTTTAGAGGTAGGCCAAGTTCAGCTTCAGTAGGGGCTTCTCCTAGCATTTCGGGTTCTGTACCTAAGAAACATATGCTTAAAATGGCAGAAGATTTGATTACTATGATTAGAGGTTCTATGGGCCCTCCTGATAAGAGGCCTAGGGTGGAACCAGAGTTTGACAGTTTTGAACAGGGTTCAGGGGCTTCTGAGTCTTCTGCGGAAGATTTGCAGGAGTATCCTCATTATTCTGATTCTGATGTGGATGATGCCACTCCTTGACTTCTCCTCCTGAGGATTTTTCATTTTCAGAGACTCTGCATTCCATGAGGGAGCACTTTAAATGGGAAGGCCAGGACTACTCTGATTCCAGGAAGAGGCTTAGGGAATTCTTGTTTTTACCCCAGCATAGGCCCTTAGCTATACCTCCTGTGTTAAATGTGGTGGAAGATGTTTTGCAGAGGCTTCCCTGAACCCTGATTCTTTGCCTCCTGCTCCTGTTAAACCTGATAGGTACTATAGGGTGCCCGAAGCTCATAAGTATTTGTTTAAGAGTCCTAGGGCGGACCCAGACACTGTTTCTCAGGGGCCTAAAGGTGTTAAGGCCTCTGTGGTTAAAAATCCTGTTCCCACTGACAAAGAGGCAAGGGCGTTGGATAGGTGGGGTAAGAAAGTGTATACTTCTTCCACTCTAGCCATGAGAGCGTTGAATTGTCAGTTTCACATGCTGAAATATCAAAATTATCTCCTTTCACAATTGAAATCTAAGGTGGATGCTTTGGCGGAAGGTATTGATTGTAAAGACTTGCTGGATTTAGTTTATGTGTCTGAACAAGTGGGCAAGCATTCTTTGCAATGTGGTTTTGATGCTGTGCAGGCCTCCTCGAGGGTGGCTGCCACTAGTTCTGTTCTTCGCAGGCATGCCTGGTTGAGGGATCAAAATTTGGCTGAGCATGTTAAGACAAGGATTTTGGATGCTCCTTTACAGTCTGATGTGTTGTTTGGTTCACCTGTGGAAGCAGTTTTAAAGAAAATGGAGGACAAAGCTAAGTCTATGCAAACTGTTAAAGATTTTTGCAGGTACAGCCACGAAGTTTAGTAGAAATTGGCCTGCTAAGGGGTGGACATATCCTGCTTATGATTCCCAGTCTAGGGGTAGGTCTAGACGTGGTAGGGGCAGGGCTCAAGGTTCTTTTAGGCCTAGAACAGGGAGTTCACCTGCTCAGACTTCTGGTGAGGGCAGGGGTCAGTCCTTTCGTAAACAAACCCAATGACCTGCCTTTTCAGCTGCCAGTAGATTCTCGTCTGGCAGCTCCTTTGGGAGGACGACTGTCTCTTTTCAAAGAAAATTGGGATTTAATTACTCAAGACAGATGGGTGTTGGACATCATTCACCACGGTTACAGATTTTATTTCCATACAATGCCCCCTTTCAAAGGCATGCCAGACGTTCCTCCTCCACAAAGAAGAGAGGCTCACAAGCAAGTTTCTCAGTTACTCCAAATCGGGGCCATTCAGCCAGTCCCTGTATCAGAAAGGGGCCTAGGCTTTTATTCTCGCATGTTCCTAGTACCAAAGAAGGGGAACACGTGGAGACCGATTTTGGATTTATCTCTCCTCAACTCTTATCTGGACATTCCCAAGTTCAAGATGTTGACGTTACAACAGCTTTTACCCCTGCTGGGCAAAGATCACTGGATGGTAACTTTAGATCTCAAGGAAGCTTACCTTCATGTGCCTATCGGGCTAAGTTGCAGGAAGTATCTGCGGTTTCGAGCTGGAGATTCTCATTATCAGTTCTCTGCATTGCCCTTTGGCTTATCTACTGCGCCCAGAGTATTCACAAAGGTTCTGGCTCCAGTGATAGCTTACTTCAGGCTACAAGGAATTCAAATCTATCCTTATTTAGACGACTGCCTGCTTCTGGCTCAAGAAGAGGAAGACCTTCTACAGCATCTGGAATATGTTATAGCAGTGCTATGATGCCTAGGGTATTCTGTGAACGAAATAAAGTCCAGTCTAGTACCCTCTCAAGACATGTGCTTTCTGGGTGTGAGACTGAATACAGCAGCCCAGATGGCCTTTTTAACCCCGGACAAACAAAAGAGTCTATCACTTTACTTCCATCAACTATCTCATCAGTCCGTGCTGACTGCAAAGACAGTCCTTCAAGCATTAGGGTTCATGGCATCTTGTATTCTGGTGCTTCCCAATGCCAAACTGCATATGAGGAAGTTACAATGGTATCTCAAAAATGTATGGACACAGCACTGCCAGGATTTAGACACTGTCATTCAAATAATACCTTGCCTTCAAAGAGAATTTTGTGGTGGGCTCAGGAATGTCACCTAAACAAGGGACTCTCTGTGACCCGGCCAGAGGCGAGTCAGATTTTAACGACAGATGCCTCGGATTTTGCTTGAGGAGCTCATCTAAATGGAAAGTGGATACAAGACAAGTGGCCTGCCAGACTACAGCATCTACATGTCAACATGAAGGAGATGTTAGCAGTCCAGTTCGCATTACTGGCTTTCAAGGAGTTACTTCTTCCAGGGCAGGTGTTGATTCTAACAGACAACACAACTGTCATGTGGTACATCAACAAACAAGGGGGAACACATTCTTATCCTCTATGCAGGCAAGCAATGATTTTATGGGAGACTGCGCTACGCTTGCACCTAACTCTTCAGGCAAGGTTTCTGCCAGGAGCACAGAACTCCTTAGCAGATGTGTTAAGCAGACAAATCATGGATCCCCACGAGTGGAAACTGGATCTTCATGTATTTCAGAAATTGACAGTGTCATGGGGAACTCCAGACATAGATCTGTTCGCTTCTCCACTAAACCACCAGCTGCCACAGTTTTGCACAAAGGGGTTTCATCACACAGCTTGGAAAGTGGATGCTCTGTCTTTCAGTTGGACAAACCTTCATGTGTATGCCTTTCCACCTCTGCCTCTTCTTCCAAAGGTACTGTTAAAGGTCAGACAGGACAGGCCAAGGATGATTTTAATAGCTCCAGATTGGCCTCGGCAACACTGGTACCCACTACTACGGAGTCTGGTAAAGAAGCCTCCATGGCCTTTACCTTTGATTCCACATCTGTTATCCCAGAAGGACGGTCATCTGCTCAATGTCAAGCTTCACTCTCTTCATCTGACAGCCTGGCATATTCTGTGTTGAAACACAGCAGGTCTCAACTTCCTCAACAAGTTTTAAATGTGATTATGGAAGCTAGACGACCTAGTACAAGGAAAGTGTACGCAGAAAAATGGAAGAGATTTTTATTTTGGAGTAAAGCAAAGAATTTGGAGATTTCTGAGCCTAATTTGAGTGTGGCTCTTCAATATCTTACTGAGTTACTGGACAAGGGTCTGTCCTTCTCTTCCATTAAGATTCATGCTGCAGCAATCTCAGCTCACTATGATTGTGACCCACCATTGTTTTCGCATCCTTTGTTCAAGCAGTTTCTTAGAGGGGCAAAGAATATAAGACCCCCACGTAAAGCTCCTACTCCTGCTTGGGATCTCAATTTTGTGTTGGAAAAACTTACTCTACAACCTTTTGAGCCTGCGGCTACTGCTGAATTGAAATATTTGTCATGGAAGACTGCTTTTTTGTTGGCTATTACTTCTGCGAGAAGGGTGTCTGAGTTGCAGGCCCTTATGGCAGTCGAGCCCTTTTTGATTTTCCATAAGGATAGGGTATCATTACGTACTAATCCTTCCTTTATGCCTAAGGTGATTTCTAGTGTGGCTTTAAACCAAACTGTTCATTTGCCTACTTTTTATGCAGACCCCCAAAATAAAGGGGAAAAGATTTTGCATACTTTAGATGTACACAGGCAATTGCGTTATTACTTAAGCAGGACTAAGGATTTTAGGCAGTCTCAGCAGTTGTTTGTTTCTTTTGCTTTGAGTTCGCAGGGCAAGCCTGTGTCAAAACAAACTATTTCTAGGTGGATTGGCTTTTGCATTGCATTTTGTTATTCCCATCATGGCAAGGAGATTCCAGCTGGGATTAGGCCTCATTCCACTAGGGCTACTGCCACTTCAACAGCATTTCTACGGGGTGGCAACTAAGGATATTTTGGAAGCAGCTACTTGGAGTTCAGTGCATACTTTCTCTAAGCATTATCACCTTCCTATCTACTCTAAGTCTAGGGCTGGTTTTGCCACAGCTGTTTTGCAAGGCATATTGTCAGCTCCTGCTTCTTTATGATTTGCCAGCCTCCCTTACCTCTGCTTTGGGATTCTACCCAATAGTAAGGACTGCAGCAATGGAAAAGCGAAGAACATAGTACAGTTTTGTACCTACCATAAATGTAGATGTTCGAGGATTCCATTGCTGCAGTCCAATTCTCCCTCCTTCCCCTCTGTGTTTAGGGGTGGTTGTGTAGGTGAGTTTACATGCTTATATTTTTGTATATATTGTTCATGTTTTGGTGCAGGTATTTTGGGCCTTGTCTTTTTAGGGTCTTCTGACATCTGGGGCAAGAAAAGACTGAGGATATGGCGCTGGTCATGCGCATTAGTACCCTGACGTACTGACGTCAGTCTAATGCGCCCTGACCGACGTCAGCCTTATACTCTGGTATTCGGGCCGACTGGATGCGGACTATACCCAATAGTAAGGACTGCAGCAATGGAATCCTCGAACATCTACATTTATGGTAGGTACAAAACTGTACTTTTTGATGCTGTGCAGGCCTCTTCGAGGGTGGCTGCCACTGGTTCGGTTCTTCGCAGGCACGCCTGGCTGAGGGATCAGAATTTAGCTGAGCATGTGAAGACCAGGATTTTAGATGCTCCTTTACAATCTGATGTATTGTTTGGTTCGCCTGTGGAAGCAGTTCTAAAGAAAATGGAAGACAAGGCTAAGTCTATGCAGACTGTTAAAGATTTTTTGCAGGTTCAGCCTCCGAAGTTTAGTAGAAATTGGCCTACCAAGGGGTGGACATATCCTGCTTATGATTCCCAGTCTATGGGTAGATCTAGACGTGGTAGGGGCAGAGCTCAAGGTTCTTTTAGGCCTAGAACAGGGAGTTCACCTGCTCAGTCTTCTGGTGAGGGCAGGGGTCAGTCCTTTCGTAAACAGACCCAATGACTTGCCTTTTCAGCTGCCAGAATCTTCTCGTCTGGCAGCACCTTTGGGAGGAAGGTTGGCACTTTTCAAAGAAAACTGGAGTTTAATTACCCAAGACAGATGGGTATTGGATATCATTCACCACGGTTACAGGTTTTATTTCCATACCTTGCCTCCTTTCAAAGGCATGCCAGACATTCCTCCTCAACAACGGAAAGAGGCTCACAGGCAAATTTCTCTGTTGCTCCAATTAGGGGCCATTCAGCCGGTTCCTGTGCCAGAAAGGGGCCTAGGATTTTATTCTCGCCTGTTCCTAGTACCAAAAAAGGGGAACACGTGGAGACCAATTTTGGATCTGTCTATCCTCAACACTTATCTGGACATTCCCAAGTTCAAAATGTTGACGTTACAACAGCTTTTACCTCTGCTGGGCAAAGATCACTGGATGGTAACTTTGGATCTCAAGGAAGCTTACCTTCATGTTCCTATCAGACTAATTTGCAGGAAGTATCTGCGTTTTCGAGCTGGAAATTCTCATTATCAGTTCTCTGCATTGCCCTTTGGCTTATCTACTGCGCCCAGAGTATTCACAAAGGTTCTGGCTCCAGTGATAGCTTTCTTCAGGCTAAAAGGAATACAAATCTATCCTTATTTGGACGATTGCCTGCTTCTGGCTCAAGGAAGGGATGTGCTTCTTCAGCATTTGGAATATGTGATAGCAGTGCTAAGATGCCTAGGGTATTCTGTGAACGAAATAAAGTCCAGTCTAGTACCCTCTCAAGACATGTGCTTTCTGGGTGTGAGACTGAATACAGCAACAGATGGCCTTTTAACCCCGGACAAACAAAAGAATCTTTCTCTTTACTTCCATCAACTATCTCATCAGTCCGGGCTGACTGCAAGGACAGTCCTTCAAGCCTTAGGGTTCATGGCATCTTGTATTCTGGTACTTCCCAATGCCAAACTGCATATGAGGAAGCTACAATGGTATCTCAAAATGTATGGACACAGCACTGCCAGGATTTGGACACTGTCATTCAAATAATACCTTGCATTCAAAGGAATTTTTGTGGTGGGCTCAGGAATGTCACCTAAACAAGGGACTCTCTGTGACCCGGCCAGAGGCGAGTCAGATTCTAACGACAGATGCCTCAGACACAGCTTGGGGAGCTCATCTGAATGGAAAGTGGATACAAGACAAGTGGCCTGCCAGACTGCAGCATCTACATATCAACATGAAGGAGATGTTAGCAGTCCAGTTTGCATTACTGGCTTTCAAGGATTTACTTCTTCCAGGGCAGGTGTTGATTCTAACAGACAACACAACTGTCATGTGGTACATCAACAAACAAGGGGGAACACATTCTTATCCTCTATGCAGGCAAGCAATGATTTTGTGGGAGACTGCGTTAAGCTTGCAACTGAATCTTCAAGCAAGGTTTCTGCCAGGAGCACAGAACTCCTTAGCAGATGTGTTAAGCAGGCAAATCATGGATCCCCATGAGTGGAAACTGGATCTTCATGTATTTCAAACATTGACAGTGTCCTGGGGAACTCCAGACATAGATCTGTTCGCTTCTCCACTAAACCACCAGCTGCCAAAGTTTTGCACGAAAAGGTTTCATCACACAGCCTGGAAAGTGGATGCTCTTTCTTTCAGTTGGAAAAATCTTCATGTGTATGCCTTTCCACCTCTGCCTCTCCTCCCAAAGGTACTCCTAAAGGTCAGACAAGACAAGCCAAGGATGATTTTAATAGCTGCAGATTGGCCTCGGCAGCACTGGTACCCATTGCTGAGGAGTCTGGTAAGGAAGCCTCCATGGCCCTTACCTTTGATTCCACACCTATTGTCTCAGAAGGACGGGCATCTACTCAATGTCAAGCTTCACTCTCTTCATCTAACAGCCTGGCATATTCTGTTTTGAACCATAGCAGGTCTCTGCTTCCTCAACAAGTTTTGAATGTGATTATGGAAGCCAGAAGACCTAGTACAAGGAAAGTGTACGCAGGAAAATGGAAGATATTTTTATTTTGGTGTGCAGCAAAGGATTTGGATGTTTCTGAGCCAAATTTGAGTGTGGCTCTTCAATATCTTACTGAGTTATTGGACAAAGGTTTGTCTTTCTCTTCCATTAAGATTCATGCTGCAGCAATTTCAGCTCACTATGATTGTGACCCACCATTGTTTTCTCATCCTTTGTTCAAGCAATTTCTTAGAGGGCAAAGAATATAAGACCCCCGTAGAGCTCCTACTCCTGCTTGGGACCTCAATTTTGTGTTGGAGAAACTCACTCTACAACCTTTTGAGCCTGCAGCTACTGCTGAATTGAAATATTTGTCATGGAAGACTGCTTTTTTTTAGCCATTACCTCTGCAAGAAGGGTGTCTGAATTGCAGGCCCTTATGGCGGTTGAGCCTTTCCTGATTTTTCATAAGGATAGGGTATCTTTACGTACTAATCCTTCTTTTATGCCTAAAGTGGTTTCTAGTGTGGCTTTAAACCAAACTATTCATTTGCCTACCTTTTATGCAAATCCCCAAAATAAGGGGGAAAAGATTTTGCACACTTTAGATGTACACAGGCAATTCCGTTATTATTTAAGCAGGACTAAGGATTTTAGGCAGTCTCAGCAGTTGTTTGTTTCTTTTGCTTTGAGTTCTCAGGGTAAGCCTGTGTCAAAACAAACTATTTCTAAGTGGATTGGGTTTTGCATTACTTTCTGTTACTCCCATCATGGCAAGGAGATTCCAGCTGGGATTAGGCCTCATTCCACTAGGGCTACTGCCACTTCAACAGCATTTCTAAGGGGTGGCAACTAAGGATATTTTGGAGGCAGCTACTTGGAGTTCAGTGCATACCTTCTCTAAGCATTACCACCTTCCTCTCTACTCTAAATCTAGGGCTGGTTTTGCCACTGCTATTTTACAGGGCATGTTGTCAGCTCCTGCTTCTTTGTGATTTGCCATCCTCCCTTACCTCTGCTTTGGGATTCTACCCAAGTGTCAGGACTGCAGCAATGTGAGATGAAGAACATAGTACAGTTTTGTACCTACCATAAATGTAGATGTTCGAAGATCCACATTGCTGCAGTCAATTCTCCCTCCTTCCCTCTGTGTTTAGGGGTGGTTGTGTGGGTAGGATTGTACCTTTCTGACTTTGTATATATTGTACATATATTTGGTACAGGGGGTTTGGTGTGTTGTTGTTTGGTTTGGCCTTATCTTTTTAGGGTCTTCTGACATCTGGGGCAAGAAAAGACTGAGGAAATGACGTCGGTCATGCGCATTTGTACCCTGACGTCAGACTAATGCGCCTTGACCGACGTCAGCCTTATACTTTGGTATTCGGGCCGACTGGGACAGCGGACTACCCAAGTGTTAGGACTGCAGCAATGTGGATCTTCGAACATCTACATTTATGGTAGGTACAAAACTGTACTTTGTGTACACTTACCATAAATGTAGATGTTAGAGTGTAAACACTGCTGCAGTCCAGTTTACCCTCCCTCCTTCCCCTCTTACTTTCTGGTTCTTGCCTAGGGCATCTACCCTTTATTACCTATGGGTAGTATTTGCTGGTAACTAAAAATGGTTGTTTGCTTTCATTTATGTATTTTTTACTAGCAATTTGAATTGCCTACATAATTGGGGGCACCTGACATCTGGGGCAAGAAAAACTGAAGAAAATAGCGTTGGCTGCATCTTTTATATAATTGGATCCACAAGTCTTCAGCATGATAACAAGGAAATGGGGATGCCCAGATATAGATCTATTTACCTCTCCTCACAACTACCAACTAAAAAGATTCTGCACAAGGACTTATCACAGACAAGCATGGAAAGTGGACGCCCTCTCTTTCAGCTGGAAAAGCTTAGCAGTATATGCCTTTCCTCCACTGCCTCTCCTTCCCAAGGTACTCCTAAAGATCAGACAAAAGAAGCCAAAGATGATACTGATTGCCCCAGACTGGCCCCGCCAGCACTGGTACCCAATCCTAAGGAACTTGTCTGAATGCCTGGCTTGGACCTTGCCTCAAATACCTCATCTACTATCCCAACAAAACAATCAGATCCTGCACAGCCAATTAAAGACCTTAAATTTGGCAGCATGGCGGATAATGTAGTAATACAAAACGCACCTCTCACTAAAGCTGTAATGGATGTCATTTTGGAGGCCAGAAGGCCTAGTACCAGAAAATTGTACGCTGGAAAATGGGAAAAGATTCTGTGCTTGGAACCAGGCACAAGGAATTGACACAGCTGTGCCAAATATTCCTCGGATTTTGCAATGCTTAACTGAGATGCTGGACAAAGGCCTATCCTTTTCATCAATTAAAATTCATGCCTCTGTCATTTCGGCTCATTACAATACAGAGCTACCAATCTTTTCTCATCCCTTGTTAAGGCAGTACCTCGGAAGGACCAAAAACTTAAGGCCTCCAAGGAGATCACCAATACCTGCATGGGACCTCAGTTATGTTTTGGAAAAACTCACCGTGCCTCCTTTTGAGCAAGCCGCTACAGCTGATATAAAGTTTTTATCTTGGAAAACAGCTCTGGTCCTAGCAATAACCGCTGTAAGCAGAGTCTCAGAGCTACAGGCACACACGACTGTGGAACCTTTTATCATTTTTTATCCAGACAGGGTTTCTCTGAGGACAAACCTGACATTTATGCCTAAGGTAGTGTCCAGTGTGGCCCTTAACTAAACTATTAATCTGCCTACATTTTATCCAAACCCACAGAATAAGGGGGAGAGAATTCTGCATTCTTTGGATATACACAGACAGCAACACTTCTACCTGAACAGTACCAAAACTTTCTGCAAGACGGAGCAACTACTATTGGCATATGCTGCAGGGTCACAAGGAAAGGCTATCTCAAAGCAGACTATTTCAAAGCGGATAGGCCACTACATTCGTTTCTGCTATTCACAACATGGCAAGCCAGTGCCTAAGGGCATTAGGCCACATTCAGCCAGAGCAGCAGCCACTTCAGCAGCCTTCCTCAGGGGAGTATCAACCAAAGACATTTTAGAGGTTGCTGCCTGGAGTTCAGTGCACACCTTTACAAAGTCCCATAATTTACCACTCTACTCTAAATCCATGGCAGGCTTTACCACTACAGTTTTGCAGGGCCTCCTAGCCGCTCCTAATGCTATTTAGCTCCAGCCTCCCAACCTTAGCTTTGGGATTCAACCCAAGTGTAATGACTGCAACAGTGAAACACGAAGAACATAGTACAGTTGTGTACACTTACCATAAATGTAGATGTTCGAGTGTATTCACTGTTGCAGTCCAGGTTACCCACCCACCACCCCCCATATCTTTGCTGCAATTTAAATGCTTTTCTCTAACCTATACAACCTATGTGGTGTATTTGCTTATAGATGAAGGTATTATATATATTTTGGTGCATGCATGTTTTATTGGCATATTTTTAGTATACCCTTTGGGGGGCACCTGACATCCGGGGCAAGAAAAATTGAAGAAAATGGCGTCGGCTGCATCTTTTATACCCCTGGCGCACCGATGTCAGGGAAGAGGCGACAGCAACTGACGCTGGACCTAGACTTTGGAATTCAGGCTGACTGAGGGTAGCCTGCCAGCAGGAAAACCCAAGTATAATGACTGCAACAGTGAATACACTCTAACATCTACAGTTATGGTAAGTGTACACAATTGTACTTTATCCAGATCTACCCCCAAACCAGTGGGCAGAGGCTCAAAAGCAAGTTCTCTCTCTCTCTCTCTCTCGTAAACATATGGGTTATTCATACTGAACCAGAAGAGGAAAAGGGACAAGGTTTCTACTAGAGACTTTTCCTGGTACCCAGAAAAGATAACTCATGGCGTCCTATCCTGGACATTTCTATCCAAAACACCTTTTTGGTGATCCCAAAATTCAAGATGCTAACTCTTTACCAGTTGCTTCCTATGCTAGGCAAGGATGCCTGGTTGGCAACACTGCATTTAAAGGAAGCTTACTTGCACATCCCAATCGGGGAATCTTGCAGAAGATACCTATGCTTCAAAGCAGGCCACATGTACTACCAGTTCTCTGCACAGGCGCAGTAGATGAGCCTAAGTGCCTAGCTCCAGTCATTGCATTTTGCAGGCAAAGAAATATTCAGATATATCCATACCTGGACGATTGTCTAATTCAGGCAGAAAGCCAGGACATACTTTTGAATCATCTGGTCTTTGTACATAAGGTGCTAACTTTTCTGGGGTACACCATAAACGAAAATAAATCACATCTTGTACCCTGTCAACAAATTATATTCCTGGGAGCAAGCTTGAACACAACTTTCTAGATGGCTTTCCTCACGCCAGAGAAACAAATTGATTTGATAGCTTACTTCAAACTAATGGCAACAAAAATCTAGCTATATCTGCAAGACAAATACTGGAAGTCTCTGGGTTCAGGGCCTCCTGCATTCTCCTAATTCCATATGCAAGACTGCATATGAGGAAACTACAATGGTATCTAAAAAGCCTATGGTGTCAACAGTCTCAGGATCTAGAAGCAATGATTCCTATCATACCTTGCTTTGCAGTTCCTTTGGTGGTCAGACGCCTGCCACCAAAACAAGGGACTACCATTCACTCTACCCCCTGCCGCCCAAACCATAACTACAGACACCTCAGATTATGCATGGGGGACTCACCTGGCAGGGAAGTGCATTCAGGGCAAATGGGACCCAAGTCAAATGCACCTGCATATCGATCAAAAAGAAATGTTAGCTGTACAGAATGCTCTGACAGCCTTCAAGGACCACATTCTTCCAGGCCAGTTAATTAGGATGGACAAAATCACTTATGTGGTACATAAACAAGCGAGGGGGTGGACCCATTCATACCCCCTCTGCAGACCAGCCATGGCTCTGTGTAACACAGCCTTGAGCTACCAAGTGCATTTACAGGCTCAATTCCTGCCAGGAAAGCTAAATACACTGGCAGACTAAGCAGAAATCTCATGGACCCACACGAGTGGAAACTGGAACCAAAGACTTTCAACATGTTGATAAACAAATGAGGGAGCTCAGATATAGACCTGTTTGCTTCCCTCCAGAACTACCAATTGGACAAATTCTGCACAAGGACTCCCCACAAACAATCTTGGAAAGTGGATGCTCTGTCCTTCAACTGGAAAAATCTATCAGTTTATGCCTTTCCTCATCTGCCTATCCTCTCCTCTCCAAAGTACTACTAAAGAATCAACAGGACAAATCAAGGGCGATACTGATTGCACCAGACTGGCCACGCCAACACTGATGCCCCCCTCTTGCGCAGTGTGTCACTACTGGCACCATGGCACCTGCCTCAGACCCTTACCCTGCTGTCCCAGCAGGAGGGTCAGTTCCTGCATCCTCAGCTTCAAACCCTGAACCTGGCAGCCTGACTAATTGCTTGACCTCTTCATTACCATCCCTCAGCAAACAAGTGTTGGAGGTCATTCTGGAGGCAAGGAGACCTAGTACTAGAAAATCTTGTGCTGAAAAATGGAAAAGATTCTGTTCTGGAACCAAACTCAAGGGATGGGCACAGCAACGCCCAATTTACCTCAGATTCTTCAATGCTTAACTGAGATGCTTCACAAGGGCCTTTCTTTTTCCTCCATCAAAATTAATGCCTCAGCCATTTCAACTAATTACAACACAGAACCACCCCTCTTCTCCCATCCACTGCTGAGGCAGTTCCTCAGAGGGACCAAAAACTTAAGACCACCCAGGAGAGCCCAAACTCCAACCTGGGACCTTAAGTTTGTATTGGAAAAACTCAATCTACCTCCTTTTGAACCAGCTGCAAGTGCAGAGTTAAAATTCCTTTCTTGGAAAACGGCCTTCCTTTTGGCAATCACTTCAGCTGGAAGGGTATCTTAATTACAGGCCCTTATGGCAGTGGAGCCTTTCATCATCATTCATGTGGACATGGTGTCCCTCAGGACCAACCCCTCCTCCATGCCCAAGGTGGTATCCAGTGTGGCACTTAATCAGTCCATTCATTTGCCAACCTTCTTTACTAATCCATAGAACAAAGGAGAACGGATACTGCACTCCTTAGATGTGCACAGACAACTTAGATTTTACTTGGACAGGGCTAAACCTCAAAGGAAATCTGAATAATTGCTGGTGGCATTTGCTGCAGGGGCAGAGGGGAAGGCCATTTCAAAGCAAACCATTTCTAAATGGATAGGCCATTGCATTCATTTCTGCTATAAGCACCATGGAAAACCTATTCCACAGGGGGATAAGACCGCACTCAACCAGGGCTGCATCTACCTCTTCAGCCTTTCTCAGAGGTGTTCCTACCAGGGACATCTTGGAAGCTGCTACCTGGAGTTCTGTACATACTTCCAAACATTGCCATTTGCCTAAATTCAGAGTTGGTTTTGCCGGGACTTATAGCTATCTAAATTCCTCCTCCGATCCTTAGCTTTGGGAATTTACCCAAATGTTATGACTGCAGCAGTGAAACACGAAGAACATAGTACAGTTGTGTACACTTGCCATAAATGTAGATGTTGGTGTATTCACTGTTGCAGTCCTGGTTACCCTCCCTCCAGCCCCCTGTCTTCTTTTGGCTATATGTCTATTCTCTTTTACTATGCTTAAAAGCTGTTTGGTGTATTTGCTTTTTTGGTTGGTGGTATAACCTTGCATATTTATGTTTAATTACTTCCCATAGGTTCATAGATTAGTACTAGGCTAACTGCCCTTGCGAGCCATTTTAAGCCTAGCCAGTTATCCCTTGTGAGATTCAAACCCTGTACTTTGTGTTGGTAAGACAAACACCTTAACCATTAGGCCATCCTCCCAACCCCATTATGGGGGCACCTGACATCTGGAGCAAGAAAAACTGAAGTAATGTCTTTGGCTACATGCTTTATACCTCTGACTACCTGATGTCATGAAAAATGAGACGGCAACCAACGCAGGACCCAAGACTTTGATAATCAGGCCGACTGAGGGCTACTGCAAGCAGATAACCCAAATGTGCTGACTGCAACAGTGAATACACTCTAACATCTGCGTATATGGTAAGTGTACACAACTGCACTTTTTTAGTGTGCAGATGGAACCCAGACTAAAATTTACCAGCTGTGTTGAAATCTTTAGCTTGTGTTCTAGACATGTTACTTCCAACCAGTGTACTTTTGTTACAGTTTCCAACCTTGTGTGCCAATTCTGATTGCATTGCAGGAGGTGTGTTGGCTGTACACTTAGGAATGAGGCTTTTTTTAGCTGTGGATGATGAAATATGAATTTGTAGACTTAGGTTATTGTCTTAGGCTTTTACAGGTGCAAACTACAACTTCCTGTTCTAGTTCTGAATACAAGGTTGGTGGCGTGGCACTTTAGTATTGGAAACCATATAATTTATTTATTGTGGTTTTATTTTATTTGTTTTTTTACTTCTGAAATTAAAAATGTTGCTTTTTGGTTTTCTTTTGTGTAATAGGGATGCCAAAAGAAAAATATGACCCACCTGATCCACGGAAGATGCATACAATTATGTCAGCTGAAGAGGCAGCAAATGGGAAAAAATCTCACTGGACAGAATTGGAAATAAGCGGTAAGTATTGGACTGCGTTGTCAGGGAAGGCTAATGGTGAGCTGAATGGATGGTTCCTACAGCAGCAGCAAGGTTTAGGGATAAAAATCCAACAAGGCAAACTTCATTGTGCTAGAAAGTAGTAGTGCCATTGCATGAATGGCAAATGTGTTGTGGCTTTTGAAATGACAGTTGTGCGTGCGAAGCACTCTTGCGCGGAGTCACTGTTTTCTTTTTCTTTCTGATTCTCTCTTCCTACTGAATTGCATGATGTTGAACACTTACCCTTCACTTTTGGAAAAGTTTGATTTCCCGTCTGACGACATACAGCAATTAAGCTGCTTTTTTTTTAAACGAAAGTTTTTCTTGTAAATGTGCACGCGTTCTGATTAATGTACTGTCAATTTACCTATCGTTTCTGAGTTGTACAGAAGTGAACAAATAATTCACTGTTGGAAAAGTTTTAACTGCCTAAATGGGCTGGTTTGTAGGTGAAAATGTTTTTTGACCAGCCTATTAACTTGTTTAAACATGTTAACCAGTTGTAGGCGTGGGAGCTAAGGAATTCCTACACCCATCTTAGTGACTGTCCGTTGAGGATTGCTGTACTACATCCTGAGTGCCAAGTGTCAAATTCCCTTAGGACACTTGATGAATGAAACCTAGGTAGGACCCTCACTTTAGTTTTAGTCATCTGTAAATGACCCTCCAATATAGGACTGTGGGCAGTTTTCATGACCACTTGCCTGAACTGCTTTGGTAGCAGTAACTGTCATAATTTTTCCTTTCCTTTCTCTTTGTTCTGTACACCAGGTGATTATGCATTTTAAAGTAATAACACTGGTGGTAGTTTATCAAGGATTACCAGTGCACACTCCAGGCACTGAGCATGTCATTGTCCTGCTGGCTTGACCAACTTTTATCTGGAGTCTGAACTGACTGAAATAGTCTTTTTTTTCCACTTGTACCTGTAGATGTAGGAAGCTCTTTACTGCACCTGCTTTAGAAAGGAAAAATTCTCTGCATGTTCTCGGACCTTCAGGCATCACAGTGGGCCACACTTCCTCTGGAAAGCATTGACATGAAGCCCCTCTCTTTTTCTTGGGGGAACTACCTTCATCTTTCTGGCACCTTGATTATGTCATGGGTGCTCGACAGCATCCCTTTGTTATTATGGGTCATTGTAGTGCAGGGGCAGAGGGATCTCCTGCTCTACGTAAATGTACCCATACTTTGCTCAACAGCAGAAGGTCCCGGGAAAACCAATTTCTTTCATAATCCCTGCTTTATAAATCTCTACACTGGTGGGGGTGTTCGTCTTGCAAACAAAACTGTTTCAGTTCTGTTTTGATTTATAAGGGCCGTGCCTGATCCCTTGAGCGTTATACCCCTACTTTTTTCCAAAGCCCTTGGTGCAAGAAATTGGGAAAGCTAAGGCAGCATGGCTAGATGGTGCATGACTTCTGCAAACTAGGTTTGGGCCTCCACCTAGGTAACATAAGTAAAGTCTTTTCTGTTGTAGATGGTAGATATAAAAACAATCTTCGTGGAGCCTGTTATAGATAAACTGTCCTTTCATTAAGAACCATGCTAGGAGTCTGTGCAGTTCTTGTTACCTTTTTTTAAAAAGACTTTTTGGATAAATGACCTAAATGTTCCATTTAAAAAATAAAAATAAAATGGAAATGTGATGAGCATCGAAGCCTAGTCTTGGGCACACACGTGTTCAGAGAGGATGTTGTGCACTTGTGAACATCAGGGAAGAGAATTTTTTGCAGTATTTGACAAACACTAGGCAGTATTTTTGCCAGGTAGAAAATCTAACCATTTGCAGATGGCAACATTTGATGCTTCTGTGATGGCTTGTTGATGGTAAGCATTAACAGTAATGTTTTTTTATTGGAAAATTTGCTAACTTTCATCAAGATTGCTGATTTTACTGTTTGGGAAACATGGTTGAGGAACAGTGACAGGCTGGAAACCAGTTCTGTCAGGGTTTTTTTTTTTTTTTTTTTTACTGTAACAGATATTCTAACAAAAGCCAGGTGGAGATGTTTGTGATGGGTCTCATAACCATCTTTAATCTCTATGATTATTTGCATATTCAGTGATAACATCAGTACTGTAGATTTGTGTAACTGTGACCATAAAAACAATGCTGGAACATATAACAATTGATGTCCTTCAAGGATGCATCTGCAGCCATCACATATGGGTTGTCCTGCCTCAGGCAGCCCTTTGGTCTGCCGGATTCCAAAGTCTGGGTCCGGCGTCGGCTGATGTCGCACTTTCCCCGACGTCAGAGCGCCTGGGGTATAAAAGCATCAGCCGACGCCATCTTCCTCAGTCTTTCTTGCCACGTGGTGCCCAAAGCAGAAGCAGTTCGCAAGTGCCGGTCGGCCAGCTTCTGTAATTCAGCTACCGAAGACTTCAAAAAGCTAAGTACCCCGTTGGGGACTCTTTCTTGCCTCAGCCGATGTCAGATAAAGTTAATAATTGTTTAACTTGTGGGAAACAAATACCTCATAAGGATTTCCACCTCCCCTGCCTAGGCCCCAGACCACGACGTCTCGGTCTGTTCAGCCTGTGCTTCCTTCAACTGACGCACTCTTAGACGTCGGGCGGAGTTTGCAGAGGAATTTTTTGGGGCTAGTTTTTCGTATAAGATGCCGTCGGAGAGTCCGACTTCACATTTAATTAAGAAACGGAAGGACAAGGACCGACACACGGGCCGCGGTTTCGGCTGAAACCACGGCCAGGCCTACCGCGAGTGTCTTGGTCTCGGCTGAAACAGAGTCCTTGGTACTTTCAATTACCGAAACCGCTCAACCGACTACCTCAGTCCCGGAGGCCCCGGCTGAGTCTGTTATTGAATTTCCAACAGAAACTGGTGTCCTGGAACCTTCCGACACCATTCCTTTAGACAAATCTACACCAGCATGTGGTGCAGCTAGGCCTCCTGCATCCATGTCCATTAAGGCTTTCTCCAGGGCTAAAGCTGCTAAACTCTCAAAAGCTTTGCCTCCCAAGGTTATTCCTCAGGGACCCTCTACTGGTTCACAGATTCTAAGCTTAGCAGAGGATCTTATCTCCTTAATTAGGGGCTCTCAACCTCATCCAGACAGGGGCTCTCAACCTCCTCCAGACAAAAGGCCCAGGGTTGAGCCCTCTGATCCCCACTCCTCAGATGAGGCCTCTGATGGCTCTAGTCTCTCGGACCACCAGGAGGAGGTTTTTTCGGCCTGCGAGGATTCTGATGCATAGTAATCTATTCCCTCGGCCTCCCCTCCTGAAAAGTTTTCCTTTGGGGAGACAATACACACTATGAGAGAGCATTTCCAATGGCAGGGCCAGGAATTCTCTGATTCCAGGAAAAGATTAAGGACCTTTTTACATTTGCCTCAGCATAGACCTTTAGCTATTCCTCCTGTTTTGAATGTCATTGATGATGTGTACTCGGACTCTAGCACAACCCCTGATTCTCTCCCTCCGGCTCCTGCCAAACCCGATAGGTACTACAGGGTCCCGGACTCGCATCTTTACCTTTACAAGGCCCACTCTGCTTATCCAGAAACTATTTCCCAGGGCCCTAAAGGGGTTGCAGCTGCCACTGCTAAAAATCCTGTCCCCTCTGAAAGGGAGTCAAGAGCTTTAGAGAGTTGGGGTAAAAAAGTGTATACTTCTGCTACTCTTTCTATGAGGGCATTAAATTGTCAATTTCATATGATACAGAACCAAGAGTATTTGTTCGATGAATTGCATAAAAAACTGTCTTCACCTGACCCCCTAGACCGCAAGTCACTTCAGGATCTGGTACATAACTCACAACAGGTTAGCAACCATTTCTTGCAATGTGGTTATGATGCATTGAAAGCTTCATGTAGGTCAGCTATGACTGGCGCAGTCATACGTAGGCATGCTTGGCTGAAGGAACAATCTCTGCCAGACCATGTTAAAGCAAAGCTGCTGGATGCTCCACTGGAAAAGCAAAAGTTATTTGGCTCCACGGCTCAGGAGGTCCTAAAGAAATTTGAAGAAAAGGCTAATACCGTACAAACAGTCAAAGATTTTCTCCAGGTACAACCACCAAGATTCAGCAGGAATTGGCCTTCCAAGAATTGGTCCTTTCCAGACACAGAGAGGTTTCAGAGAGGCAAGAACAGGCGTGCCAGAGGTAGAGGGCAAGCTAGAGGCTCCTACAGAGGACGTCAATGGCAGCCTCCCAACCAGAGAGGTAGTGCAGGACCTTCAACTGCTGCACAAGGACAGACTCAATGACTTTACCTTGACCCCGCCAACCAGGGCTCAATTGGAAGCACCTTTGGGCGGAAAGCTTTCTTTATTCTCAGAAAATTGGCACAGTATTACAAGGGACAAATGGACACTACAAATAAGGATACAGGTTCCATTTCCACACATTACCAAAAAGAAAAGGCATGCCAGACCTGCCACCGAATTAAAGGGCAGAGGCTTTGAAACAAATTTCCAGCTTAATGCAAATGAAAGCTATAGAAAAGGTTCCTCTCTCAGAACAAGGCCAAGGATTTTATTCCAGACTATTCCTTGTTCCAAGAAAAGAAAAGCAATGGAGGCCTATTCTCGACTTGTCCGCACTGAATACTTATCTCATTGTGCCAAAGTTCAAAATGCTGACTCTACAGCAGCTCCTTCCCATGCTGGGCAAGGGGTCTTGGCTGGTAACTCTAGACCTCAAGGAGGCATACCTGCATGTCCCTATCAGACAAAGTTGCAGAAGATGCCTCAGATTTCTTGCAGGGTCAGAGCATTATCAATTCTCAGCATTGCCCTTTGGCTTATCTACTGCGCCCAGAGTATTCACAAAATGCTTGGCATCAGTAATGGCACACTGCAGACTTCAGGGGATTCAAATATACCCATATCTGGACGACTGCCTTATACAAGCGGACAGCCAACAAACTTTGGTAAAACACTTGAATTATGCCATCCACCTACTTCAGGCCTTGGGATATACAGTCAACTTTCACAAATCAATACTTGTTCCATCCCAAAGAATAACTTTTCTGGGTGCAAATCTAGATACAACCACCCAAATGGCCTTCCTCACAGAAGAAAAACAAAGTCAACTACCAGATTACTTCAAAAATCTGACAAGACAAACCCAGCTGACTGCAAGGAAAATCCTGCAGGCCCTGGGTTACATGGCTTCTTGCATCCTTCTGATTCCGCAAGCAAGACTACATATGAGGAAACTACAATGGTACCTAAGGAGTTTATGGACTCAGCACAGTCACAGCCTGGAAACTTTGATACCACTCATTCCATGCCTTCAAAAGGAATTTCTGTGGTGGGCTCAAGCAAGCCAGTCAAACAGGGGGGTCTGCCTTTCAGCAAACCAATAGCCAGCCAAACCATTACAACAGACGATTCAGACCACGGATGGGGAACGCACTTGAGGGCAGATGCATTCAAGGTCTATGGTCACAAAAAGAGCTACGCATGCACATAAACCAAAAGGAAATGCTGGCAGTGATACATGCAGTCGAAGCCTTCAAACCCTTTCTGCATCAAGGCCATCTGCTAATAAGGACAGACAACACCACGGTTATGTGGTACATAAACAAGCAAGGAGGCACCCATTCCTATCCTCTTTGCAGGCTGGCAATGAATCTATGGGAACTTTCCTTGAAGCTCAATATACAGCTACAATCCCAGTTTGTGCCAGGGAAAGACAATATACTGGTGGACAGCTTAAGCAGAAATATCATGGATGCACACGAATGGATGCTGCACCCGGACATCTTTCTACAGCTAACACAATCATGGGGGAGGCCGGACATGGATCTTTTTGCCTCCCCCCACAATCATCAACTGAAGAAATTCTGCTCAAGGACATACCACCCACAAGCATGGAAAGTGGACGCCCTCTCTTTCAGCTGGAGAACTCTAACAGTGTATGCATTTCCACCTCTCCCATTAATGACCAAGGTTTTACTGAAGATCAGGACAGAGCAGCCAAAAGTGATTCTGATAGCTCCGGACTGGCCAAGACAGCACTGGTACCCACTGTTAAAGTGCATGTCACGCATGAAACCATGGCCTCTTCCTCTATGGCCACTTCTACTGACACAGCACAACTACAAAACTCTGCATTCCAACCTGAAAACCTTGCAACTAACAGCCTGGAAAATACCTGGACTCCTCCTCAGGATAAGCTATCCCAGAGAGTGAAAGATGATATTATGGAAGCTTGCCGGCCTTCCACAAGAAAGGCATATTCAGCAAAATGGAAAAGATTTCACATTTGGAACACCACAAAGGGCCTAGATGCGACAGTGATGAACATGGCACATATCCTGGAATACTTGGCAGAAATGTTCCACGATGGTCTGTCTTACTCTTCCATTAAAATTCATGCTTCAGCAATTTCAGCAGACTGATCCACCTGTCTTCTCTCATCCTCTCCTAAGACAGTTTCTAAGAGGAATCAAAAACATCAATCCTCCAAGGAAACCACCCCTACCTACTTGGGACCTTAACTTTGTGTTGGAAAAACTAACTCTGCCTCCCTTTGAACCAGCAGCATCTGCAGAACTACAGTTCCTGTCTTTTGGAAGACTGCTTTCCTTCTGGCCATAACCTCAGCAAGAAGAGTATCTGAGTTACAGGCCCTTATGGCAGTACAGCCATTTCTTATTTTTCATCAGGACAGAGTTTCATTGAGAACCAATCCTACATTTATGCCAAAGGTGGTATCCAGGGTTTCATTAAACCAAGCTATTCACTTGCCTACCTTCTTTCCAAATCCACAAAACAAAGGGGAGAAACTTCTGCACACCCTGGACATACACAGACAGTTGCGCTACTACTTGGACAGAACTAAAGGTTACAGAAAACTGACCAGCTGTTGGTAGCATATGCTGCTGGAACACAAGGAAAAGCAATTTCCAAACAGACAATTTCAAAATGGATAGGGAATTGCATTCGTTTTTGTTACTCCTTTCATGGAAAAACTGTGCCAGCTAACATTAGACCTCATTCCACGAGAGCCACAGCCACCTCCACAGTCTTCTTAAGAGGGGTGGCTACCAAGGACATTTTAGAAGCTGCTACATGGAGCTCCGTGCATACATTTGCCAAGCATTACAATTTACCTTTATATTCCAGATCCAGAGCAGGCTTTGCTACGGCAGTCCTGCAGGGCATTTTAGCTACACCATCCTTTACATAGTTCCTCCACCCCAGATTGGCTATGGTATTCTACCCATATGTGATGACTGCAGATGCATCCTTGAAGGACATAGTACAGTTTGTACCTACCATAAATGTAGATGTCCGATAGGTAGGCATCAGCAGTCAGGTTTACCCTCCCTCCTATCCCCCTGTGGTATTTCTTGGGTACTTATCCCTCTTATAGCTAGCTGGGGTGATCTATTATGGTGTATTTGTTGTTATATTACTGTGCATGTTTGGATTTTTAAATGCATCTCTCCAAATTTAGCCTTCCTTAGAGGGCACCTGGCATCTGGGGCAAGAAAAACTGAGGAAGATGGCGTCGGCTGATGCTTTTATACCCCAGGCGCTCTGACGTCGGGGAAAGTGCGACATCAGCCGACGCCGGACCCAGACTTTGGAATCCGGCCGACCGAAGGGCTGCCTGAGGCAGGGCAACCCATATGTGATGACTGCAGATGCATACCTATCGGACATCTACATTTATGGTAGGTATAAAACTGTACTTTCCAAGTGCTGATGACCTAGAGGAATTCGCACATTTCTTCCATGAAACACAGGAACAAAGAATAGTATTAGCTGGGATCTTAAATTTACCAGAAACTGATTGGGAATAATATTGATTCAACCACATCAGTAAGGAAATTTTTCACTACATATGTTCAGGAACAACAAGTGCTTCAGATTGTAAAGAAACCTACCAGGAAACTGAACACATTGTGTTCCTAAAAAATTACGGTTACTTCAAGTTTTACCATTGTTGACGTGCAATGATTATGGTGTTATAAAGGTTAATTTGTTGCTAGATAATTCTGCCAAACTGAAGTCTAAACCGATGCACAGAAGCTTCATTACAGATTATAAGTAAGCAAAACAGTCACTTTGTAAAACTAATTGGAGTGAGGTGTTCAGTGGGAAAACCGCAGATGGACTGTGGAGAGTTTTAAAAGTGAAATTGTTTCAGTGCAAAAACAAAAAGTTTAACATCAGGATCTAGGCAAACAGCATTGGGATATTTCCATAAGAACAAGATACCTGGTTAAGGTGAAAGACAAATATAAGAAATTGAAGAGCAGTCGAACTGCAAGTTTGAAAACTGAATTAAATAAGCTAGACAAGCAAACTGCGCATAGCGTGAGACAAGATCAGGAAAGTTATTTAAAGGTTTTCGGCATAATAGGAAACATTTTTATAGATAAGATGTAGAAAGAGTAAAGACATACAAATTGATAAGCTGTGCGTAGATCCTAAAACGTATCCTCGGGCACAACAAATTAGCATAAGAATTTGTAAATATATCTATGAACAGTTTGGCTCCACAAAGGGGGTAATAAGAGGGGGTGATAAGTTGTCCAAACAAAGCACAGGGTGGAGAAGGAATTGGTAACAATGACCTGAGAACACTACAGCAAGAACTTGTTGTGCTGTTATATCGGTTGTTTACTAGATCATATTAATATGGGGAGATTCCTCAAGATTGGATACATGCGCTTATTAAACTTGTCTTTAAGAAAAATGGGAATAGGAGAAACCCAGAGTCAAACCCTTAAGTCTACTTTTATGTTGTGGAAAAATGTCTGATAAGTTATTGTCAGAATTGGAAAGGTTGAGAAAACTGTGCATCATCATGCATATGTTGAAAATAGACCTGTAACATGACGTTCTGTAACGGTATACTAACAGCTATGGATGAAAAAATGTGCTTATGGATTTAACTTCAACATTTGACAGGGTCATACTCAAAACACTGATTAGTAAATTAGAGCAACTAGATATTGATGTGCTCTTAATAGGATGGATAGCTGCATGGGTTACAAGACCATGCAAGTGTCATACGGTCAGTGAAATTCTTAGTTACAGTCAGTGTCACACAGAGCTCTGTCCTAGGCCTGTACTTGTTTAGTTTGTATTTCAGATCTATCTTTTTCATTTGAGGTATTTTGCATTCTGTAGGTAGATTACTTGAAATTGGGTAAACTGATAATATGCCTTACAGAACTTGACAAAATTGGCCATTTGGGCACTGGAGAGTAAATGCATCAAAAACGAAACATTCAAGATTTGGGAGATGTAAAGAGAAAGGCAAATATTTAATATAGCACACAGTGAAACTGTAGATTCATTGAAGGACCTGGGTATTTGGGTTGATCAGCCTTGAGTTTTTCTA